>NC_092097.1:2151023-2462273 GCF_045679555.1 Salvelinus alpinus
CTACACTTTCTGGTTCTGAACTTCTAATGCGTGACAATGACGACAAGAACAGTCGCTCACCGATTTGACAGCTCCAACACTGTTACACCTCCGACATAGCCTAAAAATAAACAAGGAAGTTGTCGGCTATTGCAGGTTAGTGATGAAACAAATTGAATTTAGGCCTTAGGGATAGGTTCTTTCAGATCCGTGCTAGCTGTCAAATCCACAAGCGGCTACTTGTGTTAGCTTATCTCGGACACTGCCATTGGAGGCAACGAAACCTCCCAACTTTATAACCCGACAAATCCCATGCAGAAGTTCAGGCAGCCCCGTTAGAAGTTCAAACACTGCGTGATATTCTATTCTCTACATCTCAATTAGACTGATAGGCTATAAATCCCTTCATCCAAATGAACATAAAAACATGTATTAGCCTACACTTTCGATCGCCGTTTAGAACTTCTAACACGGTAGGGATAATAAGGAAAGGAATGGTTTATCACACAAGATCAGCCACTCACATATGTGACTTGTTTCAGGAAAATAGTTGTGTCTCTACTTCACAGGAGAGCCATTTGAACGTAAACTTTTTTTTTAAATCTAAAAGCGTTTTTTGGCAGAAATGACTTTTGGAACATGTGAACTTTCAGGTGCCTTAATAACACACTTGTATGCCATCTGTAAATATGAATACAATTGTTCAATTACGAACCTAGTTGGTTTAGCCACGGAAAAGACAGATTGGCTGAGATAATGCCGAGAGATGAGTTTGGATTGGTCTGCTATGTAGCACGCTTCTGTCTATAACATGAAGTGTATAGGTATGTATAGATAATCCCTTCTAAAGCGGCTTTTTATAGAGATATCACGTTGTAGAACTGCAAAAGTGTTGCTCTCCAATTTCTGGAGGATCAAGTTTTGAAATCAGTGGAATTAGAGTATGATAGCTAAGGAGATTAAGAAAAGTCTGGCGTTTGATTGAAAATTGAGAAAAGAAAACGCACAGAAGGCTGTTGTATAAAACACTTGTCTCCGGATTAAATCTTCAAGCTAAGGGCAACCATGGCATCAGTGACAGAGAGGGAGAAGCATCTATCCATGTAAGATAGTCTAGCTAGCAACATTTTCAGATATTACACATTTCTATTTTATCAGAAAGTAATTTTCATTTCAAGTTTAAGCATACTATTAGCTAGCTAACATTAGCTGGCTGGCTCGCTAGCTAACGTTACGTGTAGTAATATTATTCGTATCTCAGAGCCTTTTGCATTGCTAGCTAGCTAACATTGAACCTGGTTGGTTAGTTACCTGCAGATTCATGCAGAGTAGTAACGTTATGAGTTGGGATTATGGTTCATTGTTTAGCTAGCTACATGTCTAAAAAAAGACTCCACTATGCAAGTAACCATTTCAATAGAATGTTCATGATGTCACTGCAACAACTGTCGATAGACGTAGCTGTTAAATCGCTCTGGCTATCTACTCCGATTTCAGAGCAACGAATTTACGAACCCTCAACACCCATTGAATATGGACGGTGTCAGTAAACATTGTTACCATTGTTACCAGCAGCACAGTTACAGTGACCAACGCTCTGGATAACATAAAAACAGCCTAACCAGCTCTGCTAGGGGGAGTAAAATGATTAGAGTGAGCTGTTCTCTCATTTGTGTCTGGAAGTAGCTAGCAAGTTAACCAGTTAGCTTGGGTGCTTGACTGCTGTTGTTAGGTCAGAACGCTCAGACAAGGTAAAAATCTGTCGTTCTGCCCCTGAGCAAGGCAGTTTGTCACGTTCGTCATAAGGAATGGACCAATGTGCAGCGTGCAAAGAGTTCCACATATTTTAATAAATAGAAACTCACCAAACAAAACAAAACAAACAAGCACAAACGAAACGTGACGTTCTAGACTACTCACAGGCAGCTACACAGACACAAGATCACACAAAGCACAAAGGGGAAACAGCAGCCTCTGATTGGGAACCATAACAGGCCAACATCGACATATAAACGCCTAGATGACCCACCCTAAATCACACCCCGACCTAACCAACATAGAGAACAAAAGCTCTCTATGGTCAGGGCGTGACACAGTTAACCCACTGTTCCTAGGCAGTCATTGAAAATAAGAATTTGTTCTTAACTGACTTGCCTAGTTAAATAGAGGTAAAATAAAAAAATAAAAACAAAAACTGTGGTGAAGCTCTGAGTCTCTAATTGTATGCAATGTAAAAACACAATTTCAAATTTTGCTATATTAGACCGAATTAGCCGGTCGGTCATATATTTGTCAGCTCATACTGCAGTTCCACCTCCAAAACTGTGTTAAAGGTAATGTTCCCACTTTAGTGGAGGCTGCATTCACGGCAAATGCTGCGCATGTTGGCTCAATCGGAAATTACGTTTACATTTATATTGCGGAATCTGTACCGCTTCAGCTTTGAATAGAGCCGTTCTTCTTCAGTTGCTGGTGTTATGACCATGCATGAGTTACCAGCACCGTCCCTAGCAATGAAGATGCATTGCTCTCACCCAGGCAACTAATACCTTTGTTTTATGTGTTAAAGCGGAATATATATTCGATGCCCCCTAAAGAATGACATTTCAGTGCAAGCAAATGAAATGGGCCAATAAACAGAGTAATTAAAAAGTAATTTCCAAAGACAAGAATACATGTGAAATTAAATGGATTTATACAGTTTTATACATACAAAAAAATGCCAAATAAGCCCTTGCATCCCAATCGTCAAATGTAGCCACGTCAGGATCCTCATTTATAACCATTGCGTAAATGTAATAATAAATATCTGCATGTGCCATTTCTGGAAAGACTTCACACACACCAAAATATTGAGATTTGTAAACTTGGCGCACGCCCGTTATAAATCAGACCTGTCGTAAAACAGTGTGCGTGTGAACGAGCATTATAACTGCCTGAAAATGTTTTATTTTGCAATGACATTTGCTGTATCTGAAAAAAAAGGTGTGGACCTGTGAACAGATCGTTTGAATGCAATAATATTTTCCATTTACTTTTTCTAAAAACCTAAATATGCTGCACTGAATACTGAAATATTGTCAAATTGGAAAAAATAAATATAGTGGTTGCCTACACACTTCATGCAAAACATGAACTGTCTGTTCTACTGTATGTTATAAACCACACACCCTGTCATCTGCATAGAGCAAAAACTTGAAATTACAATAGCCTATATAATAGGCCCAATTAAATGAGAGGTGTGCATGGTAATTTGTTGTATGGCTACTTCGGGAATCTCCACTCTCCATGGCCAGAAATGGTGAGGAATATATTCTGCAATGGTTATGATATACACTGAGTATATAAAACATTAAAAACACCTACTCTTTCCATGACATAAACTGATCAGGTTAATCCAGATGAAAGCTATGATCCCTTATGAATGTAATCAATGTAGATGAAGGGGATCACAACTATGAAATAACACATATGGAATCAGTTAAGAACAAATTCTTATTTACAAGGACAGCCTACTCCTTCCTCCCCATCGGAGAATTGAACCCCAGTCTCCCTCATGTCTGCATTCTGTAGTACAGACATGGCCTGCTCTCCCTGCTCTCTCAACTTTATGCTTTAGTTAACTTTTCTAGGATAGGGGGCAGCATTTTCACTTTTGGATAAATAGCATGCCCAATTTCAACTTCCTTCTACTCATCCCCAGAATATAAGATATGCATATTATTAGTAGATTTGGATAGAAAACACTCTGAAGTTTCTAAAACTGTTTGAATCATGTCTGTGAGTATCACAGAACTTATGTAGCAGGCAAAACCCCGAGGACTAACCATTCAGATTTCTTTTTTTTAGGTCACCGTCTGTTCAATGAGTTTTCATTGGGATACTAGATTTCTAATCAACCTGTTTACAGTTCTTACCGCTTCCACTGGATGTCACCAGTCTTTGGAAATAGGTTGAGGTTATTCCTTTGTGCAAATGAAGAAGAACGGCCATCTGGAATCAGTGTAACGTTATGTGTACTGTTTGAGAGTTGCGCAAGACTAGAAAAGTAGCGTTAGTTTGTTGACCTCCTGTATTGAAAAAAGATAGACCCGTCTTCAATTTGATCAATTATTAACGTTTACAAATACCTTAAGTTGTATTACAAAAGTAGTTTGAAATGTTTTGGCAAAGTTTAGAGGTAATTTTTGAGATATTTTGTAGTGACGTTGCGCAAATTGGAAGCTGTTTTTTTCTGGATCAAACGCGCCAAATAAATTGACATTTTGGACATATATGGACGGAATTAATCGAACAAAAGGACCATTTGTGATGTTTATGGGACATATTGGAGTGCCAACAAAATAAATTTGTCAAAGGTAAGGCATGATTTATATTTTATTTCTGCGTTTTGTGTTGCGCCTGCAGGGTTGAAATATGCTACACTGTCTTTGTTTACTGCTGTGCTATCATCAGATAATAGCATAAGATAATCAGATAATCAGATAATTCGCCGAAAAGCCTTTTTGAAATCTGACATGTTGGCTGGATTCACAACGAGTGTAGCTTTAATTTGGTATCTTATATGTGCGATTTAATGAAAGTTTGATTTACATTTTCCCTGGCTATTGGCCAAGTGGGATGCAAGTGTCCCACATATCCCAGAGAGGTTATCCCAGAGAGGTTAAAGAAGAATTTAAGTCTTGAGACAATTTAGACATTGATTGTGTATGTGTGCCATTCAGAGGGTGAATGATTTAAGTGCCTTTAGACGAGGTATGGTAGTAGGTGCCAGGCGCATCGGTTTGTGTCAAGAACTGCAACGCTGCTGGGTTTTTCACACTCAACAGTTTTCCGTGTGTACAGTGGCTTGCGAAAGTATTCACCCGCCTTAGCATTTTTCCTATTTTGTTGCCTTACAAACTGTAATTAAAATGGATTTTTGGGGGGTTTGTATCATTTCATTTACACAACATGCCTACCACTTTGAAGATGCAAAATATTTTTTATTGTGCTGCAAACAAGAAATAAGACAAACAAACTGAAAAGTTGAGCGTGCATTACTATTCTCCCCCCCAAAGTCAATACTTTGTAGAGCCACCTTTTGCAGCAATTACAGCTGCAAGTCTCTTGGGGTATGTCTCTATAAGCTTGGCACATCCAGTCACTGGGATTTATGGCCATTCTTCAAGGCAAAACTGCTCCAGCTCCTTCAAGTTGGATGGGTTCCACTTGTGTACAGCAATCTTTAAGTCATACCACAGATTCTCAATTAGATTGAGGTCTGTGCTTTGACTAGGCCATTCCAAGACATTTAAATGTTTCCCCTTAAACCACTCAAGTGTTGCTTTAGCAGTATGCTTAGGGTCATTGTCCTGCTGGAAGGTGAACCTCCGTCCCAGTCTCAAATCTTTTGAAGACTGAAACAGGTTTCCTTCTAGAATTTCCCTGTATTTAGCGCCATCCATTTCCTTCAATTCTTACCAGTTTTCCAGTCCCTGCCGATGAAAAACATCCCCACAACCTTGATGCTGCCACCACCGTGCTTCACTGTGGGGATGGTATTCTCGGGGTGATAAGAGGTTTTGGGTTTGCGCCAGACAAAGCTTTTTCCTTGATGGCCAAAAAGCTCAATTTTAGTCTCATCTGACCAAGGTACCTTCCATATGTTTGGGGAGTCTCCCACATGCCTTTTGGCGAACACCAAAAATGTTTGCTTATTTCTTTCTGGCCACTCTTCTGTAAAGCCCAAACTGCCTCCTACTCTGTCCCAGATGCTAATATATGCATATTATTATTACTAATTTCTCTGAGTATAACAGAACTCATATGGCAGAAAAATCCAAACAGGAAGTGAGAATTTTGAGACTGGTCAATGTTCAACTCATCGCCTATTCAATTCCCTGTAAGATATGCTCTGTTTGCACTTCCTACGCCTTCCACTAGATGTCAACAGTCTGTAGAACGTGGAGTGAAGCCTCTAGTGTGATGTGGGGCCATATGGGAGGTATTTCAGTCATTGGTCTGGCAGAATGCCAATTCCTGGTCACGCGCGTTTCAAACGATATATCGTCTTGCTTTCCATAACTTCTAGACACAAAGGAATTCTCCGGTTGGAACGTTATTGGATAGTTATGATAACAACATCCTGAAGATTGATTCTCTACTTAGTTTGACCAGCTTATTCGACCTGTTATATAACTTTTTGAAGTTTTTGTCCGAGTTCGCCTGCATCTACGCGAGCGTTTGGACATGTGCACTAAACATGCTAGCAAAAGTAGCTACTTAGACATAAGTAATGGACATTATCGAACAAAACAACGATTTATTGTGGAACTAGGATTCCTGGGAGTGCATTCTGATGAAGATGATCAAAGGTAAGGGAATATTTATGATGTAATTTCGTATTTCTGTTGACTCCAACATGGCGGAGAAATGTTGTTATTTTTGAGCGCCGTCTCAGATTATTGCATGGTGTGCTTTTTAGGTAAAGTTTTTTTTAAATCTGACACAGCGGTTGCATTAAGAACAAGTGTATCTTTAATTCTATGTAAAACATTAATCTTTCGTCAAAGTTTATGATGAGTATTTCTGTTATTTGACATGGCTCTCTGCAATTTCTCCGGATATTTTGGAGGCATTTCTGAACATGGTGCCAATGTAAACCGAGATTTGTGGATATAAAAATGCACATTATCGAACAAAACATAAATGTATTGTGTAACATGATGTCCTATGAGTGTAATCTGATGAAGATAATCAAAGGTTAGTGATACATTTTATCTCTATTTCTGCGTTTTGTTCCTACTATATTTTGCTGGGAAAATGGCTGTGTTTTTCTGTGGCTATGTACTGAGCTAACATAATCGTTTGGTGTGCTTTCGCCGTAAATCCTTTTTGAAATCAGACATGTTGGCTGGATTCACAACATGCGTAGCTGTAATTTGGTGTCTTTCATGTGTGATTTCATGAAAGATAGATTTTTATAGTAATATATTTGAATTTGGCGCGCTACATTTTTTCTGGCTTGTGGCCAAGTGGGACGCTACCGTCCCACATATCCCAGAGAAGTTAATACCCTCCTTGCCTCGTCCTTGAGTTTTGGTGGGCGGCCCTCTCTTCATAGGTTTGTGGTGCCATATTCTTAAATTTTTTTTATAATGGATTTAATGGTGCTCTGTTCAAAGTTTCTGATATTTTATTATAACCCAACCCTGATCTGTACTTCTCCACAACTTTGCCTCTGACCTGTTTGGAGAGCTCCTTGGTCTTCATAGCGCTGCTTGCTTGGTGGGGCCCCTAGCTTAGTGGCGTTGCAGACTCTGGGGCCTTTCAGAACAGGTGTATGTATTTAAAAAAAATATATAAATCTTTGGAGGGAGCTGAAAGTCCGTATTGCCCAGCGACAGCCCCGAAACCTGAAGGATCTGGAGAAGATCTGTAGGGAGGAGTGGGCCAAAATCCCTGCTGCAGTGTGTGCAAACCTAGTCAAGAACTACAGGAAACGTATGATCTCTGTAATTGCAAACAAAGGTTTCTGTACCAAATATTAAGTTCTGCTTTTCTGATGTATCAAATACTTATGTCATGCAATAAAATGCAAATTAATTATTTAAAAATCATACAATGTGATTTTCTGGATTTTTGTTTTAGATTCCGTCTCTCACAGTTGAAGTGTACCTATGATAAAAATTACAGACCTCTACATGCTTTGTAAGTAGGAAAACCTGCAAAATCGGCAGTGTATCAAATACTTGTTCTCCCCACTGTATATACTGAGATCATGTGACAGATCATGTGACACTTTGATTGCACACAGGTGGACTTTATTTAAGTAATTATGTGAGTTCTGAAGGTAATTGGTTGCACCAGATCTTATTTAGGAGCTTCATAGCAAAGCCGGTGAACACAAAAAAAAAGAAATTTTCGTCTTTTGAGCTTCTAGTCATGAAATCTATGCAGCCTACTCAATCACTTTTTATAGCTACTGTTTACAGGCCTCCTGGGCCATATACAGCATTCCTCACTGAGTTCCCTGAATTCCTAGTAGACCTTGTAGTCATAGCAGATAATATTCAAATTTTTGGTGATTTTAATATTCACATGGAAAAGTCCACCCACTCCAAAAGGCTTTCGGAGCCATCATCGACTCAGTGGGTTTCGTCCAACATGTCTCTGGACCTACTCACTGTCACAATCATACTCTGGACCTAGTTTCGTCCCATGGAATAAATGTTGTAGATCTTAATGTTTTTCCTCATAATCCTGGACTATCGGACCACCATTTTATTACGTTTGCAATCGCAACAAATAATCTGCTCAGACCCCAACCAAGGAGCATCAAAAGTCGTGCTATATATTCTCAGACAACACAAAGATTCCTTGATGCCCTTCCAAACTCCCTCTGCCTACCCAAGGACGTCAGAGGACAAAAATCAGTTAACCACCTAACTGAGGAACTCAATTTAACCTTGCGCAATACCCTAGATGCAGTTGCACCCCTAAAAACGAAAAACATTTCTCATAAGAAACTAGCTCCCTGGTATACAGAAAATACCCGACCTCTGAAGCAAGCTTCCAGAAAATTGGAACGGAAATGGCGTCACACCAAACTGGAAGTCTTCCGACTAGATTGGAAAGACAGTACCGTGCAGTATCGAAGAGCCCTCACTGCTGCTCGATCATCCTATTTTTCCAACTTAAAACTTCTTCTTAATAGGGGGCGCTGTTTTCACTTTGGGAAAAAATTGTACCCAAATTAAACGGCCTCGTACTCTGTTCTAGATGATACAATATGCATATTATTATTACTATTGGATAGAAAACACTCTGAAGTTTCTAAAACTGTTTGAATTATATCTGTGAGTAAAACAGAACTCATTTGGCAGCAAACTTCCAGACAGGAAGTGAAAATTCTGAAAATGGGGCTCTGTGTCAGGGCCTGCCAATTCAACTGGCTTATATTTATGGATCTGTATGCCCTTCATACGACTTCCACTAGATGTCAACAGGCAGTAGAAGGTTGAATGGAGTGTCTAGCTTGATGTGAGGCCGAATGAGAGCTTTTGGAGTGACAGGTCCGCTCTTTTGTCAGTTTTCAACTGCGCACAGGGGAACTCCACATTGTCTTCTGAAATGCGTTACGTATACACGACGAAATGCTCCGGCTCTGATTTTATTGGATACATATGAGAAAAACATCATAAAGTTTTGGCCACTAGATGCCCCCATTGTGCTTTTTTGACCCTTTTGTTTTCCCTTGTTTCCAGTTATTATTTGCACCCGTGCCTCGTTTCCCTCGAATGTATTTAAACCCTTAGTTATCCTCAGTTCTTTGCTCTGTGTTTGAATGTTAGCACCCAGCCCCAGCAATGCTGTGTACATGTGGTACTCCAGTTGGATTCTCTTGAGGTACTCTGTTTTTGTTCTTGTTTATTTATTTTTGATTATTTCTTCTAAGGGTTTTTCCCTGCTGTATCTACCACCTTGTGGATTTACCTTTTGTCTTGGAGGATTACCTTTCTTCTCTTGGAATTACTTTTGACGTTGTGGATTTATATTTTTGCCTGAAGTACTTTCCTTTTTACTTTATTAAAACACCGTCTCAAGTACTGCTGTGTCTGCCTCATCTTCTGGGTTCTGCCGACTATTAGTGGCTCAGTTTTGCTAAGTGACTGTTTCTCACACTGGAGACCCGAGTCCTGACAGGATCTCTCTTTTGACGAACATATCAAGACTGTTTCAAGGACAGCTTTTTTCCATCTACAGTGGGGAGAACAAGTATTTGATACACTGCCGATTTTGCAGGTTTTCCTACTTACAAAGCATGTAGAGGTCTGTAATTTTTATCATAGGTACACTTCAACTGTAAGAGACGGAATCTAAAACAAAAATCCAGAAAATCACATTGTATGATTTTTAAGTAATTAATTTGCAATTTATTGCATGACATAAGTATTTGAACACCTACCAACCAGTAAGAATTCCGGCTCTCACAGACATGTTAGTTTTTCTTTAAGAAGCCCTCCTGTTCTTCACTCATTACCTGTATTAACTGCACCTGTTTGAACTCGTTACCTGTATAAAAGACACCTGTCCACACACTCAATCAAACAGACTCCAACCTCTCCACAATGGCCAAGACCAGAGAGCTGTGTAAGGACATCAGGGATACAATTGTAGACCTGCACAAGGCTGGGATGGGCTACAGGACAATAGGCAAGCAGCTTGGTGAGAAGGCAACAACTGTTGGCGCAATTATTAGAAAATGGAAGAAGTTCAAGATGACGGTCAATCACCCTCGGTCTGGGGCTCCATGCAAGATCTCACCTCGTGGGGCATCAATGATCATGAGGAAGGTGAGGGATCAGCCCAGAACTACACGGCAGGACCTGGTCAATAACCTGAAGAGAGCTGGGACCACAGTCTCAAAGAAAACCATTAGTAACACACCATGCCGTCATGGATTAAAATCCTGCAGCGCACGCAAGATCCCCCTGCTCAAGCCAGCGCATGTCCAGGCCCGTCTGAAGTTTGCCAATGACCATCTGGATGATCCAGAGGAGGAATGGGAGAAGGTCATGTGGTCTGATGAGACAAAAATAGAGCTTTTTGGCCTAAACTCCACTCGCCGTGTTTGGAGGAAGAAGAAGGATGAGTACAACCCCAAGAACACCATCCCAACCGTGAAGCATGGAGGTGGAAACATCATTCTTTGGGGATGCTTTTCTGCAAAGGGGACAGGACGACTGCACCGTATTGAGGGGAGGATGGATGGGGCCATGTATCGCGAGATCTTGGCCAACAACCTCCTTCCCTCAGTAAGAGCATTGAAGATGGGTCGTGGCTGGTTCTTCCAGCATGACAACGACCCGAAACACACAGCCAGGGCAACTAAGGAGTGGCTCCGTAAGAAGCATCTCAAGGTCCTGGAGTGGCCTAGCCAGTCTCCAGACCTGAACCCAATAGAAAATCTTTGGAGGGAGCTGAAAGTCCGTATTGCCCAGCGACAGCCCCGAAACCTGAAGGATCTGGAGAAGGTCTGTATGGAGGAGTGGGCCAAAATCCCTGCTGCAGTGTGTGCAAACCTGGTCAAGAACTACAGGAAACGTATGATCTCTGTAATTGCACACAAAGGTTTCTGTACCAAATATTAAATTCTGCTTTTCTGATGTATCAAATACTTATGTCATGCAATAGAATGCAAATTATTTACTTAAAAATCATACAATGTGATTTTCTGGATTTTTGTTTTAGATTCCGTCTCTCACAGTTGAAGTGTACCTATGATAAAAATTACAGACCTCTACATGCTTTGTAAGTAGGAAAACTTGCAAAATCGGCAGTGTATCAAATACTTGTTCTCCCCACTGTACGTAACATTGCAAAAATCTGAAACTTTCTGTCCAAAAATGATGCAGAAAAATGAATCCATGCTTTTGTTACTTCTAGGTTAGACTACTGCAATGCTCTACTTTCCGGCTACCCGGATAAAGCACTAAATAAACTTCAGTTAGTGCTAAATACGGCTGCTAGAATCCTGACTAGAACCCCAAAATATGATCATATTACTCCAGTGCTAGCCTCCCTACACTGGCTTCCTGTTAAGGCAAGGGCTGATTTCAAGGTTTTACTGCTAACCTACAAAGCATTACATGGGCTTGCTCCTACCTATCTTTCCGATTTGGTCCTGCCATACATACCTACACGTACGCTACGGTCACAAGACACAGGCCTCCTAATTGTCCCTAGAATTTCTAAGCAAACAGCTGGAGGCAGGGCTTTCTCCTATAGATCTCAATTTTTATGGAATGGTCTGCCTACCCACGTGAGAGACGCAGACTCGGTCTCAACTTTTAAGTCTTTACTGAAGACTCATCTCTTCAGTGGGTCATATGATTGAGTGTAGTCTGCCCAGGAGTGTGAAGGTGAACGGAAAGGCTCTGGAGCAACGAACCGCCCTTGCTGTCTCTGGAGGGGTGCGTCACTTGAGTGGGTTGAGTCACTGACGTGATCTTCCTGTCTGGGTTGGCGCACCCCCTTGGGTTGTGCCGTGGCGGAGATCTTTGTGGGCTATACTCGGCCTTGTCTCAGGATGGTAAGTTGGTGGTTGAAGATATCCCTCTAGTGGTGTGGGAGCTGTGCTTTGGCAAAGTGGGTGGGGTTATATCCTTCCTGTTTGGCCCTGTCCAGGGGTATCATTGGATGGGGCCACAGTGTCTCCTGACCCCTCCTGTCTCAGCCTCCAGTATTTATGCTGCAGTAGTTTGTGTCGGGGGGCTAGGGTCAGTTTGTTATATCTGGAGTACTTCTCCTGTCTTATCCGGTGTCCTGTGTGAATTTAAGTATGCTCTCTCTAATTCTCTCTTTCTTTCTCTCTCTCGGAGGACCTGAGCCCTAGGACCATGCCTCAGGACTACCTGGCATGATGACTCCTTGCTGTCCCCAGTCCACCTGGCCGTGCTGCTGCTCCAGTTTCAACTGTTCTGCCTGCGGCTATGGAACCCTGACCTGTTCACCGGACGTGCTACCTGTCCGAGACCTGCTGTTTTCAACTCTCTAGAGACAGCGGGAGCGGTACTCTTAATGAACAGCTATGAAAAGCCAACTGACATTTACTCCTGAGGTGCTGCCTTGCTGCACCCTGGACAACTACTGTGATTATTATTATTTGACCATGCTGGTCATTTATGAACATTTTAACATCTTGGCCATGTTCTGTTATAATCTCCACCCGGCACAGCCAGAAGAGGACTGGCCACCCCTTATAGCCTGGTTCTTCTCTAGGTTTCGTCCTAGGTTTTGGCCTTTCTAGGGAGTTTTTCCTAGCCACCGCGCTTCTACACCTGCATTGCTTGCTGTTTGGGGTTTTAGGCTGGGTTTCTGTACAGCACTTTGTACAGCTGATGTAAGAAGGGCTATATAAATACATTTGATTTGATATGCACGCACCACTTTTCCGTTTTAGATTTTTTAGAATTATTTTAAATAAGGTACTTTTTTCATTTCACTTCACCAATTTGGACTATTTTGTGTATATCCATTGCATGAAATCCAAATAAAAATCAATTTACATTACAGGTTGTAATGCAACAAAATAGTAAAAACGGCAAAGGGGGTGAATACTTTTGCAAGGCACTGTATCAAGAATGGTCAACCAACCAAAGGACGTCCAGCCAACTTGACACAACTGTGAGATGCATTGGGATCAACATGGGGCAGCATCCCTGTGGAATGCTTTCGACACCTTGTAGAGTCCAATTAAATGAGAGATAGGATGAATGGTAGCCTATCCTAAATGCTGTAGGCCTATAGGCTATTTCGCGAGTAGCCTATGAAACCATCACAGTCAGAAAAGCTGAGGAATGTATTCTTTAATGATCATGGAAATAAAAAAGCTTATAGGGAAATATATGACTATTTCTAATTATTATAGAATAAAATATACATAGATTTTTGCTCTTCTCACTGAAGGCAAATTACTGCATATTGTTATATCTTGATATTTAGCTAGGCCTACCTGTTCTTTTGTTATAAATAAGGCACAAGGCTACTACTAGACTACTTTTACCTTCTTGCAATGCAAGACGTCAACCACTAGAAACTGCGCGCACGGTTGGTCTAAAGTTTGCGGGAGGATAAGCACATTCTCACGACAAGTTCATATTTTATAAATGTCAACATTTGCTGATAACTGGCGCACACATGTTGTGGCATATTTTGTGCGTACGTACATTTATAACGTTAAATGGATGGGACTGGAATGAATTAGTTAATTTGCATGTGTCCGTGTATGTCTTACTGTGTAACACTCTGTCCACACACATATATATGACGGGAGCGAAAATGACAAGCAGAGAGGCTCTCTTAGGACTCAGTTAGCCATGATTGATAAGGATAATGCCAAGGTGCATCTCTGTCATTGATGCATATGCAAATGTACTCATGCATATGAATGTGGTGTCTGGGAATAAATAGTTAAAATGGGAGGAGGTTCGGATCTTGATTCATCAGTATTTGGTTTGATCGTTCCTGAGATTGACCTTTCACCTTCACAATCCTACTGTAATGTAGGCTTGACATTTACTGTAGATAATATCAATAGTTGTAAATTGGTTGATAAAATGTGTTGAAAAAATTATTTCAATCATTTGTTCAACATTTTGGTCCCTTTATTTGATGTAACCACATTTTTAAACAACAAAACAACCATGGCAATTTCATCACCAGATCTAAATATCACTTTGCTAGACAACATTTTATTTGAACAAATTCAAGAGAAAAAAAATGAGGAAAAACGAAATATAATATAGACAGTGGAAATATGAAAAGCAAAACAAACAACTTGCATTGACATTGACCTCTCTTCATTAGAATTCCAACACTGTTTCTCTTTGTGTTCCAGTCACCAAACGGCTGCATGTTAATAATACAACTATGCTGTGTGTTGACACAATACATCTTCTACACCTCATACTGTAAGTCACTGTCCATGTTCAGCAAAACATTCTTCTGACAAAGCCCTGTACAATCCTGTACTAAAACTGTTCAATGGACAGAAAACCCGTGCAAAAATCCCAGGCCGGGATTCAATCCGAAACGCTCTATAGCAAGCTTGACATTTAAAGTTAGTTTCCAATTGAGCCATCTGCAGCATTTTCCTTGAATACGATTTCCGCAAATGCTGCAAACGCTGCCTTCAAAGGTAGCATTGTCGACTAGAGCGCTCTAATTGAATCCCGCCCTCAGTCAAGAGTTGGATTCACAATCTCAGATGGATTCTGTTTCCATGTCTAGTGAGGATGAAGACAATCCGAAGTTCTCCAAACAGTATGCATAAGATGCATGGGCGGAGAGTAAATGGCAGGACACGGTTACGGTGTCCATATTAGGACAGCCTCACAATAAGCCAAACTGCTCTTATAAAGTAGAATATGAGCGCAGAATGGACAGGGATGAAAAACAAAGTAGTCTTCTTATCCAAATCCTGAGACTGGGAAACAGTAGGGTGGGGGCTGCTACGGTGCTTGACAAGCTTGAGGTGCACATTAATAGAATGTTGTCCCACTCTATCCCTAGGCTGATATGTTTCTGAATAATTTCGTTAAAATTGTATATGTTTAAAGATGTGAGTATGGCACTATCGACCGAATTAAGGGAGACTGGCGCAATTGTAAAAATTTTTGCATTTTACTCTTTTGCTCAGAGACCACTCAAACTAAGCCAATCATTTTTATTTATATTAGAAACTTACATCTGTGTCCTAATCATTCATACCATTTATACAGTGGGGAGAACAAGTATTTGATACACTGCCGATTTTGCAGATTTTCCTACTTAAAAAGCATGTAGAGGTCTGTAATTTTTATCATAGGTACACTTCAACTGTGAGAGACGGAATCTAAAACAAAAATCCCGAAAATCACATTGTATGATTTTTAAGTAATTAATTAGCATTTTATTGCATGACATAAGTATTTGATACATCAGAAAAGCAGAACTTAATATTTGGTACAGAATCCTTTGTTTGCAATTACAGAGATCATACGTTTCCTGTAGTTCTTGACCAGGTTTGCACACACTGCAGCAGGGATTTTGGCCCACTCCTCCATACAGACCTTCTCCAGATCCTTCAGGTTTCGGGGCTGTCGCTGGGCAATACGGACTTTCAGCTCCCTCCAAAGATTTTCTATTGGGTTCAGGTCTGGAGACTGGCTAGGCCACTCCAGGACCTTGAGATACTTCTTACGGAGCCACTCCTTAGTTGCCCTGGCTGTGTGTTTCGGGTCGTTGTCATGCTGGAAGACCCAGCCACGACCCATCATCAATGCTCTTACTGAGGGAAGGAGGTTGTTGGCTAAGATCTCGCAATACATGGCCCCATCCATCCTCCCCTCAATACGGTGCAGTCGTCCTGTCCCCTTTGCAGAAAAGCATCCCCAAAGAATGATGTTTCCACCTCCATGCTTCACGGTTGGGATGGTGTTCTTGGGGTTGTACTCATCCTTCTTCTTCCTCCAAACACGGCGAGTGGAGTTTAGACCAAAAAGCTCTATTTTTGAATCATCAGACCACATGACCTTCTCCCATTCCTCCTCTGGATCATCCAGATGGTCATTGGCAAACTTCAGACGGGCCTGGACATGCGCCTGCTTGAGCAGGGGGACCTTGTGTGCGCTGCAGGATTTTAATCCATGACGGCGTAGTGTGTTACTAATGGTTTTCTTTGAGACTGTGGTCCCAGCTCTCTTCAGGTCATTGACCAGGTCCTGCCGTGTAGTTCTGGGCTGATCCCTCACCTTCCTCATGATCATTGATGCCCCACGAGGTGAGATCTTGCATGGAGCCCCAGACCGAGGGTGATTGACCATCATCTTGAACTTCTTCTATTTTCTTCTATTTTCTAATAATTGCGCCAACAGTTGTTGCCTTCTCACCAAGCTGCTTGCCTATTGTCCTGTAGCCCATCCCAGCCTTGTGCAGGTCTACAATTTTATCCCTGATGTCCTTACACAGCTCTCTGGTCTTGGCCATTGTGGAGAGGTTGGAGTCTGTTTGATTGAGTGTGTGGACAGGTGTCTTTTATACAGGTAACGAGTTCAAACAGGTGCAGTTAATACAGGTAATGAGTGGAGAACAGGAGGGCTTCTTAAAGAAAAACTAACAGGTCTGTGAGAGCCGGAATTCTTACTGGTTGGTAGGTGATCAAATACTTATGTCATGCAATAAAATGCAAATGAATTACTTAAAAATCATACAATGTGATTTTCTGGATTTTTGTTTTAGATTCCGTCTCTCACAGTTGAAGTGTACCTATGATAAAAATTACAGACCTCTACATGCTTTGTAAGTAGGAAAACCTGCAAAATCGGCAGTGTATCAAATACTTGTTCTCCCCACTGTATGTCTGTACATATGACTGTCAGATCACAATATTGATTGAAATCCAATCACACATTACATTTGCCCTGTGTCAAGGGCAATTGTAACAGTAGCTGGGGTCAAATGTAACACCTAAAAAATAAACAAAATAAATTCACTTAATTCATAAACATGAATGTTTTTTAAGTTATCATATTATCATAGACGTAAGTAATGATTTTTCAATAAGTATTAATATTTCTATGTATGTAACCAATAATTACAGTAACACCCGTGTTTGTGCATGGCCATTTGGTTCCTCTCAAAATATCTGAATAACATGACGGTTTCCAGATTATATCCGTTTACAATTTCTGTGGCACTCTGCAGGACCCCACAGCTATTTAAAGTTATTTGTATAACTCATACAATCTTAAAGTTAAAATCACTTGTTTTCATAATTTGACTGCTTGGCTCAGGGTCATTTTAACACTGAATTACAATTGGCAATTGCCCCCAACCCAGCAGCCATGACAAAACCTCATGTGCCTAGTAAGAGACAACAATAGTGACATGTCATTCATATCAATGTTTAGTCAACATATAGTGATGAAAATGATGATAGTTTGAATTATTGGACACTAATGCTAAGGGCAGTATAATAAAAATACAACTGGTGGAAAAAACGACTTTCATCCCTGAAAAACAAACATTTGCCCATTTAAAAGTGAATATAGTGAGATATCTGGCTGTAACTTTTCAAGCAGACATAACATAAATGTACTGTGTGTGTTTCATCACTCCTGCTGAAATGCAATGTGTTACAATTTCTCCCTGTTACGATTGCCCCTAGCCTCCCCTACACGAGACCATTTTAAAATGGGATTGAAGGCAAAGCAGTGCAAAATACAGTGCAAATGACAAAACACATGAATGTAAAATACGTTTAGATGAATACTGTGTAGAGCCAGCATAGAATGCTAAAGTGTTGACTGACTCTTCTCTCATTTTCATTGCAGCAAACCAGGGCCCGGATTCCCAAACACATCTCAGCCTTAAGATGCTTTTGAAAACCAGGCCCAGAATAATTCATGATTGTCTGCACAGCACAAGAGCCATGGGACAACAGGATGAGAACATGCCACAACACCAAAAGAAACCAAGCCATTGACAGAAAATGCCACTTTGCGAATGTGAGAACCAGCGTGTGCACATGGATGTAAAGGAGTTGCAGGAACCACAAAATCCAAAGAATTACAAAAAATATCTGCCATTTTGTGTCCGTTAAAACAGGGGGTAAATATATAATACAGTCGTTATTAATATTCTTTAAAAAGAGATGCAAAGCCAGGTAGAGTTCAAATCTTCGCATCTTGCATTTGTCTTCGTCTGTACGGTGGTATCTGTTCTGTTTGTTAATCTGATTGTGTTGTTTTTGTGTGTGTTTTTTTTATCCCCATCAGCGGAAGCCATGTCGGTTTATTTTCTTGGTTTGTATTTTTACACTGAGGGAATAAAATTCAAGGCATATATCTAAAAAGGAAATGACTGTACAAGATCACATCACAGTCCAAGATGGACATTGAAGAAAGAGGAAAGCTGTGTTTAAAGGTTTTCATTCCATTTTTTCTTTACACAAGCGAAAGGGGTCCCGGTCTTGCAAAAGCGCACACATAACCCCAGGGTGGAGGGCGTTTTTTCTTCAGTATAGAGTTTCTCACGTGTGTGTGTGTGGTCACACACACATCCGCTGCCTCGTATGGGTTGGTGTCTCTGCAGTGTCAGCACTGTGTCCCACAGACACGAGAGGCAGCGTTGCTCTCTCAGAATGAGCTAAGGGCCTCCAGAGCAACTTCATAGCAGAACTTGTACTGTTCCTAGAAAAGGGAAATAAAAACAGAGCACTAGTCAGTCATTGGCACGATTGTCATATTACCAATCTGTCCGAAATTTGACTCACTTTTTTATAATTAATTAAAAGGAAACACAAGCAGAGATTAGTTTGATATTTATGGATGCAAACCAACTAGCCAACTAGCAATGGCTACACAGTCTGCAGCCAGAATAACAGCAACGTTTCTTCCGTTGCATTTGTTTAAGCTGTTCATCCTGCTTATACCACTGTTGCCAAAGAAGACAACACAAAGCAAACATTTACCGGTAGAAATATATACAGTATTCAGACCACTTCCCTTTATGCAAATTATGTTACAGCCTTATTCTAAAATTGATTAAATCAAACATATTCCTCATCAATCTACTACACACAATACCCAATAATGACAAAGCGAAAACAGGTTTTTAGATTTTTCCCCCAAATGTATTACAAATAAAAAACAGAAACACCTTATTAACATAAGCAGTCAGACCCTTTGCTATGAGACTCAAAATTGAGTTCAAGAGCGTCCTTTTTCCATCGATCATCCCTGAGATGTTTCTACAACCTGATTGGAGTCCACCTGTGATAAATTCAATTGATTGGACATGATTTGGAAAGGCACACACCTGTCTATATAAGGTCCCGCAGTTGAGAGTGCATGTCAGACCAAAAACCAAGCCATGAGATTGAAGGAATTGTCCATAGAGCTCCGAGACAGGATTGTGTCGAGGAACAGATCTGGGGAAGGGTACCAAAAACTGTCTGCAGCATTGAAGGTCCTCAAGAACACAGTGGCCTCCATCATTCTTAAATGGAATACGTTTTGAACCACCAAGACTCTTCCTACAGCTGGCCACTAAACTGAGCAATCGGGGGAGAATGGCCTTGGTCAGGGAGGTGATCAAGAACCCGATGGTCACACTGACAGAGCTCCAGAGTTCCTCTGTGGAGATGGGAGAACCTTCCAGAAGGACAACCATCTCTGAAGCACTCCACCAATCAGGCCTTTATGGTAAAGTGGCCAGACGGAAGCACAGTAAAAGGCACATGACAGCCCGCTTGGAGTTTGTCAAAAGGCACCTAAAGGCCTCTCAGACCATGAGAAACAAAATTCTCTAGTCTGATGAAACCAAGATTCAACGCATTGGCCTGAAAGCCAAGCGTCACATCTGGAGGAAACCTGGCACCATTCCTAAGGTGAAGCATGGGTGGTGGCAGCATCATGCTGTGGGGATGTTTTTCAGTGGCATGGACTGTGAGACTAGTCAGGATCGAAGGAAAGATGAACAGAGTCAAGAGAGATCCTTGATGAAAACATGCTCCATAGCGCTCACAACCTCCACATGGGCTAATTACAACAGGTGTAAACCTTATCGTGAAATGCTTACTAATAAGCGCTTAACCAACAGTGCAGTTTGAAGAAAAACAAGAGTTAAGAAAATATTTACTAAATACACTACAGATTAGTCGAGGTAATATATACATGTAAGTAGGGGTAAAGTGACTATCGTTAGATAATAAACAGTGAGTAGCAGCAGCATAAAAAAAGGGGGGGGGGGGGGTCAATGCAAATATCCCAGGTACCATTTGATTAGCTGTTCAGCAGCCTTATGGTTTGAGGATAGAAGTTGTTAAAAAGCCTTTTGGACCTAGACTTGACGCTCCGGTACCGCTTGCCGGTGTCTGGAGTCTTTGGGAATTTTTAGGGCCTTCCTCTGACACCGCCTGGTATAGAGCTCCTGGATGGCAGGAAGCTTGGTCCCAGTAATGTACAGGGCATTACGCACTAGCTTCTGTAGTGCCTCGCGGTCGGAGGCCGAGCAGTTGCCATACCAGGCGGTGATGCAACTAGTCTGGATGCTCTCGATGGTGCAGCTGTAGAACTTTGTGAGGATATGAGGACCCATGCCAAATCTTTTCAGTCTCCTGAGGGGGAATAGGCATTGTCATGCCCTCTTCAAGATTGTCTTGGTGTGTTTGGACCATGTTTGTTTGTTTGTGATGTGGATACCATGGGACTTGAAGCTCTCAACCTGCTCCACTACAGCCCCATTGATGAGAATGGGGGTGTGCTCAGCCCTCCTTTTCCTGTAGTCCACGATCATCTCCTTAGTCTTGATCATGTTGAGCAAGAGGTTGTTATCCTGCACCAGACTGCCAGGTCTCTGACCTCCTCCCTATAGGCTGTCTCATCGTTGTTGGTGATCAGGCCTACCACCGTTGTGTCGTCTTCAAACTTAATGATGGTGTTGGAGTCCTGCTTGGCCACACAGTCATGGGTGAACAGGGAGTACAGATGGGGACTATTGACGCACCCCTGAGGGGCCCCCGTATTGAGGATCAGTGTGGCAGATGTGTTGTTACCTACGTTTACCACCTATGGCTGCCCGTCAGGAAGTCCAGGATCCAGTTGCAGAGGGAAGTGTTTAGTCCCTGGGTCCATAGCTTAGTGATAAGCTTTGAGGGTACTATGGTGTTGAACGCTGAGCTGTTGTCAATGAATAGCATTCTCACATAGGTGTTCCTTTTTTCCAGTTGGGAAAGGGTAGTGTGAAGTCCAATAGAGATTGTGTCATCTGTGGATCTGTTGGGGTGGTATGCCAAATGGAGTGGGTCTAGGGTTTTTGGGATGATGGTGTTGATCTGAGCCATGACCAGCATTTAACCTCAGACCGGAGTGAAGTTTCACCTTCTAACAGGACGATTCTGAGCACACAGCCAAGACAACGCAGGAATGGCTTTGGGACAAGTCTCTGAATGTCCTTGAGTGGCCCAGCCAGAGCCTGGACCTGAACCTGATCGAACATCTCTGGAGAGACCTGAAAATAGCTGTGCAGCGATGCTCCCCTTCCAACCTGACAAAGCTTGAAAGGATCTGCAGAGAAGAATGGGAAAAACTCCCCAAATACAGGTACAGCGTCATACCCAAGAAGACTCAAGGCTGTAATTGCTTCCAAAGGGGCTTCAACAAAGCACTGAGTAAAAGGTCTGAATAACTATGTAAATGTCATATTCCTGTTTTAATTATTGTATACATTCGGAAATTTTTTAAAACCTGTTTTCGCTTTGTCATTATGGGGTATCGATCTGCATGTGTAGGGGCATATTGCGTCATGATTGCAAGATGACCCGTTATCTGGTTTTAATGTCCATTCTAGAATGCCCTTCTAGCCAATCAGAAAAGTGTATTAAACAATGCTGTAGTATAACACTAGATAAAAAATAAAGAGAATCAAATCATCTTTCATCAAAATTTCATGGAGTATTATGACGGTATCTTCAAAGTCACCAATAACTTTTTTATTACAGCAGTTGTCTTTTGCCCCAAAATCGACTTGAATTCTAAGCGAACAGCTGTGCCCATCCTGAGATGGATCTGTCAAATGAAGCATCTGGTTTCTGAGGCTATATGAGAAGGCGTAGAGACATCTATTAACACAACACCTGCAATAGCAAGTCATCAGCCTGAGAATGTGTGTGCGTACATGCATGTGCCTCTGTGGCTGTGTCTACCCGTCTGTGTATGGTCTTGAACCTGTCCAATACAGCCACAACTGTGTGTTCTGAGTGTGTGTCATATATTGCTGATAGGTACTAATAACCCTCCTCAAGCCACCTATACAGTACCACATCACCTGTTGTGGTCAGTGTAACGTACCATAGTCTCCACCATGTTGGATTTGTTGTTCCTCAGGGTCTTGACGGTGTGGAACACATCTACAATGTTCTGTTGCTGGATCATCTCACTGATGCTGCAGATGGCACAGAAGGTACCGCTACGTCCACCACCCATCCTGTTGGAGAGAGAGGTTAAAAGATAGGTAAGGAAAGGTGGATAAATGGGATAGAGAGAACGGTTAAAAGAGATGTAAAGAGAGGGATGAGAAAGGGGCAGAGAGAGCGAGGAAGAGGGACAGAAAGGTAGAAAAGGCCAAAGGAAGATGGAGAGAATGAGACCGAGAACAAAGTAGGGAGAGAGGTAAATTAAGAGGGAGAGAGATGAAGAGGGAGAGCGATGGAACGGCAGGGTAAGGGACAGAAAGAGGGAATAATTAAGACAAAGAGGGGGATGAGAACAGGACAGAGAGAGCGAATACAGGCGTCCTCATGCTTCCCATCAGAAACAGTTCGGAAACAGTTTGTGCATATATTATGACGACGTTATGCGACGTTTTTGTCCGTTTTGGCCTTCAGCAAGGATTTCCCGGCTGTTCGTGCACACACATTTCTTTCTAGATGCAAGCCGAATTTCAGAAACTAAAGTCTACGCCCCTTCGTCGGTGATTGGTCAACAGTAGAGATTCTTCAATTAAGTATTTGTTGTCATTCAACGATAGCTGACTCATTTTCCGTTTTCAGTTGAGAACGTGGGACACATTATCAGGCGATAAATACTGCAAGAAACATCCTAGTTAGATGTACAATTGGGTGACTAAGATCTCCTTAGCAAAAACGTTGAAATTAATGACAGATTCATTGAGTTATCTTAGATTAATTTGAACTATTTTGAGGAAGTGTTTACTGGCTACTGCGTCTCAAGATGGACAAACAGTACTATTTCTCGTTTTTCAAGCGAATGTCAAATCAAATCAAATCACATTTTATTTGTCACATGCGCCGAATACAACAGGTGTAGGCCTTACAGTGAAATGCTTACTTACAAGCCCTTAACCAACGATGCAGTTTTAAGAAAATAACTACAAAAAAAAGTTTTAAAAAAGGTAAGAGATAAGAAAAACAAATAATTAAAGAGCAGCAGTAAATAACAATAGCGGGCCTATATACAAGGGGCACCGGTACAGAGTCAATGTGTCAATGTGCGGGGACACCGGTGTCAAGGTATTTGAGATAATTATGTACATGCAGGTAGGTTTGTTAAAATGGCTATGCATAGATAATAACAGAAAGTAGCAGCAGCGTAGTGGGGGGGTTGCAAATATTCTGGGTAGACATTTGATTAGCCGTTCAGTAGTCTTATGGCTTTGGGGGTAGAAACTGTTTAGAAGCCTCTTGGACCTAGACTTGGCACTCCGGTACCGCTTGCCATGCGGTAGCAGAGAGAACAGTCTATGACTAGGATGGCTGGAGTCTTTGACGATTTTTAGGGCCTTCCACTGACACCACCTGGTATAGAGGTCCTAGATGGCAGGAAGCTTGGCCCCGGTGATGTACTGGGCTGTACGCACTACCCTCTGTAGTGCCTTGCGGTCGGAGGCCAAGCAGTTGCCATACCAGGCTTATGTCTTTTCAAGCAAAGGTCAAAGGTATGCGAACACTCGTTCGGTTCTCGTGGTAGGCGCCAGCCGAACCAAAGAATGCGGAAACCTTTAGGAGGACATAATTGTAAAGACAGAGGCAAAGAGAGTAAAGAAAGAGGGAGAGAGTAAAGAAAGAGGGAGAGAGTAAAGAAAGAGGGAGAGAGTAAAGAAAGAGAGAGGTAAAGAAAGAGGGAGAGAGGTAAAGAAAGAGGGAGAGAGGTGAAGAAAGAGGGAGAGAGGTGAAGAAAGAGGGAGAGAGGTAAAGAAAGAGGGAGAGAGTAAAGAAAGAGAGAGAGGTAAAGAAAGAGAGAGAGAGGTAAAGAAAGAGGGAGAGAGTAAAGAAAGAAGGAGAGAGTAAAGACAGAGGCAAAGAGAGTAAAGAAAGAGGGAGAGAGTAAAGAAAGAGGGAGAGAGGTAAAGAAAGAGGGACAGAGGTAAAGAAAGAGGGAGAGAGTAAAGAAAGAGGGAGAGAGTAAAGAACGAGGGAGAGAGCAAAGAAAGAGGGAGAGAGGTAAAGAAAGAGGGAGAGAGGTAAAGAAAGAGGGAGAGAGGTAAAGAAAGGAGAGAGTAAAGAAAGAGTGGGAGAGGTAAAGAAAGAGGGAGAGAGTAAAGAAAGAGGGAGAGAAGGTAAAAGAGAGTGGGTAAAGAGAGTCGATCAAAATCGCCCGTTGGGATGCACAAAGTTTTGATATATGGTCAAAAAAACTATGTTGTAACAGCCCCTTTACAATATCTCTGAACCAATCTATATGATGTATTACTTTGTTGAATATACACTGCTCAAAAAAATAAAAGGAACACTTAAACAACACAATGTAACTCCAAGTCAATCACACTTCTGTGAAATCAAACTGTCCACTTAGGAAGCAACACTGATTGACAATAAATTTCACATGCTGTTGTGCAAATGGAATAGACAAAAGGTGGAAATTATAGGCAATTAGCAAGACACCCCCAATAAAGGAGTGGTTCTGCAGGTGGTGACCACAGACCACTTCTCAGTTCCTATGCTTCCTGGCTGATGTTTTGGTCACTTTTGAATGCTGGCGGTGCTTTCACTCTAGTGGTAGCATGAGACGGAGTCTACAACCCACACAAGTGGCTCAGGTAGTGCAGCTCATCCAGGATGGCACATCAATGCGAGCTGTGGCAAGACGGTTTGCTGTGTCTGTCAGCGTAGTGTCCAGAGCATGGAGGCGCTACCAGGAGACAGGCCAGTACATCAGGAGACGTGGAGGAGGCCGTAGGAGGGTAGCAACCCAGCAGCAGGACCGCTACCTCCGCCTTTGTGCAAGGAGGAGCACTGCCAGAGCCCTGCAAAATGACCTCCAGCAGGCCACAAATGTGCATGAGCTGCACTACCTGAGCCACTTGTGTGGGTTGTAGACTCCGTCTCATGCTACCACTAGAGTGAAAGCACCGCCAGCATTCAAAAGTGACCAAAACATCAGCCAGGAAGCATAGGAACTGAGAAGTGGTCTGTGGTCACCACCTGCAGAACCACTCCTTTATTGGGGGTGTCTTGCTAATTGCCTATAATTTCCACCTTTTGTCTATTCCATTTGCACAACAGCATGTAAAATGTATTGTCGATCAGTGTTGCTTCCTAAGTGGACAGTTTGATTTCACAGAAGTGTGATTGACTTGGAGTTACATTGTGTTGTTTAAGTATTCCCTTTATTTTTTTGAGCAGTGTATTTCATTAATGTGAGAGGTGTACCATGTACAGTATAGCAGGACGTGGGACTGTACCTGGGGCATTCATTAAAACATGGAGGAAAACCCACGAATCTAACCCAGCAGCAGAACTACCGTAGCCCATCTCCTATCCAATCCACATAGACTGAGCTTAAGCCCATGTGTGTATTACGAAGTCCAAATTAGGGCAGCCTCAAGCCCCTGCATCCCCTGCATACAATATTCTGCATGCCTTACTACTCAAACAGTCGGACCATTAATGATGAAAATACTCTCTCACAAATTCTCTAACCATTTGGTTTCAACTAGAACACGTGTGATACATAAAACCTAAAACACGAGAGAGAGAGGAGGGAGGGGCATTTGGAAAAGATGAGAAATGCTTGACCACTCAACCAAAATCAAACTCTGCCCAATCTCTGAAAAGTAGTACTGAAGGGTCTTGAAGGGACTCATTGCCGCCCACTGAAGTATTTCCTCCAACATGTTCAAGGTAATACACATTATGAAACCATTGCTAAATGAGAGAAGGTACGCTATTACCATTATGGTTATCAGAGGAGGCGGAATTAGGGTCTGCGCCAGTCTGGCTGACGTGACTCAAGTAGTCAGTGAGGGCGAGCTGACTCACTGGTGTGGATAGGAGGCCGTTGTACAAACAGTATTCGCACAAAAATGTGCTCCTGAATGTGTTGAGCTTTGATTGGTTCCCTCAAACTTTTTTTTCTTTCCTGGGGCACCTAAAATGCTCTAATGCTTCTGGCTATGAGACAAGTCATAATTACAGTGTCCATATTAGCACCAGTGTTGGGGTCGTTACATTTAAAAATATATATATATTACCTATTACTCGTTACTTCTTTATTACTTTATTTTTGACTCCCTGGGAAAAGCAATGAGTTACACTAATAGTACTTTTGTTATATGACTTTTGTGTTCAACCCCAAAGCATTGCGCATCCTCACTCAATGCAAACGTTGTCAATGTTACGTTATGTAGGCCTATACACCAGTGGATAAGGGCAGCATTTCCTCGACTACATACCCAGCAACAAGCTTGTTCAGCTCTCCCCGGGTTACAGCCTGTGCTCCTGAATGATTGAAATCAAGCCTTGGTTGTTTTGGATGAGGTAGACAAGCGTGTTACTTTGGCAGATGCTTCAAGAGATTGGATGTTGAGTTTCTAGCGCTGGAGATGTGTTTCTTACCTGGGCACACACATTTGACACTTATATTCTTGTCATTTTGTCCACCTACCATATCAAAATAAAGGGGGTCAGTGGCGGTCGTTGCTGTTTAAGATGAGGGAGGACGATTATATTTTTGGGGAGCATGGCCTTATTTCTATTACAACATTCATTCATATCCCATTCACCCAGTTCAATGTAACATGGATAGGTTTAGGCTACTACATGATACTACAATTTTCACTGTACCCATCATGGGGTTGCTACAACCTAGCCTATGAATGAAAGTTTACAACGTAGGTGCACACAGGTCGAGATAATTTTGAGTAATCAAGGTGACAGACAGTGTCCATATAGCCAACAAACTATTATGGTCCAAACACACCAAGACAGTCGTGAAGAGGGCACGACAACGCCTATTCCCCCTCAGGAGACTGAAAAGATTTGGCATGGGTCCTCATATCCTCACAAAGTTCTACAGCTGCAACATCGAGAGCATCCAGACTAGTTGCATCACCGCCTGGTATGGCAGCCGGCCACGGACCCCCCGGTCGCGGCCGGCTGCGACAGAGCCTGGGCGCGAACCCAGAGACTCTGGTGGCGCAGCTAGCACTGCGATGCAGTGCCCTAGACCACTGCGCCACCCGGGAGGCCCTCCATGGTGACTTTTAAAAGCAATCTCTCACCACAACAGAAATAGTGTGGTTGAGAGTCATAGGAAAGTCTCAAAGGACTTTCCATCCTCTGTATATACCAGGGGTGGGCAAACTTTTTGACTCGCGGGCCACAATGGGTTCTAAAATTTGACAGAGGGGCCGGGCCAGGAGCATTTGGAGGGAGTGTTTGGGCCGGATATACTAAAGCATTAAATGTAGTGTGTGCAAACCTCATAGCACAGTAAGAACACTACAACCCAATTTATTAACTGTCTTTCAAATGTGAAAAATAACCCTTATCAGTTAATAAATTTGTCTCAAGGAATATGCAAGATATGGCATTTACATACTATTTCGCAGATACCGGGATGAGGAAATGTAAATAGATTAAAATAACATACGCACTGTGATTTATCAAGATTGCGTCTGTTTTTAATAAGTTTCAATCGAAGGTGCAAAGTTAAAGAAATCAACATTTATTGAAAAATGGAATCACTTTCAACATTCAAAACATATTATTACACAACGAAATACTCAAGCTCAATAATATCTACTTGTGTTAAACTCCGCAAAATCATGGATGGATTGTCCTGACCGCGCGCTCTACAAACTCGCCACGGACGCCCTCGCCTTCACGCGCAAACAGTACACGTGTATCGTTGCCAAGCACACAGACATAGGCTGTATTAAATATCCTACCTGCAGCTGAAAATTTAAATTTAAATTAAGAGCGATGTGCGGCGTGTTAATAAAGCTACTGTACCGCTGCTGTGCGTAAATGCGCATTGCTCTTAATTAAAAGACGCACTTCCAAACTTTCCATATGCATTTTTTCATAACACAGCAGAAAAACTCACCATTTCAGTGGGAACAGTGTTGTTGGTCTCCCTTTTTTGCCAGTGCATCAAAGTCTGGAGTTAGTTTTGTTGTGGCAATTCTCGCTTAATGGTGACGTGAAACGAAGTGAAAATTAAAGTGAAATAAAGAGAAATACGCGCCACTCCAACAACGGTCAATGTGTTTTGAGTGCGCCATCTATTGGGGAAACGTGGGCATTGCAGGGAAAGGGGAAAAAAAGGAGGTTTTTACTATAATTTGGACAAGTTCGGCGGGCCGGATTAAAAAGCCTAACGGGCCGTATGTGGCCCGCGGGCCGTAGTTTGCCCATGTCTGGTATATACTCTAGAACAGCCATACTCAACTGGCGGATCGCGGTCTTAATCCGGGGCTCCCGACTTAAAAAACTTTTTGTCCGTGGGATTCAGTCAGGTTTTTAACTTAATGCTGCCTGAGAGTTGTAATAGTAGAACGCACGATGTACAATTTCGAAATTTGGTAGTGCATGGGCTGTTTTCCCCCTCGCAATGTCCTTCACTGACAGACCTTAGAGAGCTATTCTTAACCTGCGATAAATGTCCAGTTGATTAACTGCTGGCCATGTTAGCTAAATGGGTAAATTAGGCGAACTAGCTATCTAAATATTGTAGTTATCATGGCCAGATTATGTTCCCAGGGGCTTCGATCCCCAGGGGGCACTCATTGATTTTGTTGTGTCACTCAGGTATCAAAACACACAGAAGACGTGGCAAAATGTGTAAAATTGCAGGAACTTAGCTTGAAAACTGCTCCATTTTCTCTCTGCCCGATGGCAAAATGTGTAGAATTTGAGGAAATTAGCTTTAAAAATGCTCGTTTTTCTCTCCGCCCGATGGCAAAATGTGTAGAAAATTAGCTTTAAAACGGCAACATTTTCTCTCCGCCAACAAGAGTGGGTGGAACAGTTTGAACAGTTTGGGGTCACATTGGTCGAGGTTTGTTACTATGCCGATAACCTTTGCCATCTAGGAAATATGTGTGACCAGACCTTCTCAAATAGTAGTTGAGTACCCCTGCTCTAGAAGGAAACAGCACTGTGGAAGCGAGCCGTGATAAATACATTCATAAAGCACATTCCCTATTGTCTTACTGTCTGAGAGTATAGTGTTGTATATGAGTATGGCCAGACAGAATATACAGATCATTTTTTCTACCACTAACTTCACTCATTTAGCAGCAGAATTTGAATTAATTCCAGCATTTGATTTTTAATCGTTTCTACCCCTCTACATCCTGTCTCGTATACAATGTCCCTGTATACAAATTCCATGGGCAAGTGACTATCTACGCATGGACACTGTATGAGTAAAGAACTGTTTTCTGATATGGACACCGTATGGAAATACAACTTCCATGGAAGTGTGATTGTCCTAATATGGACACCATATCAGCATACAAATACCATGGACATAACTGTTCTACTATGGACAACCGTATGAGTTTACAACTTCCATGGACGTGTGAATCTGATATCGACACCATAATACAAAGACTGAACTTCATTTGAGCCAGGCCCTCAGCTACTCACAGGCAGTGGACCACGGTGCGTCCGTCTCCCCCGTCGTACTGCTCCTGCCACTTGGCCAGACGTCTCACCAGCTGCAAGATGGAGCGCTTGGACAGGGGTGTGTCCCGATAGGCCGGCCAGCCGATGAACTGGAAATGCTGCACCAAACGGTAGCCATCCTGGGGCTGCCAAAGAATCATAAATGAATGCCATTATCAACATCATCATCATCAACATTGTTGTGGTCAACATCATGGACAACATCACAGATAGTATCCTCATCATCCTTAGCATAATCATCAACCACTAGCAAGCTAATCTTCCTCCTCGTTATAACCATCATCAAAATTGGTAGATGGACTTCGCCAATTTGAAGGGGGATCAAGTTTACCTCTGTGTCCACTGCAAATATAAACGACTCAGCCACTCAAGTCATTAATTAACTGCTGACGCACTGAGCACCTCATCAGAAGCACATCTATTCCCAGTGTATTTGGACTCAGCTTTGCTTCCCTTAGCCAGAGGAGAGCCAACAAGCCAACGACTGGCAACCACAACAAAGACGTCATCTGGCTCCAGGCCCAAGCTGGGAACAAGGGAGAGACTCATTTCGTCGTACAGGAGCCGTGTCATGTGCCTCTCGCGGTGGCGATGGAACCATTTCATGGTAAATTGGAGACGCCACCGCTGTGGCTTTTTTGCACCATCACGGAGCTAAGTGTTGATTAGCTGGCTGGCGAAGCCTGCCGTCTCCGCTGGTTAAAGTGGGGAGCCGTGAGCAAGCAAGAGGGAGAGGAGAGAGAAAGGAGTAACCGAGTGCCACAAACACAGGGATTCACGTGGCAGTGATTTAAGGTGTCTAATGAGTATTAGTGTAAATAAAGCTCCTCATATGGAACCAGTCTGAACCAGCAATTGCGCTGCCAGGCTTGGCCTGTCTGTTAGCGCCATCCCCATTGGCAGGGCTCAAAGCAGAGTCTAAATGTTTACGGGACGATTGTGCACATGTATCAGACCCGGGTTCGGATACTATTTGAAATATTTCACGTGCTTTGAGCATTTGCTTCAGCCTGCCTGGAGTGCCAAATTGATATGGTGTTCACTTTTGGGGCTATTCTATTTGCTCCATTTTGCCCGGCAAGCTCATTCAAACACAGCTGGAGTATTAGAAATGATTTAGAATAGTTTCTTAACCCAGGTCTGACATGGGTATGTGGTGTGCATGGCACAAGCAATTAGGTTGACATTTGAAGGAGTCTAACTGACAAGACAGTGTCCTAGCGACATATTATAGTGGAGTGTTGGAGAAGTGGAGGCAAGACAAATGTACAGTAGTACATCTGGCATCTGAGCATCTGTTTCTTTTTTATGCTGGTCTGTGACCTATGGGATGTAATACAGTTCGTGACCCATGAGAGAAAACGAGCAGAGCCATATAAAGTCCTACAGCCATAGATTCTAGTTTATATGACTGTGATGATAATAAGTCACCTATATATACAGTGTTACCTATTCATTTTAAAACCGGGTTTGCCACCGTACTTTCTATATTGTGATACAGACCCTGGCCATGTTGCAGATCCTGAAGATGCGATTGATGATGTCTTCATCGATGTCGGCTGAGATGAACTCCACCTGGACGGGGCCGTAGCAGCAGGAGCTCTTCTCGGGCCAGTACTGCATGCAAAGCTAGGGAGAAAAGAGGGAGTTAGCCATTGAAATATATTTATTTCTTTCTGCTTTATACATTTAATATGGCCACCGGTGCACCCATCACAGAAAATGTACTTGACTGGGAATGTCCGTGCTAGTAATTCTATTTATATGGCGTGAGCCTTGCTACATCACATGCTGTTGTGGACACTGTTGTTGACATAGAGTATTCTACCCATTGGAAAGCACTGAAAACGTTAAATAAACTACACGTTGCTTTGGCCATTTGATCAAAACCATCTCCAACACACCATTATTGACTTCAAATGCAAGGTCATACAAGTACGAGAAAAAGAGAAACATTGCTAACATGCTCGGTGGAATCAATGGAAGGTTACGTGCACACGGAGGAAAAGCCTTGACCATATTAGCCTCTGCACGGTACACCTACAGCTAAGGGCCATGATGGGCTATCCTCCAGTCTAGTACTGTCAATAGGCAGTCAATAGGCAATAGGCAATAGGCCTTTGCTGGGCTTCAATCTAGGTGTCTGTCTGAGGGTTCTGGCACCTATGTCGGATAGTTAAACCCCTGGTGGAGAAAAGAGCAGCTTATCCTGCCCTATAAAACTGTGTGTGTGAGACCCGGAGGAGGAGGTGACAATGGAGAGATAGATCGAGATGAACAGAGAGCAATAGAGCCTGTTTAAGACCCCCACGGCAGACCGATAGTCAAAGAGATAAGCAAAGTCACTGTGGGTGTGTATGTGTCTACGTGTGTGCATGCGTATGTTTACGTGCACATATATGTGTGTGCGCACATGCCTGTGTGTATGCGAACCCAGAGGGTGAACAATACACACCTGCGCTGCATCCATCTCGTTGAGCATGACTATCGAGGAGCAGTTGTAGTCGAAAACCAGCCTCCAGAAGTCGGCGGCCGTGTTGGGCAGCGGGTGCTGGGTTACGATGAAGGCTGCTGGCTGTTTATGGCTCTGGGAAAAAAATCATTAACACAGCACTTCAGCCCTCAGTAGAGAAGGAGAGAGAGACAGAGAGAGAAAGAGAGAGGGACTCCAATGCCTGATCAACTCGTGGCGAAGGACAAAGAGCCAAACCAGGCGGACTCCCACGGACAGTGTTAACCTTGCGCCGTAATGCATTGACAAGAGAAATCCAACTACAGATCATTACGCTGCTGCCAGGCAGGCCGGGTCTGGGAAAGGCACCGCTGGCTTTATTTAACTCCACCTCTGTGCTTGTTATTGTCTGCCGTTGTTGTCTTATCAGCTCTGTGTAGCTTATCTGGATCTATGTCAGTGAAGGCTCCTCAGAGGAGGAAGGGTAGGACCATCCTCCTATCAATTTATTATAATTTTTTTTAGCGAAACATTTCAACAAATTATCCTTTTTAGATAAAACTTTACTAAATATATTCACATGACACCAAATAATTGACTAAAACACACTGTTTTGCAATGAAGTAGCCTCAGCAGAACTCTGTAGAGTAGCACCATGGCGTAACTTCTGTCCTCCTCTGGGTACATTGACTTCAATACAAAACCTAGGAGGCTCATGGTTCTCACCCCCTTCCATAGACTTACACAGTAATTATGACAACTTCCAGAGGATGTCCTCCAACCTATCAGAGCTCTTGTAGCATGAACTGACCAGTTGTCCACTCAATAAAAGGATTAGAGAATGAATCTACTACTGAAAGCATAAGCTAGAGCTAGCTAGCACTGCAGTGCATAAAATGTGGTGAGTAGTTGACTCAAAGAGAGAGATAGACAAGAGTTGAGCAAATGTATTTCTTCCAAAATTATTAAGAAGCAAGAGAGAGAGAACTAGCTATATTTGGTTGTATATTTAATGAAAAAAATAATCATCCTCCCTCATCTTAAATGGCACTGATCTGTGTGTATAGATCTGCTATGAGAGCCTATGAGGCTGCCTCACAGTCATCATTTACCACAGTGCTATGGCTTAATGGTGTGTTGTTAAATGATGTTGTTTGTTATCTTTTGTATTGCACTATGACATTTAATTGTTAAACCCAGTTTCTGCCTCCGCATATCCCCACAACAAATGCAATAAACATAAAATCCCTATACTAAGTCAGAACACAACAGTACGAAAGCATATCTCAAACTAACTGATCTGTGTCTGCCAGTTTGGATGACATCTTCAGCCAAGCTAAAGCCAATGGTTAAACCCTACTTGGGAGTCTGCAAATAGTGTTTTAAATCTTTGAGCGTTTGTTTGAGTCCGGCTACAGACTGCCAGATTGGCAGGGTTTGCACCTTGGGACAATACCAGTGGTTGAGAGCGAGAGCGAGAGCAAGAGCGAGATTAACTTACATCCATGAGGGCAGCGTTGATGTAGTTACTGGACTCTCCATCCACAGAGATGAGGAAAGGTAGGCAGCGATCCACAGACAGGACGTCCATGCTGCGGTTCTTGTCGTGGTTCCGGGGGAGCAGTCCCACGCTACAGTCTTCAGGCCTCACCCGGGGAGTCACGATGTTCAGAGTCTGGAGAGCGAAGACGTTATTTTTACAATTATTTGTCAGGTCTTAACAAGTTTTTAAAAAGGTTTTTTTAAAACCTACATTGTCTTAACAAGAGTTGCTGACTATTTTCATCTTCGACACGTGGACTTTTTGTAACCTACTGGGTATTAACTTCCAACCCGAGATGTTCGCAAGACACAGTAATATAATACAATATTCTTCTAAGCTAAAGCATATAGGCATTACATTAGTCTCTGGGAACTAACACTAGTATTCAGGTCTCAGGCAAGGTTTTTCCCTCCGCTAGCGTTATTCACCAAACCACCTCCTCTGCAACACTCACAATGACATAGCCCTGAATCAACTGCCCAGACTAGTAGTGGAGAACGTATTGGTGAGTAGATAAGCCCACGAAAACAAATAATCTGCCCCTATTTTCTTTGATTTCCATATTCCAACATAACAGCATTTACCGGTAGTCGGTGCCTTCAACAAGTGCAAACACTTCACTGAAGCAAAGGCTGCAGATGACTTATGTATGAGGGAGAATGAGGGATATTGAGATTTGGAGAGCGATAGAGAGATATGCATCATACATTATGAGACAGATCACAGATCTGAGACCTGTGCTTGATATAGTGATGGGATATTCATCTCAGAGAGAATACGGAGCACGAGTGCTTAGCTGCCGAGTTCATACTGCCTCCTGACGGTAGCTACAAAGCCTTGTTCTTGGAGAAGGAAAATGTCACCCATCTTAGGAGGAAAAGAGGACAGACAGACAGACAGACAGACAGACAGACAGACAGACAGACAGGCAGGCAGGCAGGCAGGCAGGCAGAAGTGGAGAGTACTAACCTGAAACTCATCCTTAATTTGGCTAGAGTTGGTCTGTGGGTCCAGTCTGATAATGTTGTAGTATATGGCTCTGAATTCACAGACTGGGATGGCTGTGTTTCCACACAGGCAGGCTTCCAGGATGGCATCGTGGACAAAGACATACTGCTCCTGGGGTAGGACACAGCACATAACACGTGAGATGACGTAAAATAAGATGAGATGACAAAAGAGGTAAATGTATTTCTACCCTTTAGGTCAACATCAACACACAAAAGGCCACTTTATTTACAACACTTCAACCACTAGTTGGACCCTATTCATTAGACTCAATCCACATGTACTGTTGAAATGTTTCGAGAACAGAGCAGAACATGCAGGTAACGAGTCCAACGCTGACTGTTTGTACACTGATATACAAAACCATAAATAGTTGTCGGCAACACTTTACATTAAGTTGTCACTATTACTATGCGACTACACAGTAATAACTATAGTACCAACATAGTAGTTACATAGGTATTACTATGTAATTGGTTTGTAGCGGTATTAGTTAGAACACAATTGGATGACTGAGTAATTACACATCCACTTGCTGAAGGTTATTCCACATAAGTAATTACTGATGTTACACATTTTCTTGTTACACTACGCAACTAATGTTTTGTAACTACATGTTTGATAGTCACCTGTGAATTACCATGTTAATAACTCAAACCAAAATCTGACATAGTTACATGTAACTACATGGTGCCATGACCATCAAATCCACCAGTAAAACCAGGGTTGCTCTGATGATGTAAATAGGCTAGGACCTGGAAACACACCCTGTGACTAACTACTGGTTATTTTAGACGAGTTCATTTCTGTGTTATTACCTGGCTCAAAGGTTATACTGAATAAAGTGTCAAGTAAGAACAATGTAGTTACATAGGATATACTTAATTAAGCAGTAAGGCCCGAGGGGGTGTGGTATGGTGCCTTCGAAAAGTATTCAGACCCCTTGACTTTTTTCAGATTTTGTTACGTTACAGCCTAATTCTAAAATGTATTTTATACATTTAAAAAAAAAACTGGAATCTACACACAATACACCATAATGACAAAGCAAAAACAGGTTTTTATCTGAAAATGTATTCAAAATAAAAAACCAGAAATACCTTATTTACATAAGTATTCATACCCTTTGCTACGAGATTCATCCTGTTTCAAATTATCATCCTTGGGATGTTTCTACAACTTGATTGGAGTCTACCTGTGGTAAATTCAATTGATTGGACATGATATGGAAAGGCAGACACTGGTCTACATAAGGTCCCACAGTTGACAGTGCATGTCAGAGCAAAAACCAAGCCATGAGGTCGAAGGAATTGTCCGTAGAGCTTCGAGACAGCATCGTGTCGAGGGACTGATCTGGGGAAAGGTACCAAAAAATTGATGCAGCATTTAAGGCCCCCAAGAACACAGTGGCCTCCATCATTTTTAAATAGAAGAAGTTTAGAACCACCAACACTCTTCCTAGAGCTGGCCGCCTGGCCAAACTGAGCAATTGGGGGAGAAGGGCCTCGGTCAGATAGGTGACCAAATACAAGATGGTCACTCTGACAGAGCTCTAGAGTTCCTCTATGAATATGGGAGAACCTTCCAGAAGGACAACCATCTCTGCAGCACTCCACCAATCAGGCCTTTATGGTAGAGTGGCAAGACGGAAGCCACTCCTCAGTAAAAGGCACATGACAGCCCGCGTGGAGTTTGCAAAAAGGCACGTAAAGACTCTCAGACCATGAGAAACAAGATTCTCTGGTCTGATGAAACCAAGATTGAACTCTTTGGCCTGAATGCCAAGCATCATGTCTGGAAGAACCCTGGCACCATCTATACGGTGAAGCACGGTGGTGGCAGCTTCATGCTGTGGGGATGTTTTTCAGAGGCAGGGACTGTGAGACTAGTCAGGATTGAGGCAAACGGAGCAAAGTACAGACAGATCCTTGATGAAAACCTGCTCCATAGTGCTCAGGTCCACAGACTGGGGCGAAGGTTCACCTTCCAACAGCAAACAACCCTAAGCACACAGCCAAGACAACGCAGGAGTGGCTTCAAGACAAGTCTCTGAATGTCCTTGAGTGGCCCAGCGAGAGCCCAGACTTGAACCCAATCAAACATCTCTGTAGAGACCTGAAAATAGCTGTGCAGTGACGCTCCCCATCCAACCTGACAGAGCTTGAGATCATCTGCAGAGAAGAATGGGAGAAACTCCCCAAATACAGGTGTGCCAAGCTTGTAGTGTCATACCCAAGAAGAATCAATGCTGTAATCGCTGCCAAATGTGCTTCAACAACGTACTGTTTTTACTTTGTCATTATGGGTTATTGTGTGTAGATTGATGAGGGAATTGTTTTTTAAATATATTTTAGAATAAGGCTGTAATGCAACAAAATGTGGAAAAAGTCAAGGGATCTGAATACTTTCTGAAGTCATTGTACATATAAAACACAGAAAAATCACATTTTTAACTGCACTGGGCCTTTAAGCCAGGTCATAGAAATAAACTAATTGAAAATTACTGGTAGTTAATGACAGAGTGTGCCTTGTTACAATTATTGTTACCAGGTCCTAGCCTATTTATCAACCCTGATTTTACATGTGGATTTGATGGTATTGGCACCTTGTTGGTACATGTAACAAGGTCAGATTTTTTCTGAAGTTATTAACATGTTAATTCACAGGTGACTCTAAGACATGTAATTACAAAATATTAATTACAGAGTGGAACAAGAAAACATGTTATAACATGAGTAATTACACATGTGGAATAACCTACAGCAAGTGGATGACAATCAATACGTCAAATCTAACACAGTTCTCCTTAGGCAGAACAAAACATTTTTAACACATAACCTCATTTTATTTATTTATTTTTATTTTTTAATTTAACCTTTATTTAACCAGGTAGGCAAATTGAGAACACGTTCTCATTTACAATTGCGACCTGGCCAAGATAAAGCAAAGCAGTTCGACACATACAACAACACATAGTTACACATGGAGTAAAACAAACATATAGTCAATGATACAGTGAAAAAAAAAAAAATAAGTCTATATACAATGTGAGCAAGTGAGGTGAGATAAGGGAGGTGAAGGCAAACAAATATATGTATAAATAAATAAAAATATAAAAAGGCCATGGTGGCGAAGTAAATACAACACAGCAAGTAAAATAAAAAATAAAAACACTGGAATGGTTGGTTTGCAGTGGAAGAAAGCGCAAAGTAGAGACAGAAATAATGGGGTGCAAAGGAGCAAAATAAATAAATAAATACAGTAGGTAAAGAGGTAGTTGTTTGGGCTAAATTATAGATGGGCTATGTACAGGTGCAGTAATCTATGAGCTGCTCTGACAGCTGGTGCTTAAAGCTAGTGAGGGAGATAAGTGTTTCCAGTTTCAGAGATTTTTGTAGTTCGTTCCAGTCATTGGCAGCAGAGAACTGGAAGGAGAGGCGGCCAAAGGAAGAATTGGTTTTGGGGGTGACCAGAGAGATAAACCTGCTGGAGCGCGTGCTACAGGTAGGTGTTGCTATGGTGACCAGCGAGCTGAGATAAGGGGGGACTTTACCTAGCAGGGTCTTGTAGATGACCTGGAACCAGTGGGTTTGGCGACGAGTATGAAGCGAGGGCCAGCCAACGAGAGTGTACAGGTCGCAGTGGTGGGTAGTATATGGGGCTTTGGTGACAAAACGGATGGCACTGTGATAGACTGCATCCAATTTATTGAGTAGGGTTTTGGAGGCTATTTTGTAAATGACATCACCGAAGTCGAGGATTGGTAGGATGGTCAGTTTTACAAGGGTATGTTTGGCAGCATGAGTGAAGGATGCTTTGTTGCGGAATAGGAAGCCAATTCTAGATTTAACTTTGGATTGGAGATGTTTGATGTGAGTCTGGAAGGAGAGTTTACAGTCTAACCAGACACCTAGGTATTTGTAGTTGTCCACATATTCTAAGTCAGAGCCGTCCAGAGTAGTGATGTTGGACAGGCGGGCAGGTGCAGGCAGCGATCGGTTGAAGAGCATGCATTTAGTTTTACTTGTATTTAAGAGCAATTGGAGGCCACGGAAGGAGAGTTGTATGGCATTGAAGCTCGCCTGGAGGGTTGTTAACACAGTGTCAAAAGAAGGGCCAGAAGTATACAGAATAGTGTCGTCTGCGTAGAGGTGGATCAGAGAATCACCAGCAGCAAGAGCGACATCATTGATGTATACAGAGAAGAGAGTCGGTCCAAGAATTGAACCCTGTGGCACCCCCATGGAGACTGCCAGAGGCCCGGACAACAGACCCTCCGATTTGACACACTGAACTCGATCAGAGAAGTAGTTGGTGAACCAGGCGAGGCAATCATTAGAGAAACCAAGGCTGTCGAGTCTGCCGATGAGGATGTGGTGATTGACAGAGTCAAAAGCCTTGGCCAGGTCAATGAATACGGCTGCACAGTATTGTTTCCTATCGATGGCGGTTAAGATATCGTTTATGACCTTGAGCGTGGCTGAGGTGCACCCATGACCAGCTCTGAAACCAGATTGCATAGCGGAGAAGGTATGGTGGGATTGCTCATGCTCAGTAATGAAACGGTTTCATAGCCTGAAAAGTGCATTGCACAAATTTGCAATTTGAAGCATGTAAAGTAATCTCTTATGGAGACGAAAGTGAACCGCAGAAAAAAAAGGCCGCCATATTATGCCCGTAAAAGAAGTTCAAGAGGCTGTTTGTGGCTCAACAGTGATTGCATTGTGTTCATCAAGTGGCCAGAGGTATTAAAGCATCTCCAAAATCCCAGCCATTGAATAGCATAAATAGCATTATGCATATTTTCACTCGACAATACGAAATTTCACAGGCATTAGAACAGGGGTGGGTAACATCGTGGGCCCGCGAAACCATTCAATCCGGCCCAGAGAAGGTTTGAGTAAAAAAAGAATATATATCAGTGGTGGTCGATGCTGTTTAAGATTAGGGAGGACAATTTTTGTTATGAGTATTAGTCCAAACAGTTGCAAATGAGAGTTTCTATTAGGCAAACTCAGGTGGGTTTATCCCTGTTCCGTTCCGTTTGCTTCCATTTAAGAAAGGTTTTTCAACAGATCACTTTCATAGCAGCCACATACAAACAGCGTCATCACTTTGCATGTTATATAATTCCTTTTCACATCTACGTGCACTGCTCCTCTAACCTTTCCCCTTCACTTTATGACTTTAGTGCACAACACAACAGCTGTCTGACACCAGGCATAAAAAACTTTCCAACTCAAACCTTCAAACCATTATTGCTAAATTTGTATTGTCTAGGGGGTGTTTGTAGAGTTCATGGGGTTGTGTTCATTGTAGGTGTTTATGTAAGTCTATGGTTGCCTAGATTGGTTCTCAATTAGAGACAGCTGTCTATCGTTGTCTCTGATTGGGAGCCAAATTTAGGCAGCCATAGTCATTAGGTAGGTTGTGGGTGATTGTCTATGTGTAAGTTGCCAGTGTCTGCACTTATTTGTTTTGTATAGCTTCATGTTCGTCGGTTTGTTGTTTTGATTTAGTTTGTATAGTGTTCGTTTCGTTTGTCTTCTTCTAATAAAGAGAAGAATGTATTTATATCACGCTGCGCCTTGGTCCTCTCTTTCACATAACGACGAACGTGACACTTGGACGAGTTCCAGTGTTGGATAGGCCTTAGCCAGCTAACTAACATAAATAGCATTCCTCTCTGTTTGAACCGGGTGTTTAAATAGGCAAAATTACAGTAGCTAGCTGCATTAGTTAGCTAAGTAAGTGAACGTGAAACTAAATTAAATCTACCTGACTCAAATTAAGATACTCCTGCAGCGCTATACACAGTCTCTCTCTCTCTCTCTCTCTCTCTCTCTCTCTCTCTCTCTCTCTCTCTCTCTCTCTCTCTCTCTCTCTCTCTCTCTCTCTCTCTCTCTCTCTCTCTCTCTCTCTCTCTCTCTCTCTCTCTCTCTCTCTCTCTCTCTCTCTCTCTCTCTCTCTCTCTCTCTCATAATTACTATGTCAGTCTATGGAAGGGGTTAAAAACATGAGGCTCCTAGATTTTGTATTGAAGTCAATGTACACAGAGGACAGAAAATAGCTGTCCTCGGGATACACCATGGTGCTACTCGAGAGAGTGTGGTTGAGGTTACTGTAGACCTTCATTGCAAAACAGTGTGTTTTAATCAGTTATTTGATGACGTGAATATATGTATTATAGTTTCATCTAAAAAGGATATATCTTTTTTAATGTTTCACTATTTTTATTGGATGGATGCCCTAAATTTAGCAGATGCTATTGACAGATCAGTTGGAAGAAGTTGTGATGTGCTACTTTCCACACATGGCCAAAAGAGAATTGGCGAAAAACAAAACAGAGTTAAATGGTTCCAGTCTACCATGAAGTAGCATTCATTCATGTATACAGGTAAGAGTCTAGCTACATTTTCAGATATTATCCTATCTAGGCTAGGGGGTGGTATTTTCACATCCGGATGAAAAGCGTGCCCAAAGTAAACTGCCTGCTACTCAGGCCCCGAAGCTAGGATATGCATATTATTAGTGGATTTGGATAGAAAACACGCTGACGTTTCTAAAACCGTTTGAATGATGTCTGTGAGAATAACATAACTTATTTAGCAGGGGAAACCCCGAGGACAAACCATCCAGGATTTTTTTGTTGTTGAGGTCACTCTCTTTTCAATGGGTTTTCTATGGGGATCTAGATTACTAAGGCACTTGCTTGCAGTTCCTATCGCTTCCACTGGATGTCAACAGTCTTTAGAAATTGGTTGATGTTTTTCCTTTGTGTAATGAAGAAGTAGCCCTGTTCAGAACAGTGAAGTTAGAGGCGCATGACCTGAAAGCACACTACACTATGTTTTCGTCCGGTTTTGAACGCAGTTTATCCCATCTTAAATTTGATTGATTATTTACGTTAAAAAATACCTAAAGTTATATTAGGAAAGTTGTTTGAAATGTTTGGACAAAGATTACAGGTAACTTATTAGATATTTTGTAGTCATGTTGCGCGAGTTGGAACCAGTGTTTTTCTGGATCAAACGCGCCAAATAAATTTACATTTTGGATATATAACGACGTAATTAATCGAACAAAAGGACAATTTGTGATGTTTATGGGACATATTGGAGTGCCAACAGAAGAAGCTCTTCAAAGGCAAGGCATGAATGGTATCGTTATTTCTGAGTTTTGTGTCGCGCCTATCGGGATGAAATATGATTGTCTGTGTTTGTTTGATGGGGTGCTGTCCTCAGATAATCGCATGGTTTGCTTTCGCCTTAAAGCCTTTTTGAAATCTGACACCGTGGCTGGATTAACAAGAAGTCAAGCTTTAATTTAACATATTGCATGTGTATTTTCAAGAATGTTAAATATTTACAATTCTGTAGTTTGAATTTGGCGCCCTGCACTTTCACTGGATGTTGGTCAGGTGGGACGGTAGCGTCCCATCTAGCCTAGAGAGGTTATACCCACTTCACTGTATGATTTACACCTCATGTATCCTGTGCATGAAACAAATAAACTTAGATTGTATTTGATATGGTGTGTGTTTACCAGAGAAGGTAATGTGGAGAACAACATGAGTTTGCTGTTGTATTACCGTTATTTAAGGGTGACTGCAAAACTCCCACGGTCGTAACCCTCACGTAGCAAACACACTTGCAAACGCATTCACAGAATAAAAATGTGTGCGAACTAAGTTATCTATTATTCAGCATGTATTTAGTATTAATAGGATCATTGGGATGGAAGATGCATGACTGAGAACTCTCCAGAGGTAGCTAGGCTCGCCTGACTTGGGAAATATATCAGAGGAGACACCACACACATTTGATCAGAAGTGACATCACGCTTGCTGATGGTTTGTACGAACGGTTGCTAGTCGCAGAGTCGTTGAGAATATACAATGTATATCAGTCTAGTAGGTACACACAAGTTAATGAAACCGTAGTAGTTATGGAGAATACCGACGCGTATTTACTATTAGCCCTTTTGTCGTTCTCACTATTGACATTGAAGTAGCGCTCAGAGTATTTGAGGGGAGTCGTTTGAGAAAGATGAGAATCGCAGAATTGTTCATCCTTTATAAAATAATGAGTAGTTAGTTGGGATGCAAGGTGATTTGTAGATCAGTGATTCTGTTTGGCCCGACTGCAATGTAGTTAATCTCAAACACACACATTATCTCACAGGTGCTGTTTCTCCACCAAGAACCACTGTTTCTTCACTGAATGCGTGATCCACTGGAAAATGTAACCCTAATAGCCTGGAATGGCCTGTCTGGCAGATAAGGCCAAGGCTTATAGACCATAGAAATAGAATCGGGTTTCAAGGTCTGGGGGGATTTTCCCAGATAACATTTCTATACTTTAGACTCTCCCTGCATATGACTCACTTTACATTATCATGTCTAAGCTTTACAATATCCTATTTCTATGCTTTACAGTGTCCCTCCATAGGACTCACATTAAAATATCCCTGCTGAAAATTTCACGCAGAACAACTAACTGTGGGCAGTGGGTTACAACATAGGATCAGTCTGGTGATTGTCTGGGAAAGACTAGCCATAGCAGGAAACTGTTTGAGCCTTCTTAACCCTTTACCATGGCGATGGAAAATGCTACGCTAACAGACTTGCTGTGACTTTGAACGTTGGTTGCACTCCCTTTACACTTGGTATGAGGATGGCTAATGCTAACTGTGTAACTGCTAGTAACTACTATCAGTACCATTGAACAAAATAACATGTGAATGGCTAATGCTAATCTAAAAATACCATATTAACGCTAGGTATAAGGATGGCTAATGCTATGCTAATTGGATAACTGCACTTTTAAACACTGTACCATTATTTTATGTACCATTATGTGACATTATGTATCATTATTTCCTTTGCAGGGCACTGTAATGACTAATGCTTCATCTATGATACAGTACTGTTCTCTTCTTTACCCACTATCCACACACAAGCTAAACAGTACATTGCTTCACCAACCTCGGTTTGCACCATGTTAACCCTTTGTGAGCGCAGTTCGCGGATGCAGTTGAAGATGTCCACCACACCCTCGTTCTCGGCCATATCCAGCATAATGTCCACAGCTATGAAACAGCCTGTCCTTCCAGCCCCGGCACTGGAGAGAGAGAGGGGGGAGAGAGAGAAAGAAAGTATTTTTTTTCAAATGACTGCCTCGCCTGTTTCACCAACTACTCAGATAGAGTTCAGTGTGTCAAATCGGAGGGCCTGTTGTCCGGACCTCTGGCAGTCGCTGTGTTGGTACCACAGGGTTCAATTCTCGGGCCGACTCTTTTCTCTGTATATATCAATGATGTCGCTCTTGCTGCGGGTGATTCCTTGTTCCATCTCTACGCAGATGACACCATTCTGGAGTCATCTGGCCATTCTTTGGACATTGTGTTAACAAACCTCCAAACGAGCTTCAATGCCATACAACACTCCTTCCGTGGCTTCCAACTGCTCTTAAATGCTAGTAAAACTAAATGCATGCTCTTCAACCGATTGCTGCCCGCACCCGCCCGCTCGACTAGCATCACTACTCTGGACGGTTCTGACTTAGAATATGTGGACAACTACAAATACGTAGGTGTCTAGTTAGACTGTAAACTCTCCTTCCACACTCATATTAAACATCTCCAATCCAAAATCGGCTTCCTATTTCGCAACAAAGTCTCCTTCACTCACGCTGCCAAATTAGATGCAGTCTATCACAGTTCCATCCATTTTGTCACCAAAGCCCCATATACCACCCACCACTGCGACATGTATGCTCTCGTCGGCTGGCCCTCTGGCTATTCGTCGCCAGACCCACTGGCTCCAGGTCATCTATAAATCTTTGCTAGGTAAAGCTCCGCCTTATCTCAGCTCACTGGTCACCATATCAACACCCACCCGTAGCACGCGCTCCAGCAGGAATATCTCACTGGTCATCCCCAAAGCCAACACCGCCTTTCCTTCCAGTTCTCTGCTGCCAATGACTGGAACAAATTGCAAAAATCGCTGAAGTTGGAGACTTATATCTCCCTCACTAACTTTAAGCATGAGCTATCTGAGCAGCTTACTGATCGCTGCAGCTGTACACAGCCCATCTGTAAATAGCCCATCCAACTACCTACCTCATCCCCATATTGTTTTCATTTACTTTTCTGCTCTTTTGCACTCCAGTATTTCTACTTGCACATCATCATCTGCACATCTATCACTCCAGTGTTAATCTGCTAAATTGTAATTACTTTGCTACTATGGCCTATTTATTGCCTTACCTCCTTACACCATTTGCACATACTGTATATAGACTTTTTCTATTGTGTTATTGACTGTACATTTGTTTATTCCATGTGTAACTCTGTGTTGTTGTTTGTGTCGCACTGCTTTGCTTTATCTTGGCCAGGTCGCAGTTGTAAATGAGAACTTGTTCTCAACTGGCCTACCTGGTTAAATAAAGGTTAAATAAAAAAAATAAAAAAATGTAATCAATGTCTCCAGTAAGGCCTTTTCTTTACAGTAAACTCTTCCCATAGGAGAACCCTTTGAAGAGCCCTTTTTCATGCCAGGTAGAACCCTTTTATGTTCCATTAAGAACCCATTCTACAGAGGGTTCTACATGGAACCCAAAAGGGTTCAACCTGGAACCAAAAAGGGCTCTACCTGGACCAAAAAGGGTTCTCCTATGGGGACAACCAAAGAACCCTTTTGGAGTGTGCAGTTCCTAATCTATCCTCTGTAATTGACCTGCCACAGTTAGCGGCGGCGGCGACACATGAAGACACATGCCCTATGATAAACATATATTGAACCGCGCTGCGCTCCCACAGTTAGTCAAAAGAGACAGGACTGCCTTATGGTGCTGACAAACAGCGCACTCCATCAGCCCCTGCGAGTGACATGTAGGGGTTAGAGCTATTTCCCCTTACCCCGGTGTTAGGAGTTAAGGAAACACACCCAGCAGAACGGGCTGTGAGGGAGGGAGGGAGCAAGGGAGGGAAGGAGTTGTGATGGAAGGGAGATAGTGGTGGAGAAGAGGTAGAGGAGAGGTAGGAGAGGGGGGCTGCTTAGCCATCATTCACTCGGCAGCATCCTGACAGGTCCCAGCTCCGGATCTCAGGAGCTGGGGGCCACTCAGTAACTCGGCAACCTGTCAGATAGCCTGTCAGCTGCCGGTGATTAATGGTGAGAGCGGCAAACAACTGGGTCCTGGCAGGGGGATAACGGCTAAAGGAGTGCCCCAGGAAATGTGAAATTACTCCGCAATCTGTCAATGGGGCCCTACGCTCTGTGGGCCAAAGTTTATCCTGTTGGCCTTCATCTGCATCCCATCTATATTTCAGTTAAGTGGGGGAATGGCTGCCAACCTCCATGTAGTGTCGTGGAAAATCATTTTCAAATACAACGCTTACCAGAACTTTTAAAATCAAACATGCTCTTTATTACAACTGTACAGCCCACTGGCATGTCCCCGCGGAACACACCCCGCGGAACACACCCCGCGGAACACACACCGCTTCCCAACCCCGGTTCCAACATTTATACATAAATAGCATATGGGTCCACCCCATATGCAAATAAGCATACCTCCCCTAATTTTTCCTGCCATCCTTATCTTTTTAGTTCAGGCTTCCTGCTTGTTCACGCCTACTAACGCCCATTATCTGCTTTCAGTTAAATTATAATAGTGGCCAGACCCATGCTTGTCTTAAAAATAATATATGTCCCTCTATACTCTAGGCCTATGACTCAACCCTGTATTTAATTCAATGCCCCAGCATGTTCTCTGGTATTTCCTTATTGGAATTGGCAGACTCTATGTCTCTTCTTGTCATTAGTGTCCAGTTGCCTTAAGCATATTTCTCTGGTATGTGTGCTTTTAGTGGAATGTGTAGACTATAAGTCTAGTGTGTCCAATTATTTTAGGTGCCCATGTGTCTGGTCAGTCTGTCAGCACAATGGAGAAAATAAGAGGGCCAGAACATCCCTTAGTATATCTCCATTACCACAGTCTCATGATAAATGTGAACATGTGGTTCGTTACTTTAATGTTCAGCTGTCTTATGTCCTTATATTTTATCCATGTGTTTTATGTTACTACTACAGTAGCTCCATTGGACATTCGTTGTCAGCGCTCAACGAGGGAATTCGGTAGGGGAGTGATCGGAGCATTGTATTTCAAAAGCCAGGCTGACGTTCTTTTTAGGAGAACTTGAACCGACAACGCTTTGGATCGTGGAAAAGCGATGGAGTAAGGAATGAGAGGTACGTTAAATATAGTGGGCCGCTACGGGGACTAGTCTCTAGTCCGAAATATGGGTCGGCAGGTAGCCTAGCGGTTAGAGCGATGGTCCAGTAACCGAAAGGTTGCTGGATGAAATCCCAAAGCTGACAAGGTAAAAATCTGTTTTTCTGCCAATGAGCAACGCAGTTAACCCACTGTTCCCTGAGTGCCGAAGATGTGGATGTCAATTAAGGCAGCCCGAAGCACCTCTCTGATTCAGAGACACATTTCAGTTGAAGGCATTCAATTGTACAACTGACTAGGTATCTCCCGTTTTCCTAAATGGGACGCATGCAAAAAGTTTTAGCTTTTTGATGTCAATACCTTTTCTGCCTATTGCCCTAGCGTCAACAATCCCAGGACACAACCTAGTTAAATGTTTTACATTTGGCAGATGCTCTTATCCAGAGCGACTTTCAGTAGTAAATGCATACATTTTCTTACTGGTCCCCCATGGGAAAAAAAACCATAACCTTGGTTTTGCAAGAGCCATGCTCTACCAACTGAGCTACACAGGACCTAGTAAGATGGAGGATGTTTTTAAGGACTGCATTTCACAAGTGGCTAGTTTGCATCAGCTACTTCACATGGCGTTAAGGCTAACTGACGGTTTCTGTTGTTATATTTCTATTTATTATGTTGCGACACCAGTGAATTTGACAACTAATAAACATTACCTACCTAGCGGGTGGCCATCTACAGACAGGGCTTTGCTATTTAGCTAGCTAGCTATTGAGCTTGCTAGAAAACTCAGATATACTTGAAAATGAGGATTCAGCTGGAAAAATGTTTGACTGTCTTGCTGTGCAATGGATATGAAGCTGGTGAGAGCTGTCCCATTTCTGTTCTAGCTGTTATGATTACCTAGTAGGCCAGTGCTGACCACACATGCTTATTTGCTTGCTAGTAAAACAAACTTCATGTTCCTACAGATGGTTATCTAGCTAGCTTCCTGTTGTTTATCTTATTCAATGCTCACTTAATGCATTTGCATTGAAGTTAGCTAGCCACAGCAGTACCCACTGGGCAAAAACTGGTTCAGTAAATGTTGTTTCCACGTCATTTCAACCCAAAAATTATATGTGATGATGTTGAATCAACATGGAAAAGTGATTGGATTTGCAAAAAGTCATCAACGTAAGGGAATTTAGTATTTTTTCCTCCAAAAACATTTAACCTAAATTCAATGAACGTGTGTCACGCCCTGACCTTAGTTATCTTTGTTTTCTTTATTATTTTGGTTAGGTCAGGGTGTGATATGGGGGGGGGATGTATGTGTTTTTACTTGTTTAGGGGTTTTGTATGTTTATGGGGTGTTTACTTGTCTAGGTGTTTGTATGTCTATGGTTGCCTAGATTGGTTCTCAATTAGAGGCAGCTGTTTATTGTTGTCTCTGATTGGGAACCATATTTAGGCAGCCATATTCCGTTGGGTATTTCGTGGGTTATTGTCTATGTGTAAGTTGCCTGTGTCTGCACTTATTGATTATATAGCGTTATGTTCGTTTGTTATTTTGATAGTGTGTTTAGTGTTCTTCGTTTCGTTAAATAAATAAGAAGAATGTATTTATATCACGCTGCGCCTTGGTCCTCCTCTCTTCCACATTACGACGATCGTGACAGAATAACCCACCACAACCGGACCAAGCAGCGTGAAAGGAAGGAACAGCGCTTTGTGGCGCAATGGACTTGGGAGGAAATATTAGATGGCAAGGGACCATGGGAACAGCCGGGTGAATATCGCCGCCCCAAGGCAGAGCTGAAGGCAGCGAAAGCCGAGAGGTGGTATTATGAGGAGCTAGCTCTGCAGCGCGGCTGGAAGCCTGATAGGCAGCCTCAAAATTTCTTGGGGGAGGGTGCACATGGGGAGTGTGGCGAGTTCAGGTAGGAGACCTGCGCCAACTTCCCGTGCTTACCGTGAGGAGCCGAAGATGGAACCAGAGCCAGTTGGGGTGGAATTGGAGGTGAGCAAGGGGAGTGAAACAGAGACTGTGAAGGAATTAATGGGGAGATTGGAGGAGAGTGAAATGAGGGAGTTGCTGTGTTGGTGCATGAGACACGACATCCGCCCGACGGAACGTGTCCGGGATTTGATGTTACCTGAGTCAGCTCTCCATACTCGTCCTGAGGTTCGTGCTAACCGTCTGGTAATGACAGTGCCAGTCCCACGCACCAGGCCTCCTGTGCGCCTCCCTAGTCCTGCACCTCCTGTGGCAGCCCTACGTACTAGCTCTCCTGTGGCAGCCCCATGCACCAGCTCTCCTGTGGCAGCCCCTCGCACCAGTCCTCCGGTGCCGGCGCCACGAACCAGGCCTCCAGTTCCAGCACCCCGCACTCGCCTTGAGGTACGTGTCCCCAGCCCAGTACCACCAGTGCCAACACCACGCACCAGGCTTCCTGTGCGTCTCCAGAGCCCTGTACGCCCTGTTTCTCCTCCCCGCACTCGCCCTGAGGTGCGTGTCCCCAGCCCGGTACCACCAGTTCCGGCACCACGCACCAGGCCTACTGTGCGCCTCCAGGGTCCAGTATGCCCTGTTCCTGCTCCCGTCTGTACAGCGCCGCCTGAGCTGCCCGTCTGTCCAGCGCCGCCTGAGCTGCCCGTCTATCCAGCGCCGCCTGAGCCGCCCGTCTGTCCAGCGCCGCCTGAGCCGCCCGTCTGTCCAGCGCCGCCTGAGCCGTCCGTCTGTCCTGAGCCGTCAGAGCCGCCCGTCTGTCAGGAGCCGCCGGAGCCGTCCGTCAGTCAGGAGCCGCCGGAGCCGTCCGTCAGTCAGGAGCCGCCGGAGCCATCCGTCAGTCAGGAGCCGCCGGAGCCGCCCACCAGTCCGGAGCTGCCTTTCAGTCCGGAGCTGCCCCTCAGTCCTGAGCTACCCCTCAGTCCTGAGTTACCCCTCAGTCCTGAGTTACCCCTCAGTCCTGAGCTGTCCGTCAGTCCGGAGCTGCCCGTCAGTCCGGAGCTGCCCCTCAGTCCGGAGCTGCCCCTCAGTCCGGAGCTGCCCTTCAGTCCGGAGCTGCATTTCAGTCCGGCGCTGCTTTTCAGTCCGGAGCTGCCCCTCAGTCCTGAGCTGCCCCTCAGTCCTGAGCTGCCCCTCAGTCCTGAGCTGCCCCTCAGTCCGGAGCTACAACTCAGTCCGGAGCTGCCCCTCCGTCCAGTGGCGCCTTCTACGATGGTCTTCAGTCCGGGACTCGCTGCAAGGGTCCCCGCTCCAGAGGCGCCACCAAAGCGGGTAATGACTATGGTGGAGTGGGGTCCACGTCCCGCACCCGAGCCGCCGCCGTAAGAAGGCCCACCCGGACCCTCCCCTTCTGTGTCAGGTTTTGCGGCCGGAGTCCGCACCTTTGGGGGGGGTACTGTCACGCCCTGACCTTAGTTATCTTTGTTTTCTTTATTATTTTGGTTAGGTCAGGGTGTGACATGGGGGATGTATGTGTTTTGTTTTGTCTAGGGGTTTTGTATGTTTATGGGGTGTTAACTTGTCTAGGTGTTTGTATGTCTATGGTTGCCTAGATTGGTTCTCAATTAGAGGCAGCTGTTTATTGTTGTCTCTGATTGGGAACCATATTTAGGCAGCCATATTCCGTTGGGTATTTCATGGGTTATTGTCTATGTGTAAGTTGCCTGTGTCTGCACTTATTGATTATATAGCGTTATGTTCGTTTGTTATTTTGATAGTGTGTTTAGTGTTATTCGTTTCGTTAAATAAATAAGAAGAATGTATTTATATCACGCTGCACCTTGGTCCTCCTCTCTTCCACATTACGACGATCGTGACAAAGTGTGACATTCTATTTTGATTTCACATAAAATTCACGTTAGTTGACAACTTAACCAAATGTAAATCAAAACTAGACGTTGGACTGACGTCTGTGCCCAGTGGGTAGCTATCTATTTGTATAGCTAGCTAGCTATCTAGCAAAGCCAATAGATATCTTATCTATGTCTATGGTTATAGCTAATTTGCACATAGACATGGTTATAGAAGTCTTGCTATGGGGGTTACAAGCATCTTTAGATGAGACAGAATAAAGGCTTTTGTGAAGAGTAGTTTTAACACTAGTAATATTTATAACTAACCAGTGACAGGGTTGTCCACCATTTACAGTTTTGTATAATTTTAAGAACACCTTGCAAAAACACCTATGCAAAACCCTAGCACCCCTCTCCATCTAACCTTTTCCATTCTAGGTATGTAAAACCTGACTCAAACTAAGAGACTCCTGCAGCACTAGACACAGAGGCCGGCTGGCTGGCTCTCTTTCTCTCTCTCACACACACATGCAACACTAGCAACTTACTCGCCCCAAGTGACGTTAGACAGAAAACTAGCTATTCAATATGTTCATAATACTAACAGCTTACCTTTGCTACACTCCCACCCATTGGTTATTGTCATATCTAACCTCAGCATAGGCCACTGGAGGTGCCATGGTGATGCCCCCCCACTTGCCCTTCAGCACGTGCATCATGGCCCTTAGCACAGCCTGTAAATTCTAATCTCCCCCCTCTCTTTCCTTCTCTATTATCTTCTGCTGTAGGAGCAGAGAAGATGAAGAGGCAGCATTTAATATGGTACTGTGACAGCTCATCTGCATCCCTGGTGATATGGATGACGACAGACAACGAAAGTGCTCAAAGAGACCCAAGTCAGCCGGCTCACACTCACACATGAGTTGTGCCACAAATGCACTCAACTGAAGGGTTCTACAAAGTCCCAAAGGATAAGACAGGGTAAGAGAGAGATGGCTTTTCTCTAGAACTTACTTTATTTATTTATGGTACTGACTGCCCAAACACACCTGCATCCACAGGTTTAACTGAATCCATCTTTGATTCCTGGAGGGCCGCGTGTCTAATGGTTTTGGTTATTTCCTTTCAATCTGTGTCCAATTAAGACGTAGACAACCAGGTGAGAGGAGTTCCTAACTAATCAATGACTACTTAAAGCATTGTCAAAATTGGGGGGCAGGAAAGAAACTTGCCAGTGAGCATGGGTAGTACAGTATCTAGCTACAGTAGAATACATGTGTGATTGACATTGGTTTTTGTCAACAAAGGGCACCCAAGAAGAAACATAATTACCTCAGTAAAGGTAAGGAAAATGTTTAGCCTGTAGTAGAGTTAATTTATAACAAAAACATATGTTTGATTAGCTAGTAGATTATTAATGGCTAGTGAGCAAGTTGAAGCTAGTGTTAGCTGGTTAGCTAACTGGATGTCTAAATTACTATAAGCTGAAAAATGCTAGGTAGCTAGCTAGCATAAATTGCTAGCTACCAGACAGTAACGTTTTACAAGTTGCAGTCGTGTAATTTGTCCCTCCTTTTAGTATATACGGGTTGTTATTCCATTTATAAAATGTATTTGATGATTTATGTGCCATAATTACAATGAGGACATGTTGTTCCTCGCCTCATTCGAGGGCGACTGCCAGTTGTTCTCCCCTGCTGCTAAGCCTTACGTTTCTCCAAGGTCGGGATATCAGAGATTATATGGTGGATGTCACTCTCCCCCGACAGGTGTGAACCCTCCTTTTTACCCAGGCAATTCTTAAAGGTTAATGTCATCAATCCAATGTATGAGAGTGCAATGATAAGAAGGGGCAGGGGATAAAGTGGCAGTATAACATTTGCCATAGTCTCTTCCATTCTCGTCCTTGGATGTATTAGAGGGAGAAAGGTGCCCCGTGCTTCATGGGAGCAGAAAGCACAGCGCCTGGCACTTGAGTTAATCCACTCTGAAAATGTCTTAGTCACATCTGCTTTGTTTCGAGAGTCCCGAGCCAAAAGTGAAATTGCATTGTGCTATTTAGCAGCCTCTCCATGTCACATCTCATTGTGTACATGCACTCCTTCCCTCTCCCCCTCTCCCCCTTTGCCTGTCTGAGCTAAATGCCTCGGCCTCAGGGGGTGGATATTTGAGTGGGCTGCGGAGGGGTGGAGGAGAGAGAGCGAGAGAGAGAGGCCTTAGTCTCCCATCGCTCTAGCTCATTCACTAAAGATAAAAGTGACGGCTCCCAGCTACTGTGGTGGTTATTTCTGTGGGGATCTGGGGAGTGCATGGGCCTGTGGGGTAGTAGGAGGTGGTAGTCAAAGAGAGTGTGCAGGTATTTGGGAGTTACCTGAATCCGAGAGTATAGTTCCATTAACCAGACCCCTTATTTTTTCTTGCCCTATAGTTTGGGAATGAACTCTGCTGTCTGACTCAACAGCAAGTTACTAAGCAGTCATGTAATGGAGGCTGTTCGAAACCCATTACTGTGACGGGGAAATGCGTCTGAGACCTGGAGACTTGAGTTAGAACCTTGAGCTAATGCCTAGGCTTTAGCTCAGCAGGCTAATAGCCTTGTAGCGCACAGTCCGTTGACATACTGAATGAATATGTTCAGATTCAACTTATCTGGGGAAAAAGGAATACATAAATACATATACGAAAGCCATGAGTGATAAATATGTCATCCCAATAGTCCTGTGTTATTTGACCCACCCTCAGCATGGTCAGTATGTACCTGCAGTGTGCCACGATGGGGCCGGCGTCGGGAGGGTTGAGGAACTTGACCTGGCGAACGAAGCCTAGGAGGCCGGTGGCGTAGCAGGGCACCCCGTGGTCAGGCCAGCTAGTGAAGTGGAATTGACGGATCTCCCGAATCTCGTGGTGGCCCTTCTGAAAGAAATCAAATAGAGACATACACAGTGGACTTCCTGTAAACATTGGTCCTATTTGGCTCAGTCGATTCCTATGAAAAATGTATGTATGCATGACCGTATGTCGCTTTGGATAGCGTCTGCTAAATGGCATATATTATTTTATAAACTGTGGGCTGACAACAAAATGGAGGCTAAAATGTAGGCATTAAATCAAATTCTATTCATCACATGCTTTGTAAACAACAGTTGTGGACTAAGAGTGAAATGTATCCCAACATCGCAGCGAGAAAGAAAATAGAGAAATAAAAGAAAAGTAAAACATGTAATAATAACATTTATAATAGATAATAAACGATAACGTGGCTATACACAAGGGGTACCAGTACCGAGTCGATGTGCAGGGGTACAAGGTAATTGCGGTAGATATGAACAGGATTTTTTGTATTTGTATTTTTTAATTAACCTTAATTTAACTAGGCAAGTCAGTTAAGAAAAATTATTATTTACAATGAAGGCCTACCCTGGCCAAATCCAGACAATGCTGAGCCAGTTGTGCGGCGCCCTATGGGACTCCCAATCATGGCCATTTTTTTTACATGAAAGCTTTATTCTAAAATGTTTGGAATAATTTTTTATTAACTCAATCTACACACAATACTCCATAATGACAAAGCGAAAACAGGTTTTTAGATTTTTTTTTGAACAGTACTCAAACTCTAAATTGAGTTGAGGTGCATCCGGTTTCAATTGATCATCCTTGAGATGTTTCTTCATCTTGATTGGAGTGCACCTGTGGTAAATTCAATTGATTGGACATCATTTGGAAAGGCACACACCTGTCTTTAGAAGGTCCCACAGTTGACAGTGCATGTCAGAACAAAAAACATGCCATGAGGTTGAAGGAATTGTCCGTAGAGCTCAGAGACAGGATTGTTATCGAGGCACAGATCTGGGTCAGAGTACCCAAAACATTTCTGCAGCATTTAAGGTCCCCAAGAACAGAGTGGCCTCCATCATTCTGAAATGGAAGAAGTTTAGAACCACCAACACTCTTCCTAGAGCTGGCCGCCCGGCCAAACTGAGCGATCGGGTGAGAAGAGCCTTGGTCAGGGAGGTGACCAAGAACCCGATGGTCACCCTGACAGAGCTACAGTTCCTCTTTGGAGATGGGAGAACCTTCCAGAATGACAACCATCTCTGCAGCACTCAACCAATCACGCCTTTATGGTGGAGGATCAGCTGGAGTGGTGTAAAGCTCGCCTCCATTGGACTCTGGAGCAGTAGAAACGCATTCTATAATGAATCACGTTTCACCATCTGTCAGTCCGATGGACAAATCTGGGTTTGGCGGTTGCCAGTAGAACGCTATCTGCCCGAATGCATAGTGCCAAGTATAACATTTGGTGGAGGAGGAATAATGGTCTGGGGATGTTTTTCATGGTTCGGACTAGGCCCCTTAGTTCTATTGAAGGGAAATCTTAACGCTACAGCATAAAAAAAAAAAAAACTGCCTACAGTTAATAATCTGTGATAAGGCAGACGGAAGCGCACCATGTACAGCACTACGCCCACAAAACAGACTGCGCCTGTACAGATTAATTTTGTATCGCTCAGAAAGATGGCAGGAATTTGAGCATTTGTGATATCAGACTTTTTTGTTATGATACTACATTGATGGAGGCCACTCTCGAATCTACATTCTAGACAATTCTGTGCTTCCAACTTTGTGGCAACAGTTTGGGGAAGGCCCTTTCCTGTTTCAGCATGACAATGCCCCTGTGCAGAGACTGCAAGCTGAGGGGTGATATTTTTGGGACTAGTCTGGCTTCAGAGAACATGTCTGCATTATGAGGGAAGTCTACATCCCCGTACAGTAAGACATCGAATCTATTTCTTTGAAATACACTACATGACCAAAAGTATGTGGACACCTGTTAATCAAACATCTCATTTCAAAATCATGTGCATTAATATGGAGTTCGTCCCCCTTTTGCTTCTATAAACAGCCTCCACTCTTCTGGTAAGCCTTTCCACTAGATATTGGAACATTGCTGTGGGGACTTGCTTCCATTCAGCAACAAGAGCATAACATGCTGACCAAACCGGACGCGTGCGCCATTGCGCATGCCCACGTCCGTGTGCACCTTTTTACCTGAAATGCACAAGGTCCACTACTCCGACAATTAATCCACAGATAAAACGGTAAACCAAATTTAGTTTCTCATCATCTCTCATCCTTCCTTCGGGCTTCTTTTTCTTCTTTGGACTTTATATGACGGTTGGCAACCAACTTTACGGTGCATTACTACAACTGACTGGAGTGAGGACCTCAGTTAATCTTTCAATCACCCACGTGGGTATATGCTCCTAAAAACCAATGAGGAGATGGGAGAGGCCGGACTTGCAGCGCGTTGAGCGTTACAAATAGAACCAATTTCAATTTAAGCGCCTGGCCACGCAGACACTCGTTGACGCGGGTGCAATGATCAAATAACATGTATGTGTAAATTTATTTCACATGCGACGCGAGCGGTGTGGTCAGCATGTAAGTCAGGTTGTGCACTGATGTTGGGCGATTAGGCATGGCTCGCAGTCAGTGTTCCAATTCATCCCAAAGGTGTTCGAATGGGGTTAAGGTCAGGGCTCTGTGCAGAAAGGTGAAGTTCTTCCACACCGATCTCGACAAACCATTTCTGTTTGGACCTCGCTTCGTGCATGGGAGCATTATCATGCTGAAACAGGAAAGGGCCTTCCACAAACTGTTGACACAAAGTTGAAGTCACAGAATCGTTTAGAATGCTGTAGCGTTAAGGTGAATTGGCTGACAAGGCTACTCTAGTTGTCATAGTAACGACGGGTATGTGTGCAGTGTTGTAGGCTGATTGGTGGTGGCGCTTGTGCTTCCTATAACTTAGAAGTGCTTTGAATGTTCAAAATCATAGGGTAAGAACACCTTCAAAGCCTCAAAGGATAACATGGTCCAGCTTTCCAAACGAGTCCTTTAAAAACGGGTCGTTTTTGGCTAGCCACAGCTGTCAATTAGCTAGCTAGATAGCTGTTTAGCTTTCTAGCACATTCACTCATTTGTTTGTAAACAATTAACAAGCCAGTTACCGAACACATGTTCTTGTCAAACTGTCAACAGAGTAGCTAGCAAGCAACAAGATATGCTGAATAAGAGTCTAAAACCACTTGAGGGCAAATTCATCGGATTTGACCATTCATACACAAGTCACATGGCCAGGAATCAGATTTGTAGGTGGTTTGAAATGTGGTTTGAAATAACTGATTCCATGTGATTTTTGGCTGTTCAGACTGCAGGAAAAAAACAGATTAGAATCAGATAGGCAAATAAATAGGATTCGAGTCACTTCAAACTTCCAATGTGAACAAGGCTTTAGCATAAAGTGAGATATCGAAAGTGAGATATCGAAACGCTATATTTGAAATAGAACCCACCAATAAGGATATCAGCCAAGGCAGCAGCACATAATGGGTGTGGATGTGCGGAAACTGGAAAGTGGCCATTTAGAGTATAGTATAACACTGGGCTACAGTAGTAATAATGATCACAGGTTTCACACCTCCACTCCCTTTTAACTGTACTGTATATAAGAATATGTATATATGAATAGTGTGTAAATAGTATTTTTGTTATCTCTTGGTGTCTTTCCTATATATAATATGTCATTTTTTATTTGAAATGTTATGTAATATCTTATGTTGTTCTAGTCTTTTACTATTCTGTACTTTGTCATGTATTTGTAGGTTTTATATGGACCCCAGGAAGAGTAGCTGCTGCATGTACAGTAGCTAATGGGGATCCTAATAAACTAAACAATTAAGTGCTTAATTGCCATCTGGGTTGGTTAACTGTTTAATCCCTGCACGCCAGCGTTGATATGCCGGCAAAGCCCACATAATACACTGCAGTTAAAATATCTCGCCTGTTTGGAGTATATGGACACTTGGGTCGACAGGTGCAGTATTGAAGGTGGTAACGGTGTAAATCGGAGGTAAACTATGTCTAAGTTTGCCAATCCAGTGGGCTCTGTTATATTTTATTTTCAACAGATTGAAGTCTGTGTGTGTGTACGGGCTTTAAAATCTATCTATCTGTGTGGTGCAGTAAAATAATCCCTTTGGATTCGTCATTAATAATGCTTTTCATAATTTCAGAGCTCATTATTTGACGCAATTAAAATGATTTAATACGTTATATTTGAAAGCATACGAAGCGTGAACCCATCACTGTGCACTGCTTTTTAAAGGCCCGGGAATTAAGGTTGTGGTGTGATAGTGGAGTTCTGTAATGACAAAGTCCTGTTTCCCTTTCAAATGGAGAGTGTGAGAAGGTTAAAAGGAACTTTTGCTTTCTTGCAAAACTGATGGATTAAGTGCATGCAAAATTCGTTGACTACAAGCTGTTGTGTTGTCTGCTTAAGCGGCTTTTAGAGAGCCACAAAATATGAATTTCAAGACTATCAAAGCTGGCTAGTTTTGTGACTGTTTCTCTGATGTTTCCCTTTCAAAGGGATCTAACAGAACAATGGCGTCGAAGTCTGAATCCTGCATCCCAATTATATTGTGCTTCTTTCAATGCAAATCCTTACTGATTACTAGTGTTCAATTATACTCTCATTTCCCAGATGAACAACATAGTTTCACCTTGCAGTCAACCACAAATGTAAATCCTCTTGGTTGGAATGAATGAAAACAAAACAAGAGAGCATGGCTATTGACTTAGTCGGTTTACCTTCTGGACTGTGAAGGTGCGAATGACGTACTCGGCCAGTGGCTCTGTCTCGATCAGTGTCACCTTGATATCTCCGTACACATCAGTCTCGTCAGGCCAGTACCTCACACACTTCACCTGGGAAGAGAAACATACATGATCAAATCCTTGTCTCTTAAAGAGGCTGTATGGGACTTTTGACCCTAGAGTGCAAAAGTCAGACAAAAGTGCTCCTGAAATGGACAGAAAAAATATTACACAGGACCAATCATTTCATTCTATTTCAGTGGTTGATAGTATATTCATAATATACAAAGAGGCCTAATTGAATGGCCAAAATTGAAAACCAAAAAAAAAGTCATTTGTTGTTGATTTATTGTGAACATGACATTTGTTGTGAACTATTTGTTGTTGTGAACAGCAATGGTATGAGGTGTAGGGAAGGGGAATATGAGCTATGATTGACACACCCTAACCTATTAAACAACTGGCTTTTCACCAAGTGTTTTTCGAGCAGTGGGGAAAGAAACGGCACAGAAATCCATTCAGTATGAGAACCGTTGATGGTTCTGCAATAACGTCGCACGTTCTTAGCCACTTGGCAGTGTCCCCAGAGTAGTACTCAAATCCGCTTTGATGAACTCACCCTGCCCACTTCCACCAGGTTCGTAACCATGACGATACTGCCAGAATTCTCTTGCCAGATCATCCTCCAGAAATCTCTCACCGTCTCCTGCATGGGGCCTGGAAGCAGTGGTGTAAAGTAATTAAGTAAAAATACTTTAAAGTACTACTTAAGTCGTTTTTGGGGTATCTGTACTTTACTATTTATATTTTTGACTACTTTTACTTTTACTTCACCCCTAATGAAAATAATGTACTTTTTACTCCATACATTTTCCCAGACACCAGAAAAGTACTCATTACATGTTGAATGCCTAGCAGGACAGGAAAAGGATCCAATTCATGCTCTTATCAAGAGAACACGTGGTCATCCCAACTTCCTCTGATCTGGCAGACTCACTAAACACAAATGCATCTTTGTAAATGAGTGTTGGAGTGTGCCCCTGGCTATCCGTAAATAAAATAATACAAAATAAAATGGTGCCGTCTGCTTTGCTTAATATATGGAATTTAAAATGATTTATACTTTTACTTGTATACTTAAGTATATTTACAACTAAATACTTTTAGACTTTTACTCAAGTAGTATTTTACTGGGTGTCTTTCACTTTTACTTGAGTAATTTCCTATTAAGGTATCTATACTTTTACTCAAGTATGACAATTGGGTACTTTTTCCACCACTGCCTGGAAGGAGAAAAGAAAGCAAGGATAATATCAAGACGTATTGGACAGAGATGATCGTAACAGGAACCAGGAAGTACACGTGTTCGAATTGTGTCATTATGGCTGCATTCAAAATGGTACCCTATGCCTGAGAATGGCACCTTCTATCCCCATAAAGTGCACTACCATTGACTAGAGCTTTCTATTGGCTTCCCAATGCAGTTATACTTTCTGAAGGATCTTGAGATGCATGGCATCACCGTCTCATCCTTCATTATCTGATCCCAGAAGGAGAGCAACTTATCCACTGCACAACCATGCCCACGATCCATTTAAGATAAGCCCCGATTTGTTATGGGACTAAAGGAATGGTGTCTTAAATGTGTTATTGGCTTTAACTGTGTGTTTTTTTTTTAGGGCGTCCAAGTAATTACCTCCCCTACGTCTGGGAACACTTTTCCAGCTGTCTACTGTCTTTACAGACCTCCCCTCCATCCAATGTAATTACCTTGTGTGGCGATGTAATGTCTTGGTCTATGATACCCCTGTGAGAAAAAGAAGAGAAAAAAGATAACCCTGAGGTGTACTGTAACAGCGCAAGGTCCTTTTTAAATCAGATCAAATCCGAGCCTCTTCATTTTCCCTATCCGCGAAAATAATAGGCAATTCTGTCATATTGTTCCATCGAGACAAATTGCCTTGTTCAAATGAATTTATCAATTTCATTTCATTAATACGACATTGTCATTTAACCATATCAAGTGCGAACGTGCGTGAAAAAAAAAAAACACTTTCAAATTCATTACTATTGCAACCACTGTTAGATAAATTAACAATCAACACAGTGGAGGCTCCTAGGGCTAGAGCCAGGTATACCAGTCAATTTTACCAGCGGATCCTGGCACAATCGACCCAGTCATTGTTTTATTAGAGGAAACGGGGCTTGATGACATGATTATAGAAACAGCTGTAATGCCGACTTATACTGATGCCGTTTCTCGAAGTGCAGGGAATTCACAGCCCCCTAAGCATAATAGAGACAATCATATGGACATTGTCATTATCGTCATACATGCTCAGAAGCTCTGTGTTTGCAGCAGATAATAATATGTCAACTAAGGCACTGCATCTCAGTGCTAGAGGCGTCACTACAGACCCTGGTTCAATTCCAGACTGCATCACAACCGGCTGTGATTGGGAGTCCCATAGGGCGGCGCACAATTGGCCCAGCGTAGTCCGGGTTAGGTTTTAGCCGTCATTGTCAATAAGAATTTGTTCTTAACTGAATTGCCTAGTTAAATAAAGGCTAAATAAAAAATAAAATAGAGGCACATAGCAGCATGATCTACTTCAGTACCCATTATGCTCTGTGCAATATTTGATTGTATCTTAGTAAAGATCTGGAGTGAAAATAAGACGTTATGATAAAAAGTAGCAGTCCATTCCCTCCGCGGCCTCATACTTACGTCGATGTAGTTGGCATTCATGTAGTCCGAGTGGGGGTCTCCATCTAGCAGTTGCAGTCTGACACGAGTGTGGTCATCTGTGGGGTCAAATATTCACAAAGAGCAAGCCTAAAGTTACATTTACCCATTTAAGGTTCACACAACAACACCTGAACACCATGTCTGAGGACTACGCCTGTGCTCCAAATGGCACCCTATACCTTACTTCCTTACATAGTGCACTATTGTTGACCAGAGCTCTATGGGCCCTGGTCAAAAGTAGTGCACTAAATAGTGAAAAGGGTGCCATTTAGTACACAGCTGCTACTACCACAGATGATATGCAAAACACACCCTAGGGAGAGAGACTGATTTGTAGTATATTAACGGCAAAATACCCATTTGTAGGCACCGTATAAGCATCAGTCACTCTGTGTAGTATATTAAACCCATGGTACCGATTACAGAGACATGTTTCTTCCTCTTTGTCAGCGAAAACGATTTCCATCTCGAAACTGCCAAAAGCGCCCCTAGGTCCTTACACAGAGAACATGACTAATCTCACTGCATGATTGAATTAGTTACTTCAACCGCAAAATCTACCTCTCTCTCCACAAACACATGTTTGACCCATATATAGACCCATATTACTGTAATTTTGACATGTAAAATCTTCAGTGTGACTCCACAGGGCTTCCTCTTGGCAATGAAGTGAGTGATGGTGATGGCAGTGGTGGTGGGGCCTGTTAGAGGAGGAGGAAAGGACCTGATGATGATGGGAGGATGGGTAACACACTGCTTTCGTCTCACTTTGATCAGTGTGAAATGCAAATGTTCTGGCACCACAGCATGTCTCATGACTGATTTGATGCTCCTGGTTGAAAGGCCCAGCAGCCAGCCAGCAAGGACGAGGATAGATTCATATCTGCACTTATCATAGATATTGGCCTATAATCCGGGGTTATCTTCTTTCTGATCTCTCTTTACTGGGCAACGATGGTTAAAAACCAACATTCCGTTGGTCGGGCGAGCGACTCTCCTCTCCTCTTTCCCCTTTCTACCTCTCCTCTCACATAGCCCCCTTAAGCCAGGAGACCATCTGCATGCACCCTGCCCTCCTCCCTTCCACAGATGCAGAGAGACAGAGGTAACTTAACAAGACTGTGTCAGCTGTCACAACAAAAGCCCGCCTAAGGGGGGCCTCTCCTCAATCCGTGCCCAGAGTGGTGCGTATAATTGGGCAAGGACTGGAGGCTCCGGTGTGGATGCTGGCTGGGGATGGGACTGGCCAGGGTAACACTTTATTTGGATAGTCCATCTGTAGTAAGGTTGAATCCCGGAAACGGGTTACCGAGATTTACCGAGATTTACCCCCCAAACCCACTCACTTTTCCAGGGAAAAATAACTGTGAGAAACCGGTAAATTATGATACATTATTTATATCAACAGTATGACATGAAATGGAACTGTTAAATTATATGTGATAACGAAATCTGGCTTCTCTATGGCCTTCTCTCTGCTATCTGCATGATCAATCATCAACGCTCAGGGTAGGGAGCACAGTTCACAACACATCGCATAATAGTAACTTTTTTTCTTGTGACTGGTAGGCCTACATTTTCATCAGCATAATCTATTCTACAGGAATATAAGGACTGAAGGTCTAATTTACGCATCTCCATCTGGCTTTCACGGGTCACCTTATTTGTTAATTATTGAAGCAGCAGAGTTTTAAAGGAGCCTATCACTTGAATATCAATGCTTTAAATCAGTCCATACGTGAGCGTTCTCTCGCAATCTTTCTCTCTCCCTCAATTGCATTCAAATTGCATCCAAAATAGATAATCCTGTTAAAGATAGATTTTTAGATATGTTGGCAAATTTATTGAACATTAAAGACAGAAATATCTAAATGACATAAGTATGCACACCCCTGAGTCAATACATGTTAGAATTACCTTTAGCAGCGATTACAGCTGTGAGTCCTTCTGGGTAAGCCTCTAAGAGCTTTGCACACCTCGATTGTACATTATTTGTCCATTATTCTTTAAATAATTCTTCAAGCCGTGTCAAATTGGTTGTTGATCATTGCTAGACAACTATTTTCAAGTCTTGCTATAGATTTTCAAGCAGATTAAAGTCAAAATTGTAACTCGGCCTCTCAGGAACATTCAGTGTCTTCTAACTCCAGTGTAGATCTGTCCTTGTGTTTTAGGTTAATTCATCTCCCAGTGTCTGGTGGAAAGCAGACTAAACATGGTTTTCCTCTAGGATTTTGCTTGTGCTTAGCTCTAATCCGTTTATTTTTTATTTTGAAAAACACCTCAATCCTTAACGATTACACGCATACCCATAACATATTGCAGCCACCACTATGATTGAAATTATGGAGAGTGGTACTCAGTAATGTGATGTATTGGATTTGCCACAAACATAACACTTTGTATTCAGGACAAAAAGTGAATTGCTTTGCCACATTTTTTTGCAGTATTACTTTAGTGCCTTGTTGCAAACAGGATGCATGTTTTAGAATATGTTTTATTCTGTACAAGCTTACTTCTTTTCACTCAGTCAATTAAGTTAGTATTGTAGAGTAACTATAATGTACAGTAGTTGATGCATCCTCAGTTCGCTCCTAACACAGCCAATAACTCTAACTATTTTAACGTCGCCATTGGTCTCATGCTGAAATCCCTGAGCGGTTTCCTTCCTCTCCTGCAACTGAGTTAGGAAGGACGCCTGTATCTTTGTAGTGACTGGGTGTATTGATACACCATCCAAAGTGTAATTAAGAACTTCACCATGCTCAAAGGCATATTCAATGTCTGCTTTTCTTTTTTTACCAATCTACCAATAGGTGCCCTTCTTTGCGAGGCGTTGTAAAACCTCCCTGATCTTTTTAGTTGAATCTGTGTTTGAAATTCACTGCTCGACTGAGGGACCTTACAGCTAATTGTATATTTGGGGTTCAGATATGAGGTAGTCATTCAAAAATCATGTTGAACTGTATTATTGCACACAGAGTGTGTCGATCCAAGTAATTATGTTACTTAAGATATTTGTTACTGCTGAATTTATTTAGGCTTGCCATAACAAAGGGGTTGAATACTTATTGACTCAAAACTCATTTCATTTTCATTCTTTATTCATTTGTAAAAAATTATAATAATTCCACTTTCAAAATGATGGGGTATTGTGTGTAGGCAAGAGACAAAATATCTCAATTGAATCCATTAGAAATTCAGGCCATAACAATAAAATGTGGAAAAAGTCTAGGGGTGTGAATACTTTCTGAAGGCACTGTATATTTAGCTAATGAATGACGGGTTATGCATAAGCTTTTAACTTATAGCCTCTGTCTTTTGCGCAATATACACCTGCGCTCCGTTGGCCTCGCCTCAATAAAACGATCCTTAGCACTTGGAGTCCCAGCAAAAACTAGACTAGAATAGCTTGCTGGAATTATAATTTTTTGCATTTCTTATAACAATAGATTTTTCGAAGAGAGATGCAAGCTCTTGTTTTCTGAATGTTAAATACAGCAGCCCAATTGAACTCACTGGGAGTATCAATACAGAGAGAATGCGCGATGGCGGCAGGCTATGGCGGGTTTTTTAATCAGACTATCACCCATAACCACTCAATCTTCGTGAAGAGACTACTATATCATTCAAGCATGCCATTACAATGATGAAGATCAAGGACAACAACACTTATTTCATTTAACTGTAAAAAGCAAGGAAGGAATTAAGCAACAATAGAGAGAGAAAGAGATTGGCTAATGCGCATGTCGCACAACATTAGGGGGAAATTATGAAAGGTAGCCTATATATGCATCAGAATACTAAATATAAAACATTTAAATAGGCTCTGTTATATTTCAAAATTAAAATCACATTTACTAGCCTATAACTGTAACTTTGTAGGACACATTTCCTGGACTAGTATCCCATGTTCTCTCCCAGCTTCCTGGTTTGAATGAGGTGCGTAATTCCTGTCATTATAATACAGTATAATATAATAAAGTACAGTAATACAGTCTCACTCAAAAATATTAGCTTACTGGAGCTTTGAATTGATTTACCCAAGAGAGCATAACTACACCTATGGGTTTTTATATTTTTCTGTCATGTGTCATATGCGGTAGCATATACAGTATATTATATATGCTGTATTGGATAACGGCACAATCATTTGGGCTTTAATGTATGGCTCATCATGCTCAGGTGGCATCTGGTTTGAATTGTCATGCCGATAGAACACTCATATGCCTTTAGCACCATACGCCTCAAGCACACTCCCAATAAAGCCCATTCCTCATACAGAGGGGTCCTGAACTCATTACTGATTCATGCTACCGACTCCTCGGCTGGACTATTGATTCAGTCGTTGATTCAGTCGTCTTTTTTACTGTTTCTTGTAAAAGTTTGGTGCAAGGGCTTTTTTACTTTGGACTTGAGCAGTTTGGTCTTGAGTAGAAGGCATTTCTGATTTTGTAAACTAAATTTGTATTGTCTTTGTTAAACTCTATTCAAATCCAGACATATTTTTCTGCTTTATACGCTTTAGAATGACACTTCCAGTTTTGGCGGGAAATACCGGGTTACCCTGGAGAAAAGTGATTTATTCTCAGGATGGAACATTTGCAAAACACCTGGAAAATATTCAACCCTAATCTGTTGATGATCTACAGACTATTTACAGACTATAAATAAAATGTAAACTAACTATCCCTAACCCTAACCCTAGTCCTAACTCTAACTCTAACCTTAACCCTTATTCTTAACCTAACCGTAACCGTAGCAAGCAGTTGCTTATCAACATATAGTTTGTTGATAGTTTGACCATCTGTAAGAGCATTTTACCTGTGGTAAAATATTCCTCATCTCCTCTATCAGGATTACTGAGCAGGATTACTGGGTCTTTCATTCTAGCCATGACACACCCGAGCCAGGATCCTGGATGACGGCTGGCAGGGGGTTGTGTGAAGGAGGCCGGACGTTCTTGGCGCCACAGAGTACCCCGCTCACACAAGGTTTCCCTGTACAAGCCTCCAGGCTATAACACTCATATGCCTTGAGCACCATACGCCTCAAGCACACTCCCAATAAAGCCCATTCCTCATACAGAGGGGTCCTGAACTCATTACTGATTCATGCTACCGACTCCTCGGCTGGACTATTGATTCTCTGTTGCTGCTCTGTCGTCTTTTTTATTTACTGTTTCTTGTAAAAGTTTGTTGCAGGGGCTTGTTTACTTTGGACTTTTCAAGAACTGGAATTCTGGGGAGCAGCTTGGTCCATATGAACTCGAGTAGAAGGCACATCTGATTTTGTATACTACATTTCTATTGTCTGCTGTCTATAAAATTCTGTCTCTGAGACCTACAGAATATCATAATCACCATTTCACATTCTAAATCGGGCAAAAGTTAACATTGTGCAATTCTACACATTTTGCCATGGGACATAGAGAAAATGTTGCATTTTACTGGCATGGGCTAATTGAGACTTAACAAGAAAAAAACTGCTGATGCACAAACAAATTGATCCAAGGCCATGGGCCGCCAGCTGTCCATGCCTGGTCTAGGACTACAGTGAAAAGGTAGGCATGTTTAAAAACACAGCAGCGTCAAAATGAATTGCTGATTGAGGGGACCTGGCTTCTCTGTGTAACGCGTGATATGTCACAGCTCCATTAATCACTAAAGCCTATGTTGTCGCCAGAGAGTTTATACATTGCCACTAAACTGTCAATGTGGCTGAACGCATTACGGACTTTAATAGCCTGTTAAAGTCAGCCCTCCTGGAGGTTCCGCTGTCAAACAGGCAGAATGCTGTTTCCAAGCTGATTGTCCCGCAAAGCATGCTGGTAGTCGACTGATCCGATTTAATCCTGTTCAGCAGCTCAGAGATTAGACTCTGCCTCGAGGTGTACCTGAGAGATGCTGAGGGTTTCATCAACAACGCTAACTGTTTACTTTGACCCTGTTCAACGAGAAGCCCATGTTTGGCCAAGTGTCATCCAGATCAGGAGTGGTTAACAGTGGAGGAAGAATATATAGCAAGTAGAGGAGAAGGGAGGTGTTTGCCCAACAGGGAATATTGAAATGTACTGTTAAAATATACTGTAGGTTATATCAGACTATTTTGTAAACTAGACAGTCTAAGGATCAGTGGGTTCCTTTAAATAAATACAAACAACTCTAGTAGTTGTCAATCACACATTGTAGCTATTAGCACAAAACCACTACATCACCGGATTCCTGCCGTAAGCTCCGGACCTTTGCCTCGGATCATAGCAGCTTGCTAACTGCTACCGAGTGGCTATAGTGGCTAACGCCCTTGTCCAAAAGCTAGCACCAATTAGCCTCGAGCCAGGCGTATCTCCCGGCTAGCAAACAAAATTACTCCAGCTACAATACCGCTTTTGCCAATTGTCCTGAACCCTGTGTCGACATGGAGCCCCGCCGATCCATCACGACTGGTCTGCCGACGTAATTCCGTCCGATGTGCCCTCAACCGGCCTTTGTTGGACGTCAGTGAAGACGCTTCTGCTGGCCCCGGCCTGCTAACTTTAGGAACGCCGTGTCCCCCGCTCGCCTAGCGTCGTAACGACTACCTAACGGCTTCCCTGTTTCATCTTTTGCTGTTCACTGGACCCTATGATCACCTGGCTGGACTGTTCATTAATCACGGTACTCCATGTTTGTTTATCTGTCGGCCCCAGCCTCGAACTCAGGCCCTGTGTGTAGTTAACTGACCCTCTCTACCCATTCATTGCCATTTTACCTGTTGTTGTTGTCTTAGCTGATTAGCTGTTGTTGTCTTACCCGTTGTTGTCTTAGCTAGCTCTCCAAATCAACACCTGTGATTGCTTTATGACTCGCTTTATGTCTCTCTCTAATGCCAATATGCCTTGTATACTTTTGTTTAGGGTAGTTATCATTGTTTTATTTTACTGCGGAGCACCTAGCCCCACTCAACATGCCTCAGATATATTTTTTTGTCCCACCTCCCACACATGCGATAACCTCACCTAGCATAACTAGTGCCTCCAGAGATGCAACCTCTCTTATCGTCACTCAATGCCTGGGTTTACCTCCACTGTACCCGCACCCCACCATACCCCTGTCTGTACATATAGCCTTTAGCTGTACCCTCATCCTACTCTTCCTCTGTTCCTCGGGTGATGTAGAGGTTAACCCAGGCCCTGTGTGTCACCAGGCGCTCTCATTTGTTGACTTCTGTAACCGTAAAAGCCTTGGTTTCATGCATGTTAACATCAGAAGCCTCCTCCCTAAGTTTATTTTACTCACTGCTTTAGAACACACCACCAACCCTAATGTCCTTGCCTTGTCTGAATTGTGGCTTAGGAAGGCCACCAAAAATTCTGATATTTCCATCCCCAACTACAACATTTTCCATCAAGATAGAACTGCCAAAGGGGGAGGAGTTGCAATCTACTGCAGAGATAGCCTGCAATGTTCTGTCATACTTTCCAGGTCCATGCCCAAACAGTTCGAGCTTCTAATTTTAAAAATGAATCTCTCCAGAAATAAGTCTCTCACTGTTGCCGCCTGTTAAACACTCCCCTCAGCTCCCAGCTGTGCCCTGGACACCATATGTGAATTGATTGCCCCCTATCTATCTTCAGAGTTCGTTCTGTTAGGTGACCTAAACTGGGATATGCTTAACACCCCGGCCGTCCTACAATCTAAGCTAGATGTTCCCAATATCACACAAATTATCAAGGAACCCACCACGTACAACCCTAAATCTGTAAACATGGGCATCATCATAGATATTATCCTGACCAACTTGCCCTCCAAATACACCTCTGCTGTTTTCAATCAGGATCTCAGCGATCACTGCTTCATTGCCTGCAATGGTGGTCATACGACCACCCCTCATCACTGTCAAACACTCCCTAAAACACTTCTGCGAGCAGGCCTTTGCAATCGACCTGGCCCAGGTATCCTGGAAGGATATTGACCTCATCCCGTCAGTAGAGGACGCCTGGTTGTTCTTTAAAAGTAATTTCCTCACCATATTAAATAAGCATAAAAAAAAGTAGAACTAAGAACAGATATAGCCCTTGGTTCACTCCAGACCTGACTGCCCTTGACCAGCACAAAAACATCCTGTGGCGTACTGCACTAGCATCTAATAGTCCCCGCAATATGCAACTTTTCAGGGAAGTCAGGAACCAATACACACAGTCAGTTTGAAAAAGCTAGCCTTTGCTTTCCTAACAGAAATTTGCATCCTGTAGCTCTAACTCCCAAAAGTTCTGAGACACTGTAAAGTCCATGGAGAAAAAGAGCACCTCCTCCCAGCTGCCCACTGCACTGAGGCTAGGAAACACTGTCACCACCAATAAATCCACAATAATCGAGAATTTCAATAAGCATTTATCTACGGCTGGACATGCTTTCCTCCTGGCTACACCAACCCCGGCCAACAGCTCCGCACCCCCCGCAGCGACTTGCCCAAGCCTCCCCAGCTTCTCCTTCACCCAAATCCAGATAGCAGATGTTCTGAAAGAGCTGCAAAACGGGGACCCGTACAAATCAGCTGGGCTAGACAATCTGGACCCACTCTTTCTAAAATTATCTTCCGCCATTGTTGCATCCCCTATTACTAGTCTGTTCAACCTCTCTTTCGTATCGTCCGAGATTCCTAAAGATTGGAAAGCTGCCACGGTCATCCCCCTCTTCAAAGGGGGTGACACTCTAGACCCAAACTGTTACAGACCTATATCCATCTTGCCCTGCCTTTCTAAAGGTCTTCGAAGGCCAAGTTAACAAACAGATCACTGACCATTTCGAATCCCACCGTACCTTCTCAGCTGTGCAATCCGGTTTCCGAGCTGGTCACGGGTGCACCTCAGCCACGCTCAAGGTACTAAACGATATCATAACCGCAATCGATAAAAGACAGTACTGTGCAGCCGTCTTCATCGACCTGGACAAGGCTTTCGACTCTGTCAATCACCGTATTCTTATCGGCAGACTCAACAGCCTTGGTTTCTCAAATGACTACCTCGCCTGGTTCACCAACTATTTCTCAGATAGAGTTCAGTGTGTCAAATTGGAGGGCCTGTTGTCCGGACCTCTGGCAGTCGCTGTGTTGGTACCACAGGGTTCAATTCTCGGGCCAACTCTTTTCTCTGTATATACAGTGGGGAGAACAAGTATTTGATACACTGCCGATTTTGCAGGTTTTCCTACTTACAAAGCATGTAGAGGTCTGTAATTTTTATCATAGGTACACTTCAACTGTGAGAGACGGAATCTAAAACAAAAATCCAGAAAATTACATTGTATGATTTTTAAGTAATTAATTTGCATTTTATTGCAAGACATAAGTATTTGATCACCTTCCAACCAGTAAGAATTCCGGCTCTCACAGACCTGTTAGTTTTTCTTTAAGAAGCCCTCCTGTTCTCCACTCATTACCTGTATTAACTGCACCTGTTTGAACTCGTTACCTGTATAAAAGACACCTGTCCACACACTCAATCAAACAGACTCCAACCTCTCCACAATGGCCAAGACCAGAGAGCTGTGTAAGGACATCAGGGGTAAAATTGTAGACCTGCACAAGGCTGGGATGGGCTACAGGACAATAGGCAAGCAGCTTGGTGAGAAGGCAACAACTGTTGGCGCAATTATTAGAAAATGGAAGAAGTTCAAGATGACGGTCAATCATCCTCGGTCTGGGGCTCCATGCAAGATCTCACCTCGTGGGGCATCAATGATCATGAGGAAGGTGAGGGATCAGCCCAGAACTACACGGCAGGACCTGGTCAATGACCTGAAGAGAGCTGGGACCACAGTCTCAAAGAAAACCATTAGTAACACACTATGCCGTCATGGATTAAAATACTGCAGCGCACGCAAGGTCCCCCTGCTCAAGCCAGGGCATGTCCAGGGCCGTCTGAAGTTTGCCAATGACCATCTGGATGATCCAGAGGAAGAATGGGAGAAGGTCATGTGGTCTGATGAGACAAAAATTGAGCTTTTTGGTCTAAACTCTACTCAACGTGTTTGGAGGAAGAAGAAGGATGAGTACAACCCCAAGAACACCATCCCAACCGTGAAGCATGGAGGTGGAAACATCATTCTTTGGGGATGCTTTTCTGCAAAGGGGACAGGACGACTGCACCGTATTGAGGGGAGGATGGATGGGGCCATGTATCGCGAGATCTTGGCCAACAACCTCCTTCCCTCAGTAAGAGCATTGAAGATGGGTCGTGGCTGGGTCTTCCAGCATGACAACGACCCGAAACACACAGCCAGGGAAACTAAGGAGTGGCTCCGTAAGAAGCATCTCAAGGTCCTGGAGTGGCCTAGCCAGTCTCCAGACCTGAACCCAATAGAAAATCTTTGGAGGGCGCTGAAAGTCCGTATTGCCCAGCGACAGCCCCGAAACCTGAAGGATCTGGAGAAGGTCTGTATGGAGGAGTGGGCCAAAATCCCTGCTGCAGTGTGTGCAAACCTGGTCAAGAACTACAGGAAACGTAAGATCTCTGTAATTGCAAACTAAGGTTTCTGTACCAAATATTAAGTTCTGCTTTTCTGATGTATCAAATACTTATGTCATGCAATAAAATGCTAATTAATTACTTAAAAATCATACAATGTGATTTTCTGGATTTTTGTTTTAGATTCCGTCTCTCACAGTTGAAGTGTACCTATGATAAATATTACAGACCTCTACATGCTTTGTAAGTAGGAAAACCTGCAAAATCGGCAGTGTATCAAATACTTGTTCTCCCCACTGTATGTATCAATGATGTCGCTCTTGCTGCGGGTGATTCCTTGATCAATCTCTACGCAGACGACACCATTCTGTATACATCTGGCCATTCTTTGGACACTGTGTTAACAAACCTCCAAATGAGCTTCAATGCCATACAACACTCCTTCCGTGGCCTCCAACTGCTCTTAAATGCTAGTAAAACTAAATGCATGCTCTTCAACCGATTGCTGCCCGCACCTGCCCGCCCGACTAGCATCACCACTCTGGACGGTTCTGATTTAGAATATGTGGACAACTACAAATACCTAGGTGTCTGGCTAGACTGTAAACTCTCCTTCCAGACTCATATTAAACATCTCCAATCCAAAATTAAATCTAGAATCGGCATCCAATTTCGCAACAAAGCCTCCTTCACTCACGCTGCCAAACATACCCTAGTGAAATTGACTATCCTATCAATCCTCTATTTCGGCAATGTCATTTACAAAATAGCCTCCAACACTCTACTCAGCAAACTAGATGCAGTCGATCACAGTTCCATCCATTTTGTCACCAAAGCCCCATATACCACCCACCACTGCGACCTGTATGCTCTCGTCGGCTGGCCCTCTGGCTATTCGCCGCCAGACCCACTGGCTCCAGGTCATCTATAAATCTTTGCTAGGTAAAGCTCCGCCGTATCTCAGCTCACTGGTCACCATAACAACACCCACCCGTAGCACGCGCTCCAGAAGGTATACAGTTGAAGGCGGAAGTTTACATACACCTTAGCCAAATACATTTAAACTCAGTTTTCACAATTCCTGTCATTTAATCCTAGTAAAAATTCCCTGTCTTAGGTCAGTTAGGATCACCACTTCATTTTAAGAATATGAAATGTCAGAATAATAGTAGAGAGAATGATTTATTTCAGCTATTATTTCTTACATCACATTCCCAGTGGGTCAGAAGATTACATACACTCAATTAGTATTTGGTAGCATTGTTTTTAAATTGTTTAACTTGGGTCAAACTTTTCGGGTAGCCTTCCACAAGCTTCCCAAAATAAGTTGGGTGAATTTTGGCCCATTCCTCCTGACAGAACTGGTGTAACTGAGTCAGGTTTGTAGTCCTCCTTGCTCGCACCCGCTTTTCAGTTCTGCCCACACATTTTCTATGGGATTAAGGTCAGGGATTTGTGATGGCCACTCCAATACTTTGACTTTGTTGTCCTTAAGCCATTTTGCCACAACTTTGGAAGTATGCTTGGGGTCATTGTCCCTTTGGAAGACCCATTTGCGACCAAGCTTTAACTTCCTGACTGATGTCTTGAGATGTTGCTTCAATATATCCACATAATTTTCCTGCCTCATGATGCCATCTATTTTGTGAAGTGCACCAGTCCCTCATGCAGCAAAGCACCCCCACAACATGATGCTGCCACACCCATGCTTCACGGTTGGGAAGGTGTTCTTCGGCTTGCAAGCTTACCCCTTTTTCCTCCAAACCTAACAATGGTCATTATGGCCAAACACTTCTATTTTTGTCAGACCAGAGGACATTTCTCCAAAAAGTAAGATTTTTGTCACCATGTGCAGTTGCAAACCGTAGTCTGGCTTTTTTATGGCGGTTTTGGAGCAGTGGCATCTTCCTTGCTGAGCGGCCTTTCAGGTTATGTCGATATAGGACTCGTTTTACTGTGGATATAGATACTTTTGTACCTACTTCCTCCAGCATCTTCACAAGGTCCTTTGCTGTTGTTCTGGGATTGATTTGCACTTTTCGCACCAAAGTACGTTCATCTCTAGGAGACAGAACGCGTCTCCTTCCTGAGCGGTATGACGGCTGTGTGGTCCCATGGTGTTTATACTTGCGTACTATTGTTTGTACAGATGGATGTGGTACCTTCAGGCATTTGGAAATTGCTCCCAAGGATGAACCAGACTTGTGGATGTCTACAAGGTCTTTCTGAGGTCTTGGCTGATTTCTTTTGATTTTCCCATTATGTCAAGCAAAGAGGCACTGAGTTTGAAGATAGTCCTTGAAATACATCCACAGGTTCACCTCCAATTGACTCAAATTATGTCAATTAGCCTATCAGAAGCTTCTAAAGCCATGACACCATTTTCTGGTATTTTCCAAGCTGTTTAAAGGCACAGTCAACTTAGTGTATGTTAAACTTCTGACCCACTGGAATTGTGATACAGTGAATTATAAGTGAAATAATCTGTCTGTAAACAATTGTTGGAAAAATGACTTGTGTCATGCACAAAGTAGATGTCCTAACCGACTTGCCAAAATTATAATTTGTTAACAAGACATTTGTGGAGTGGTTGAAAAACGAGTTTTAATGACTCCAACCTAAGTGTATGTAAACTTCCGACTTCAACGATATCTCACTAGTCATCCCCAAAGCCAACACCTCCTTTGGCCGCCTTTCCTTTCAGTTCTCTGCTGCCAATGACTGGAACGAATTGCAAAAATTTCTGTACTTGGAGACTTATTTCCCCCTCACTAACTTTAAGCATCAGCTATCTGAGCAGCATACTGATCGCTGCAGCTGTACACAGCCGATCTGTAAATAGCCCATCCAACTACCTACCTCATCCCCATATTGTTTTTATTTACTTTTTTTTCTCTTTTGCACACCAGTATTTCTTCTTGCACATCATCATCTGCACATCTATTTTTCCAGTGTTTATTCGCTAAATTGTAATTACTTTGCTACTATACATTTGTTTATTCCATGTGTAACTCTGTGTTGTTGTTTTTTGTTGCACTGCTTTGCTTTATCTTGGCCAGGTCGCAGTTGTAAATGAGAACTTGTTCTCAACTGGCCTACCTGGTTAAATAAAGGTGAAATAGAAATACAATTAAAATAAACATAAATTACAAGCTATTAATCATAATATCTCGTAATTATAACCCAGTTACATCATACAGTTGTTAATACCAAGCGTTTAATAAAGTCACTCAATTGGGTCCTATTTAATGTATGCTATGGATATTTTATCAATGCTTCCTAAGAGTTGTATTATTATTATTTTTTTACATTGATGCCAGGTGCAAAAAAAACACCCAATAAACATTGGGGAAGTGAGTCAAGGGAATTCTAATCGTCAGTATTCGGTCAATACATCAGAGGATTTCTAAGGCAACGACTTCAAGGCAACCTCTGAAGATACCTCAATGTTACGTGCCGGGAATGAATGCCAGTTATATGAGTGACTTTCAAAGAGCCTACGCTTTGACAGACGTGCACACACACATGAAGCCCAACTTGAAGGGAATCGACTATCGGCGAGCCGTCAGAGTGTCGGATACATCTGTGTTCTATTTAATGGAAATTAACAACTGGGACAATTATTATTCAGGGAGCACTTCTTTGCAAGGTACCTTCTGACAGTGTTACACATGATCCAAAACACACTCTAGTGAGTGACAGTTTGTGTAATAAAATGCTCTACAATCATATACCTCAGTTGAGGTTGTGTTGTCGACCCAGTCATTGGGCAATAGTGCGGTATTGGTTCCTGTCTGAAGCAGATTGCATCAGGTAAAGCCCTCTCGATTGCTTTTCCTGGAGAGAGAGGATATAATTGTAATGACAATGAATATCAAATTATCTTGATTCATTGCCCTTTTACTTGTTGACAGCTAAACACCTTTGCTCCGTCTCTGGTTTCTTGTACAACATATACAGTGTGTCAAAATCCTTGCTATGTATTTGAGAAATCAATAATGATTAAGCCTGAGTTACAGGCCCACCGTAAATGATGAAAACGGTCTGTCTGACCTTGTGAGCTGCGGTCCACTTTGAAAACCTACTGTCAATAACAACCACAGCACTCCATTGCAGTTAAATATAAACCATCCGGTCGGCAAGCATCTCTGAAATTCCCCCAGGGATGTATCAAATGTGCTTTGTTCCCAATAGATAAGCAACGTTTTTGTAACTTAAGAGCTGTTCGTACTTAATACAACCGAAACACTACAGCAAGGGACTATTCTGGACAAGAGGAAAATAAAATGAAAAGAACAGAAAGGAATCTGAAAATATTTGTTTGATAGGTTCCTGTAGGCAGTTCTGATTCACAGGTTTGCCGCCGATTCCTCCGGTCTCTCTGATACGTAAATGTTTGCCAATAACACTTTTTATTTTGGTAGCCGAGTTCTAAATGACCATATGGGAGGCTTTATGTTTACACAGTGTGGGGGGTGGAAAGACAAAGGAGAAATGGAATGGAACAGCTGCCTATAATCGAAAGTGTTCACCGTTCTTCTCGCAGTTCCATAAATTGTCATAGGTAATCGGGTAGCGTGAGTGGCTGGGAGGGAGAGCTTTAGTGTTGATTAACATTTTCATTAGATACTGTGTGGACGTTTGAGTAGAAGCCTGGTTGGCACGGGTTGGAGAAAAGCATCTTTCCATCAAAACTTCTACTCAAATGATCCTTTTAAATGTCTCAAAATAAGAGGCGAGGAGGGGAAATAGAAGAAATTCGAGAATTTCCCAGAGAAGATGACAATCTCTTACACAGAGTGACTGTTCAAGTTTGCAGAGTGAAACTTTCCAAAAAGCGTATTTTGGGTCCAACAATTAACTGTGGATCGCTCTTGGCAGACTTATCATGTGAAATGAAGATACCTACCGTACTTTCTCAGTGGTTTTTCAAAAAGTGTAATGAGATATGAAGCATTTGTACAAGCATGCAGTAAGATGGACAGTTTCCATTACAAGCTCATGTAATTAAAACTCTTTTACTAATAGAAAATGTATCATAATTCCTGTTGGCTATCAGCATATGACAGGTTATTTCATTTTAGAGCAAGTTTTCATTTAAAGGCCTTCACTTATAAGAAGTGTCTCGCCAGCAACATCTAAACCCTTAATAAAAAAGTATTCATGTCATTGGGGCAATATGCTACACTTGTATCGCATTAGGAGCCTTGGGGTCTCTAACAATATGACATAATACTGTAGACAGCACTGTTTTCAAAGACTGCGGTATAATTAAAACAACTTGTCAGAGGGTTGAAAATGTCGTTCTCTTATGGGAAAAAAATTGATAATTTCAGAGTATAAGCCAGTATTTAACTGTGAGACCTTTCGTTTGCAAAGGAGTAGAGCATGTTTAATAATAATAATAATACATGGGACTTCTATAGCACTTTTCAATGACCCAAAGTCGCTTTACAATTGTAGAAACGAAATAAAAAAACAGAGATCAAACAAGACAACACCAGAGAAACAGCAGGAAGAAACTGAAAACATGAAACAAAGAGAAGGCTTAAAGACGTCATCAAAGTGAGGAATGTTAGTTACACCCGGTTTGTTGTTTTTATTAAACGCGTTTTTTAAGAAACAGATCTAAATCAAAGTTGACATTTTATAGCTATGGATTCATCTTCTTCTTCTTCTGTGGTATAATGGTGTTTGCAACTATTTGATGTGCATTCAGCCACCTACTGTGTGGGTGAATAATAAGGATCCCAAAAAAGGAAATAATGTGGGTGAAAATAAATCAAATATCAATCAAATAATAAATAAACTAAACAAAATCAGCCTGCTTTTCTGTGAAAAACTAATTCTAATCAGGTCCCTACACCGGCTCAAAAGACTCCTGTAAGGGCGGTACATGTCCTATCAAACATAGTCCTTGCAGTGCTTCTGCCGTGAAGACTTGGAGCCCCAAAAACGTCTCTGCTGCAGATATATATATTTTTAAACTTTATTTAACTAGACAAGTCAGTTAAGAACAAATTATTATTTACAATGACAGCCTACCCAGGCCAAACCCTAACCCGGACGACACTGGGCCAATTGTGTGCCGCCCTATGGGACTCCCATGTGTAACTCTGTGTTGTTGTATGTGTCGCACTGCTTTGCTTTATCTTGGCCAGGTCGCAGTTGTAAATGAGAACTTGTTCTCAACTAGCCTACCTGGTTAAATAAAGGTGAAATAAAAACTCCTGATCACGTCTGGTTGTGATACAGCCTGGAATAGAACCAGGGTCTGTAGTGACGCCTCTAGCCCTGAGACGCAATGCCTTAGACTGCTGCGCCACTCGGGAGGCCATGCTTCCCGAGTTGATATCCAGCTTCTTGGACTTCTTAGACTCTTGTGCTGTACAAATCATCACTGTGGCTATAAATGCGACAAAATCCACTTTCTTCACAATGAGTGTGTCTAGGTCACCCGATTGACTTGAAACACAATGCATCTACCGCCAGATCTTCAAAACTGTTGCCTCTTGCCCCTTCGAATCTCTTCACCGCCTCCAAATAGGAAATCTGCTGCACAGCCCTGATCCTTGACACCTCGACATCTTTCACTCTAACAGGACACTCAAGGAAGTCCGGAGTATGATCCCCACCACAATTGCAACATTTTCTATTGACAGATTCTTCAATACTATAATTCTCTCATCTGCAAACATTTGAAACGTGACCAAATTATCCTTTACATTTCCCACACTGTAATGGTTTGGACACAAATGCTCTCACAGCATACCTCACATGTAAAAGTTTCACATATTCAGGTAGAGTCTCCTCAAACAACAATAATATCAATAGGCTTTTCTCCTTTCTTCCATTTACCATCTGGGTCTGGCGACGTGCACTGACTACTCCTGGGGTTTTTCTGTCTCAGGTACTGGTCATCTATATCCAGCAAAACTCCAGCTACGGTGCATTCGGAAAGTATTCAGACCCCTTCCCTTTTAACACATTTTGTTACGTTACAGCAACGTACAGAGAGATCCGTGATGAAAACCTGCTCCAGAGCGCTCAGGACGTCAGACTGGGGCGAAGGTTCACCTTCCAACAGCACAACGACCCTAAGCACACAGCCAAGACAATGCAAGCGTGGCTTTGGGACAAGTCTCTGAATATCCTTGAGTGGCCCAGCCAGAGCCCGGACTTGAACCCGATCGACCGTCTCTTGAGAGACCTGAAAATAGCTGTGCAGCAACGCTCCCTATCCAACCTGACAGAGCTTGAGAGGATCTGCAGAGAAGAATGGGAGAAACTCCCCAAATACAGATGTGCCAAGCTTGTAGCGTCATACCCAAGGCTGTAATGGCTGCCAAAGGTGCTTCAAAAAGGTACTGAGTAAAGGGTCTGAATACTTATGTAAATGTAATATTTCAGTTATTTTATTTTAATAAATATGCAAACTTTTCAAAAATGTGTTTTTGCTTTGTCATTATAGAGTATTGTGTGTAGATTGATGAGGGGAAAAAACAATTTAATACATTTTAGAATAAGGCTGTAACGTAACAAAATGTGAAAAAATTCAAGAAGTCTGAATACTTTGGAATGTACTGTATAACTCCTTTGGCTGGCGCCCTGCTCCGATGATCAGAACATGTTACTTCTGGCATGGACAATTTTGCCAGATCCAGTGCACACTTCTGTTCTTTATCGAAACAATTAACCAAAACAAGGCCTCTTCTAGTCACTTTGATCTAATCCAACTTTCCCACTGGTTTTATCACAGTCCTCGATATTACAAATGGATTTCCCAAATGAATCTCCTTGTCCAAAAAACACAGTCCAATAAGAAATGCATTATTGTACCGGTCCTTCTCTTCCAGTCCAACATTTTCTCGTTTTTTTCCATTCTTTAATTTCACTATTTTCCATTCATTGACACCCACTTCACTTGCCGCACTTTCAGATTCAAGCACAGTTGCCATTTCCTCCCCCTGCAGTGTTTCCTGCGACCAGATCCACAAGCTGTCAACTGTGTCATTTCTAGCTACGGATTCCGTGACGTGGATACTTTGTACCGCAAGTTTGTGTCCCAGTATCCCATTAAAAAGCTTAGCTAATCACTAGAGACAGAATCACTAGATCATTTATTCTGGTATTGCCCCTATGTAGCTTGTTTCTGGTCACAGGTTCAGGAATGGTTAAAAATCACAACATTCATTTAAAATGTACCTTAAAAATAGCGGTGTTGGGCGATTTGGAAAGCCATGGTCTGTTAATAAATTATATAATAATACTCGTAGGAAAGATTTTCATTTTTAGCTCAAAATATATGTACAGTACCCACTTTTTTGGTTACTACATGATTCTATATGTGTTATTTAATTGTTTTGATGTCTTCACTATTATTCTACAATGTTGAAAATAGTAAAAATAAAGAAAAACAGTTGAATGAGTAGGTGTGTCCAAACTTTTGACTGGTACAGTGTATGTAGCAGAAAAGTGGTAAAAACCAAAACAGATACAGTTGAAGTCGGAAGTTTACATACGCCTTAGCCAAACACATTTAAACTCAGTTTTTCACAATTCCTCACATTTAATCCTAGTAAAAATTCCCTGTCTTAGGTCAGTTAGGATCACCACTTTATTTTAAGAATGTGAAATTTCAGAATAATAGTAGAGAGAATTATTTACTTTAGCTTTTTTTTTCACAGTGAGAGCCTTTCCTGTCTGTTCTCCTCACCCTGCCTCTCCCTCCTCTGCCACACTTTCCAACTAATGCTGGTCTTCCTTCTCTACTAACCCCTCATTAAAATAGCAAGCTAGCTACAATGCTCTTGGTTAAACCAAAGATACTGATCATTTTTATGTGGTTAAACATTAGCTAGCTAACCTAGCCTGCCCAATCAATAGCCTGCTTTAATAACAGAAGACCCTTTAACCATGTAAAACACCACATTTCACTGCCCCTATATGGTGTATGTGGCAATAAAACATATTCAATATTGACGTCATAGTTGATCAACTTAGTTGTTTGATTAAGTTCTCTACTGAAAAACTTAAATTAAGGTAAGGGTTAGGGACGGATTGATATTTACATAATGGTTACCTGCAGGAACATGGAGTAGGGTCATGCCTTTTCAATTTCAGTCAAGGGGAGGGTTTAGTATTTTTGATCTAGTCCAGGGGAGGGTGATGAAATTTCTATATTTCTCAGTGTTTTAAAATGAGTTGCTTATTAGGCTACACAGTGCATTCGGAAAGTATTCAGACCCCTTCACTTTTTCCACATGTTGTTACGTTAGAGCCTTATTCAAAAAATATGTAAGTCCTCATCAATCTACACACAATATCCAATAATGACAAAGCAAAAACAGGATTTTAGAAATGTTAGCAAATGTATTAAAATTTAAAAAGAGAAATACCTTATGTTTATAAGTATTCAGACCCTTTGCTACAGTATGTGTCCTCAGAAGAAGATGGATTAATAATAATAAAAACAATTAAAAATAAAAGCTTAGCGAATTGTTAGCTTCTAGTCATCATGCTAATCGAGCAGGCTAGCATTGCAAGCCCAATGGTGCTTCTATCCATGTCTGGACACAAATGCGCTAGGTGCGACATGATCTCCACACAAGAGGAGGGAGAAAAGGTGAAACTGATCAATGGACATGAGTTTGTCTGGCCTAAATGTATTACCATCAAGCAGCTTTGGGAAGAGAGTATCCGGTTGCTAGCTCAGCTGCGGCAACAGCAGGACCTGGCGGTAACCCAGGCAAATTGCAGATGTCATAGGTTTTAACGACCTCCGCGTTATGCAATCTGAGGAACGGAGGAAGGACTACAAAAGTATTTTTGCTATTACAGGGAATAGAATTATTTCTGGCCCCTTCCCGTGCTTTCAAAGGGGTGCAAAACGTTTCAGCCGCCTTGTTGCCCTAAACACGTACCTGAAGAAACTTGCCAACAACAGGAATGTCTCATTTTGTGACAATTTTGATTTGAAGTGGGAGCAACCAGCACTTTTTAAGAGAGATGAGAATCACACTAACCGCAGGGGTTCTCGAATTTATTTGGGTCTGGTAGTGCTCCAGTCCTCCCTGTCATAATTAGCAACAGGGGACATGGAGAGCATTTTATGTCCCGTAGTATGGTTAACATTTTACTGCAGTGGGCTAAATCAGGGTCAGACAGAGTGTTTTTTGGTTGTCTTAAACAAATCCACTTTGAAACAAAAGTATACACCTCACACACATGGTTAAGGGCTTAAATAAGAAGACACCTTTACCATGTCAGATATAGAGTTTAAATGTATGCAAGTTTGAGTTCGCATCCCAATATTACACATTATATACATTGCAGAGCACTGAAATATAACAAAACTGTTTGACATTGAAACACCAGATTTTCGGCTGTTTTTTTGACAGAAGGTTTATTCATTAGGAAAAATATTAATAACACTCCACCCATGAGGCCACTAGAGGGCGATTTGGTTATTTGACTGCAGGTTAGGGCTACTGTAAGTAACCTAATTTATTTCCCTTCTAACTCCCCCCAATAACCCCCCAATACCTTGTCATCATCTCTAAATAATAAGTTGTTCATTGATCTCTAAATAATAAGTTGTTCTTATGCAATGATTTTATTATTTACAAAGGCATTGATATTTTCATGCCAACTAAGACTTGGCTTAAACCTGAGGATTTTAGTTCTCTAAATGAAACTACCCCTCCACTTTTCTTATCTACAGTGGTGGTGGGATAGCCATCATTCATAGAGACAAATGTATATGTTGCCCTATGTCATGTGTCACATTTTCCTAATTTGAGAGCCATATCTTTTGCTTGAACAAGAAACAGCCCATCTTGTATATTTTAGTGTAGAGCCCTCCTAAACTTACTATTTTTCATTGCAGAATTCTCTGCTGTCTTTGGTTACGCCGAGGGGTTATTATTCTTGGAGATCTGTGGGTTGCCCAAGCTATGCATTAGCAGGGGAGTTTCTTAACCTGTTAGAATCCTTTTCACTTTGTGCTACATGCCACAGGGCCCACACACAACAAAGGCCATACTCTTGATCTCGTACTGTTGTATGGTCTGAATAGTAATAACTTGGAAACTATTGATGTGCGTCTCTGACCGTCTTCACTGTTTTTTAAAATGCTTTCTCCTCCTCCTAAAAAGGTGTCTGTCCCCACTTCGCTCTCGCATCATCGTCTCCACAACTGCTAGTAGATTTACAAATGCTTTTCTTGTCACGTTCCTGACCTGTTTTCTGTTAGTTTGTGTATGTGTTAGCTGGTCAGGACGTGAGTTTGGGTGGGCAGTCTATGTTTTCTGTTTCTATGTTGGTTTAAGGGTGACCTGATATGGCTCTCAATTAGAGGCAGGTGGTTTTCATTTCCTCTGATTGAGAGCCATATTAAGGTAGGTGTTTTCACACTGTTTGTTTGTGGGTGGTTGTCTCCTGTGTCTGTGTTTGTTTGCACCACACGGGACTGTTTCGTTTGTTCGTTCGGTTTATCTAGTCTGTTCCTGTTTCATGCGTTCTTCACGTTATATGTAAGTTCGTGTCCAGGTCTGTCTACATCGTTTATTTGTTTTGTAGTTTATCAAGTGTATTTCGTTTCGTCTTCGTCTTGTTTAATAAATCATTATGTCACATAACCACGCTGCATTTTGGTCGAATCACTACTCTTCCTCTTCGAATGAAGAGGAGGAGGAATTCCGTTACAGAATCACCCACCAACAAAAGATCAAGCAGCGGTGTAACGGGAGGAAGGGACAGCGCAAGAAGGAGGAATGGACATGGGAGGATATTTTGGACGGTAAGGGTTGCTACACATGGGAGGAGATTCTGGCTGGTAAGGATCGCCTCCCATGGGAACAGCTGGAGGCAGCTCGGAGAGCGGAGGAAACCGGAGAGAGGAACCGGCGTTATGAGGGGACGCGTCTAGCACGGAAGCCCGAAAAGCCCGTGAGTACTACCCAAAAATTTCTTGGGGGGGGCTAAGAGGTGGTGGGCCAAGGGCAGGTAGGAGACCTGCGCCCACTTCCCAGGCTAACCGTGGAGAGCGGGAGTACGGGCAGACACCGTGTTACGCAGTAGAGCGCACGGTGTCTCCTGTACGTGTGCATAGCCCGGTGCGGGTTATTCCACCTCCCCGCACTGGTAGGGCTAGATTGGGCATTGAGCCAGGTGTCATGAGGCCAGCTCAACGCGTCTGGTCTCCAGTGCGTCTCCTCGGGCCGGCTTACATGGCACCAGCCTTACGCATGGTGTCCCCGGTTCGCCTACATAGCCCGGTGCGGGTTATTCCACCTCCCCGCACTGGTCGGGCGACGGGGAGTATTCAACCAGGTAAGGTTGGGCAGGCTCGGTGCTCAAGGGAGCCAGTACGCCTGCACGGTCCGGTATTTCCGGCGCTACCTCCCCGCCCCAGCCCAGTACCACCAGTGCCTATACCACGCACCAGGCCTATAGTGCGCTTCGAGAGGTCAGTGTGCCCTGTCCCTGCTCCCCGCACTAGGCTTGAAGTGCGTGTCTCCAGTCCGGTGCCTCCAGTTCCGGCACCACGTACCAGGCCTACAGTGCGTCTCAGCCGGCCAGAGTCTGCCGTCTGCCCAACGGCGCATGAACTGCCCGTCTGTATTGAGCCTTCAAAGCCGCCCGTCTGCCATGAGCCTGCAAAGCCGCCCGTCTGCCATGAGCCTACAGAGCCTTCCGCCAGACAGGAGCCGCTAGAGCCTTCCGCCAGACAGGAGCCGCTAGAGCCTTCCGCCAGACAGGAGCAGCCAAAGCCTTCCGCCAGACAGGATCAGCCAGAGCCATCCGTCTCCGCAGCGCCATCTGAGCCATCCGTCTCCGCAGCGCCGTCTGAGCCATCCGTCTCCCCAGCGCCGTCTGAGCCATCCGTCTCCCCAGCGCCGTCTGAGCCATCCGTCTCCCCAGCGCCGTCTGAGCCATCCGTCTCCCCAGCGCCGTCTGAGCCATCCGTCTCCCCAGCGCCGTCTGAGCCATCCGTCTCCCCAGCGCCGTCTGAGCCATCCGTCTCCCCAGCGCCGTCTGAGCCATCCGTCTCCCCAGAGCCGTCAGCCAGCCATGAGCGTCCAGAGCCGTCAGCCAGCCATGAGCGTCCAGAGCCGTCAGCCAGCCATGAGCGTCCAGAGCCGTCAGCCAGCCATGAGCGTCCAGAGCCGTCAGCCAGCCATGAGCGTCCAGAGCCGTCAGCCAGTCATGAGCTGCCCCTCAGCCCAGAGCGGCCATTTATCCAGAACTGCCCCTCAGTCCAGAGCTGTCTCTCTGTCCGGAGCTGCCCTTCAGTCCGGAGTTGCCCCTCTATCCTGAGCTACCTCTCTATCCTGACCTACCTCTCTGTCCTGTGCTATATCTCTGTCCTGAGCTACCTTATCCCGGTGCTGCCCCTTGTCCCGGTGCTGCCCCTTATATTAAGGTTACCATTAAAATTAAGTGGGTGTAAGATGAGGGTGGTCATTCTAAGGGGGAGACGTAAGCTGGGATTGACTATGGTGGGGTGGGGACCTCGCCCAGAGCCTGAGCCACCACCGTGGTCAGATGCCCACCCAGACCCTCCCCTAGACTTTTGGTGGTGCGTTCGGAGTACGCACCTTGAGGGGGGGGGGGGGGGTTATGTCACGTTCCTGACCTGTTTTCTGTTAGTTTGTGTATGTGTTAGCTGGTCAGGACGTGAGTTTGGGTGGGCAGTCTATGTTTTCTGTTTCTATGTTGGTTTAAGGGTGACCTGATATGGCTCTCAATTAGAGGCAGGTGGTTTTCATTTCCTCTGATTGAGAGCCATATTAAGGTAGGTGTTTTCACACTGTTTGTTTGTGGGTGGTTGTCTCCTGTGTCTGTGTTTGTTTGCACCACACGGGACTGTTTCGTTTGTTCGTTCGGTTTATCTAGTCTGTTCCTGTTTCATGCGTTCTTCACGTTATATGTAAGTTCGTGTCCAGGTCTGTCTACATCGTTTATTTGTTTTGTAGTTTATCAAGTGTATTTCGTTTCGTCTTCGTCTTGTTTAATAAATCATTATGTCACATAACCACGCTGCATTTTGGTCGAATCACTACTCTTCCTCTTCGAATGAAGAGGAGGAGGAATTCCGTTACATTTCTATCCCGCACCACTGATCCTGTTAGTTGTTTTCACAACAAAGATTTGGTGAATAGTTTAAATTATATATGTCAGGCTACTTTAGACTCTGTGGCACCAGTTAAAACCAGTAATAAATTGTCTGTCAGTGTCTCAACCTGGTTAAATTACCACACGTGTGCTTTAAAAATGGAACTTAGAAAGGTTAAACGTAAATGGAAGACCTGCAAACTTTTTGATTTGAACCTTTATTTAACTAGGCAAGTCAGATAAGAACAAATTCTTATTTACAATGTCGGCCTACAGAGGAACAGTGGGTTAACTGCCTTGTTCGGGGACAGAATGACAGATTTTTACCTTGTCAGCTCAGGGATTCGATCCAGCAACCTTTCGGTTACTGGCCCAATGCTCTAACCACTAGGCTTTTATGAGATAATGAAGGATCTGATGAGAAATGTCAATGTTACTGTTAAAAACGCAAGAGTAAATCACTTCTCTACCCTGATCTCTGAGGATTCCCACAACTCGAAAATTCAGTTTGAGACAATTGAGCATGTTGCTAGTGCCCCACGCTTAACAGTGACAGGCTCGCATCCCCTGATCTCTGCTAACTGTTTTTACAATTATTTACAGAAAATATAGAAATTATTCGATCTCAGAATGACAGTAGCTGGCACCATACTAGCATTTCTGGTCAGGAGGGACTTGAGGTAACTACTCTGAGACTGTCTAGTACTTCCTTTTGCTCCTTTCAGCAAATATCATTTTAGTCCCTCCTTGATACTATTGCTCACGTGAAGAACTCCTCCTGCCCCTTGGATGTGGTCCCTACTAGACTACTGAAATATGTTATGCCTACTGTTGGCCCACACTTCCTGTCTATTGTAAATAATTCCCTGAACAGCCTACTTTAAAACTGGTCTGGTCCAATCTGTCCTTAAAAAACTCAACGTAGACCCCTCCTCACTGAATAATTATAGATCTCTAAGATTCCTTTTTTTTTTTATCCAAGACTTTAGAAAAAGTGGTTTTCAAGCAATTGTTGGCTTATTTGTCTATGAGCAACTTATTTAAAGTTGTTCATACTCACTTCACAGCACGGAAAACTCTTTGTTGAAAGTCAGTAATGACCTTCTGTTGGTTATCAATGCCTTTGAATGCTCGATTCTAGTTTTTGGGGGATCTCAGTTTGACACTATTGATCATATTATCCTTGTTGACTAGCTGGAGAGGTGGGTGGGAATCTCTGGCTTGTTCAGGTCATATTTATGTGGCAGACATTTCTCAGTGAGCATGAGTGGTTAGTATCGTCCCCAGCACCTATTCACTATTCACTATGGTGTCCCTCGGGGGTCAATTCTGGGCCCGATCATATTTTTCCCTGTGTATGCTACCCCTTGGTGACATCATCCGCAATCATAACACACAGTGTCACTGCTATGCGGATGACACGGAGCTGACAAGGTAAACATCTGTCGTTCTACCCCTGAGCAGTTAACCCACTGTTCCCCAGGTGCCGAAGACGTGGATGTCGATAAAGGCAGGCCCCCGCACCTCTCTGATTCAGAGGGGTTGGGTTAAATGCGGAAGACACGTTTCAGTTGAAGGCATTCACTTGTACAACTAACTAGGTATCACCCTTTCCCTTTCTATTTACCAATCAGACCCAGTGACCAATCTAGTGTAGCTACCCTTCACTAGTGTCTTGCTGACATCAAATATTAGATGTCTGACAAATTTCTCCAGCTTAATAAGAAAGAGATCAGAGGATGTTGTATTTTTTTCCCCTCACCTTGCTAGAATTCAGATTGTAGATAAGCTTGGTCATTTGTTAACAAATGCAAAGCCTACAGACAGAATCCTTGGTGTTGTCTTTGACCTTGACCTAAACCTCGAGCTGCGTGTAAAAAAGGTTGTCCAGTCTTGCTTTTATCATCTAAGAAATAAAGTTGAAGTCAAGTCTTTTATCTCAGTCCCTGATCTGAAGAAATGTATAGATGCTTTTATTTCCTCACACCTAGATTACTGTAACTCTTTGTATACCTATCTCAGTCAGAAATCACTCCATCGTTTACAATTAGTTCAAAATGCTTGGCTTTTCACAGGCACCAGGAAATGTAACCATGTACAACTATTTCAGCTTCTCTGCACTGGCTACCAGTCACTTTTAGAATAAATTAAACATTTGTAATAATCACGTTTAAGGCTAGGCTTGGTTTAGCCCCATCCTATATCTTAGATATTTTATATCCTTAAGAGCCAGGACGCAGCCTAAGATCCTCTGGCACTGTTGACTATTCCAGGACTAAATGGAAGGAGACTTGCCATTTGCTACTAGACTTTGGAATAGTCTGCCAGAGGACATCAGGCATGCAGATTCAGTGCATATTTGTATGTGCCTGCTGAAGATACACTTACAATAAAAATATGATTTGAATGCATGATTTGAATTAGGTATCTTTTTAAAAATGTTGTATTCCTCCTTCCACTCGTTTTTGTTCATACTTTTATTTGATTTAATTATTTTAGGATGTGAAGCAGTTTGTTATTCGTATTGAAAAGCACAATACGAATAAAGTTATTATAAAGAAGGGAAAAGAGTGTAATGTGTCAGCGTATGAGTGAGCGAGCAGGTGTTGTGTGTGTGTGTGTGGGAGAGAGTCAGGGGAGCTTAGGGGTTGGCCAAGGTGAAGAGGTGGGGCTTTAGGAGGGACTGAAAGATGGTGATGGACTCAGATTCACAGATGGCCGGAAGGAGGGAGTTCCAGAGCCTCGGAGTAACCCTGGAGAAGGCCCTGTCGCTGAAGCTCTGGAGCTTGGACTTGGGTACGGCATGGTGGCATGCTGTTGTGGAACGGCGTGAGCGTGTGGGTTGGTAGGGGAGAAGAAGGCTGGAGAGGTAAGGGTGAAGGTGGTGAAGGGCTTTGTAGGTCAGAAGGAGGATCAGAAGGTAGGCCCTCATTGTAAATAAGAATTTGTTATTAACTGACTTGCCGAGTTTAAATAAAGGTTAGATAAATACAAAAATATATATAAAAAAGGAGACAGTGGAGTTCACAGAGACAAGGAGACAGTGGAGTTCACAGAGGGCGGGGGTGATGTGATGCCAGGACTTAGTGTGGGTGAGAAGTCGTTAGGAGCTTATGGAGGGAGCTTGCGTTGGTGCCGGAAAGTAGTGAGTTGCAGTAGTCCAGACGGGAGGTGATGAATGCGTGGATGAGAGCTTCAGCGGCAGGACGGGAGAAGGAGGACCTGACTTTGACAGTATTGCAGAGGTGGAATAATAAAAAAATGTAACAGTTTGTCGGATGTGGTGGTCAAAGGATAGGGTGGAGTCCAGAATGGGGGAAAGGTTGCGTGTGGAGGGAGAGACAATGGTGTCAATCAATGGTGAGGGTGATGTAGCCAACTTTGCTAAGTGTGGTTTTGGTGCCTATGAGATGCCCTCAACACACATACCCTCCAGTCTGGGGATGTCAAAGGCGGCCTCAGGTCAAGGAAGTCTACCATGAGAACAGGAGACTCCTGAGCTCTGAAAAGGCTTGAGCAAATACACCAAATACCCTTGTCTAGCTCAGTATCAGTGTCACTTCAGTACTCACAAGCGATGATGTTGCCATATCGGTTCTTGTTGCGGTTCTCATCCTTCTTGGCAGTCTCCCATGGGGCCGCCTGTCCTTCCGTCAGACCCTGAAATCACATCACACACTATCAAACACTGCTGCAGGCCAGAGTGTGTACACACACCTGCACACACACGCGCGCACGCACACAGTGAAAATAACAACCTTGCTGTCAAAATAACAACTTATTTGAGAACATACAGTAAAACCATTCTATAGTATAAAACCGCTAACATTGGAGGAACCAGTAAGCAAAAGGGTTGTAAAATCTAAAACAATGATCACTGACATAACTTTGTTATGATACAGTGAATTGTAGCACAACAAGATGAAAGTTTTACGTGTTAAAAAACAGAAAGTCAATGCTACTTGAAAGGCGCCATTCCTCCAGCCACAAACTCTCTCTGTTTGAAATGTTTTGATTTGTTGACTCAAAGAACTTGTCGATGAAAAGAGTCTTGCTCATCATGTATTGTTCACTTTTCACTAATGGACCCTGTTAGGACTCGCCTGCTAACCATATACTGTATATTGAATACCTCATGACTAGCCATATCAGTATATCATAAGAGACTGGTGGGAGAAGCTGTAGGAAGACAGGCTCATTGTAATGGCTGGAATGGAACACAGTGCATTCAGAAAGTACTCAGACCCCTTGACTTTTTCCACATTTTGTTACTTTACAGTATTATTCTAAATTGCTTAAATATTTTTTTCCCTCATCAATCTACACACAATACCCACATAATGACAAAGCGAAAATAGGTTTTAGAATTTTTTGCAAATGTATTATAAAAAAACAGATACCTTATTTACAGAAGTATTTAGACCCTTTGCTATGAGACTCGAAATTGAGGTCAGGTGCATCCTGTTTCCATTGATCATCATTGAGATGTTTCTACAACTTGATTGGAGTCCACCTGTGGTAAATTAAATTGATTGGACATGATTTGGAAAGACACAAAACTGTCTATATAAGGTCACACAGTTGACAGTGCATGGCAGAGCAAAGACAAAGCCATGAGGTCTAGGGAATTGGCCGTAGAGCTCCGAGACAGGATTATGTTGAGGCACAGATCTGGGGAAGGGTGCCAAAAAATATCTGCAGCATTGAAGGTAACCAAGAACACAGTGGCCTCCATCATTCTTAAATGGAAGACCTTTGGAACCACCAAAGGCTCTTCCGAGAGCTAGCCGCCCGGCCAAACTGAACAATCGGGGAGAAAAGGGCCATGATCAGGGAGGTGACCAAGAACCCAATGGTCACTCTGACAGAGCTCCAGAATTCTTCTGTGGAGATGGGAAAACCTTCAAGAAAAAAACCTTCAAGAAGGACAACCATCTCCGCAGCACTCCACCAATCAGGCCTTTATGGTAGAGTGGAGAGAAGGAAGCCACTCATCAGTAAAAGACACATGACAGCCCGCTTGGGACTCTCAGACCAAGGTACAAGGTAATTGAGGTAGATACCATTGAAGTCGGAAGTTTACATACACATAGGTTGGAGTCATTAAAACTCGTTTTTCAACCACTCCACAAATTTCTTGTTAACAAACTATAGTTTTGGCAAGTCGGTTAGGACATCTACTTTGTGCATGACAAAAGTCATTTTTCCAACAATTGTTTACAGACAGATTATTTCACTTATAATTCACTGTATCACAGTTCCAGTGGGTCAGAAGTTTACATACACTAAGTTGACTGTGCCTTTAAACAGCTTGGAAAATTCCAGAAAATTATGTCATGACTTTAGAAGCTTCTGATAGGCTAATTGACATCATTTGAGTCAATTGGAGGTGTACCTGTGGATGTATTTCAAGGCCTACCTTCAAACTCAGTGCTTCTTTGCTTGACATAATGGGAAAATCAAAAGAAATCAGCCAAGACCTCAGAAATAAAAGGTAGACCTTTTCTTTTGAAAAAAGCCTGGTTCATACTTGGGAGCAATTTCCAAACGCCTGAAGGTACCACGTTCATCTGTACAAACAATAGTACGTAAGTAAACACCATGGGACCACCACGCAGCCGTCATACCACTCAGGCAGGAGACGCGTTCTGTTTCCTAGAGATTAATGTACTTTGGTGTGAAAAGTGCAAATCAATCCCAGAACAACAGCAAAGGACCTTGTGAAGATGCTGGAGGAAACAGGTACAAAAGTATCTATATCCACAGTAAAACGAGTCCTATATCGACATAACCTGAAAGGCCGCTCAGCAAGGAAGAAGCCACTGTTCCAAAACCACCATTAAAAAGCCAGACTACGGTTTGCAACTGCACATGGGGACAAAGATCATACTTTTTGGAGAAATGTCCTCTGGTCTGATGAAACAAAAATAGAACTGTTTGGCCATAATGACCATCGTTATGTTATGTATGGAGGAAAAAGGGGGAGGCTTGCAAGCCGAAGAACACGATCCCAACCGTGAAGCATGGGGGTGGCAGCATCATGTTTTGGGGGTGCTTTGCTGCAGGAGGGACTGGTGCACTTCACAAAATAGATGACATCATGAGGGAGGAAAATTATGTGGATATATTGAAGCAACATCTCAAGACATCAGTCAGGAAGTTAAAGCTTGGTTGTAAATGGGTCTTCCAGATGGACAATGACCCCAAGCATACTTCCAAAGTTGTGGCAAAATGGCTTCAGGACAACAAAGTCAAGGTATTGGAGTGGCCATCACAAAGCCCTGACCTCAATCCTGTAGAAAATTTGCGGGCAGAACTGAAAAAGTGTGTGCGAGCAAGGATGCCTACAAACCTGACTCAGTTACATCAGCTCTGTCAGGAGGAATGGGCCAAATTCACCCAACTTATTGTGGGAAGCTTGTGGAAGTTAAACAATTTAAAGGCAATGCTATCAAATACTAACTGAGTGTGTGTAAACTTCTGACCCACTGGGAATGTGATGAAAGAAATAAAAGCTGAAATAAATCATTCTCTCAACTATTATTCTGACATTTCACATTATTAAATAAAGTGGTGATCCTAACTGACCTAAAACAGGGAATTTACTAGGATTAAATGTCAGGACTAGGATTAAATGTCAGGACTTGTGAACTTCCGATTTCAACTGTATGTACATACAACTAGGAATAAAGTGACAGATAGTAAACCATGGCAGAAGCGTATATGATGAGTTAAAAAGGTTAGTTCAAAGAGGTTCAATGCAGATAGTCCTGGTAGCTATTTGGTTAACTATTTACCTAACTAATTAGCAGTCTTATGGCTTGGAGGTAGAATCTGTTCAGGGTCCTGTTCGTTCAAGACTTCGTGCATCGGTATCACAGGGAACAGTCTATGACTTGGGTGGCTGGAATCTTTGACAATTTTTAGGGCCTTCCACAGACATCGTCTGGTATAGAGGTCCTGGATGGTAGGGAGCATGGGCCCCGTGATGTACTGTGCCTTCCGCACTACCCTCTGTAGCGCATTACCCTCAGTCGGATGCCAAGCAGATGCCATACCAAGCGGTGATGCATACTGTCAAGATGCTCTCAATGGTGCAGCTGTAGAACTTTTTGAGGATCTGAAGGCCCATGACAAATCTTTTCAGCCTGAGGGGGAAGAGGCGTTGTCGTGTCCTCTTCACGACTGTATTGGTGTGTTAAGACCATGATAGATCCTTAGTGATGTGGGCACCGAGGAACTTGAAGCTCTCAACCCGCTCTCGGCTCTCCATTTCCTGTAGTCAGTGATCAGCTCGTTCGTCTTCTGTATGCCCACTGTAACACTTTTAAAATACTTGTTTTGATTGTCAGTGTACTACCGCGTCAGTCATTTAATGGATGTACTGCTCAACAAAAAGAAGATGGATTTTAGTAGATGTTTATGACTGAGACATTGAGAAGAATGAAGATTCAAAAAAAGTTTGTCAGAAGCACTGCAATAAATATGAGCTGACATTATATATAATTTTTTTGTATTTAGTTCTGTTTTGTTCATCCAGGTTCATGTTTTTCAACTTTTTTTAGGTTTTCGCTTTCAAAATCACAAAATTGGATGTTGTAAGTAACATTCGATTTTTGTCTGTAGTTACCCTTTAATTGCAAGAGTGCACCAGCCAGTGACCGTTGTTTGGTTAGCAATGTTTCTGTAGCACTCATGTGATTGCAAAGTTTGCAAAACAAATGGCCACTGGATTGATGCAAATAACCATGATATCATTCTGGCAAAATTGAGAAGGTTTTTGGGAAAGCCTTTCCATTTACTGGCAGATGGTTGTCATTACATTAGCATCAATGCTAATGGCTACACAAGGTGGTAGACAAACATAGACAGGGGCCTTCCTGTTTACATTTGCCTAATTAACTAGGCAACTCAGTGAAGAACAAATTCTTATTTACAATGACAGCCTACTGGGGAACAGTGGGTTAAACTGCCTTGTTCAGGGGGAGAACACAGGGGGAGAACACAATATTTCACTGAGTCACTGATGCCTTTTGTTAATGTCTTATGATAATGTCCTACTAAGTTCAATACATTTTTGAATATTATTGATTTGCGTTTTAATTTCTGGATTCCGTGAATCTGGCAATGTTCTCCAATTTTATAGGGGCCTAATGATATCCGATGCAATGTGACAAATGTAGTTGTTATGTCCTTCTCTGGATACACTGAAATGTACAGAGAACATAACAAAGTGCAATGCAACTAAAATGGAGTTGTTTGTCCTTCGCTGGATCATCTCAACTGTCCAGAGAATGTAAAGTGGCACGCTTGATGGCTGAAATTGGCTAAGAAGAGACTGTTTGTGTGGTTAACAGGCTGCTCAAGGGAGGCCATATGGACTGTGTGCTATTTTTGCATTCCTGTATAAAAAACATAGGGGCAAGTCTGTCACCGCCGCCTAATTAATGCAGAATTGTCCTTTAGCATCCATTAAAGGATATCTATGCTAAACTGCCGAAACAACAAGCTTTCTCTTGCACAGCTTCACTTGCAGACAACAACATACCGTTTGACCCATTTACCAAACGTTGATTCCTCATCGCCCAGTCCACTGAAAAATTGATTTACTGTCTAGCCCCCAAACAGGAAGTTTATTATTAAGGTCAAAGGTGAATGCTTTCAGAGGGAAGTCTGTAATCCACTCCCTCCGATTACTGTAATATCCTGTTGCCCATCTCTGTCGTGATTGGCCGTGGCATAAATGGCTCTCTCTCTGCCCTCTGCAATAACGCTGGCAGCCGTGAGAGTAAAGACCCTGAGAATTCTACTCCATCATGGCACATCTGTCTTCTTACTGAGCGTGAAATAGAGCTACTCGCCAAGACTGGCTCAGGTCCACACCCTCCAGAAATTGCACTGACAGATATACCGTACAGAAAGACACACTGAGCATGATTGATGGGTACATTCTCAGAGCTTTCTGTTTCTCTATATAAATTGTAGACCCCCCTTCAAATGAGTGGATTCGGCTATTTCAGCAACACCCGTTGCTGACAGGTGTATAAAATTGAGCACACAGCCATGCAATCTTCATTGACAAACATTGGCAGAAGAATGGCCCGTACTGAAGAGTTCAGTGACATTCAACGTGCCGCCGTCATAGGATGCCACCTTTCCAACAAGTCAGTTCGTCAAATTTCTGTGGCTCAGCCGCAAAGTGGTAGGCAACACAAGATCACAAAACGGAACCGCTGGAACTGTTCGTCGGGAGCTTCATGAAATGGGTTTCCATGGCCAAGAAGCTGCACACAAGCTTAAGATCACAGTGGAAATGCATTTTCTGGAGTGATGAATCACACTCCACCATCTGGCAGTCCGACAGAAGAACCTGGGTTTATGGCGGATGCCAGGAAAACACTACCTGCCCCAATGCATAGTGCCAACTGTAAAGTTTGGTGGAGGAGGAATAATGTTCTGGGGCTGTTTTTCATGGTTTGGGCTAGGCGCCTTAGTTCCAGAGAAGGGTAATCTTAAAGCTACAGCATACAAAGACATTCTAAACGATTCTGTGATTAAGTGAGTATGGTTTGGGGAACGCCCTTTCCTGTATCAGCATTACAATGCCCCGTGCACAAAGCGAGGTCCATACAGAAATAGTTTGTCGAGATCGGTGTGGAAGAACTTGACTGGCCTGCACGGAGCCCTGACCTCAACCCCATCAAACACCTTTTGGGATGAATTGGAACGCCGACTCCGAGTCAAACCAACATCAGCGCCCGACCTCACTAATGCTCTTGTAGCTGAATGGAAGCAAGTCCCAGCAGCAATGTTCCAACATCTAGTGGAAAGTCTTCCCAGAAGAGTGGAGGCTGTTATAGCAGCAAAGGGGGGACCAACTCCATATTAATGCCAATGATTTTGGAATGAGATATTCGACAAGCAGGTGTCCACATTTTTTTTTTACCATTTAGTGTACTTCTGGACGTTACTCATCTAATCAAGCGACTCCTGACGGCATAATTACTGTGCATAAATAGATACATAAAATAGATGGATTTGTGGCATTTTGAATGCATGCTCAACCTGGACTTCACCATGACAGATGGTTGAAAATGAATGCTTGTTATTAACACAGGAACTCTATGGTTTTACAATGGCAAGCCTACAGTAGTAATCCAAGTGTGCATCCCAAATTCTACTATGTTCCCAACATTGAGCACTACTTTTGACCAGAGCCTTATGGACCCTAGTCAAAAGTAGTGTACTTTGACAGGGCAGTCAGCCTAACTTTCCATTTAATTGATCAGATAGGTTCCTGTGCTTGGGCTCACCATGGAATAAAGCAGTTAGTTTGTGTGTTGGCAGGATGACGGCAAGCACCCCCTGAAAGAAACAGCCAGGACACAGCCGGAACAAAGCAAGGCCAAATTTACAGGGGCATCTCTTATGCTGTAAAATCAGCCTCTAAAGTCCATTGCGTGCGAGATGGTGCTGTCGAGCAAGATGAAACATTGAGCAAGCAAACACTGATTCGAGAGCACAGAGGATGGGTCCCGCGAGCAGAAGATGAGTGCCGCGAGCGCACAGACCAATCGAGAGAGCAGAATGTGATCGAGGGCAGCAGGGCGCGCAAATTAAACTTGAGATGCAAGTGTGACTTTGAGCCGAGCAGAACACCATTGTTGCACCAAAACATTAATTAGAGAGCAGAGATTTTAGTTTTGTTTTGCAGATTTACTTACTACAAGACTCAGAAGTTACTCTCACAAATAAACTGCATTCCCACATGGATTTCTCCTCTTGCACCCAAAAATCTTGCTCTCCGAATGGCAATATTTTACTTGTATAATCATCACTACTTAACACAGCCACAAAGTGATCATTATTATGGCTAAACCCCACCTATTTCAACATTTATCTTCTTAAAATATTTTAAACCTAACCTTAACCACACTGCTTATATTATGCCTAAGGGACTGAACGTTATTTAAAATAAGGGTTACATCGGACCTCTGAAGTGAAAATGGATGGTCCTCCCTTCAGAAAAATATATTTTACCTAAGCCCTCCCTGAACGATTGAAAAAAAACAAGTGACCCTCCCCTACAGTATACCCAAAATAATAGTTAAAACAAAGTGGATAGTAGAGAACATGACTACCGTTTACCCTCACTTCTTGGACAGACCAGAGCCTTAGATATGCAGTTTTTGAAACTGTTCTTCGTCCTGTCATCATTGCATGGCGACACAGGAATTTTGATAGTGCACAGGGCTGCGAGCCAAAAGGTTGTGGGTTTGCAGAACACCATGGACAAGAGTAGGGCTGGAAAGTTCTCCATTATAAACTCAGCAAAAAAAAGAAACGTCCTCTCACTGTCAACTGCGTTTATTTTCAGCAAACTTAACATGTGTAAATATTTGTATGAACATAACAATATTCAACAACTGAGATACAAACTGAACAAGTTCCACAGACATGTGACAAACATAAATTGAATAATGTGTCCCTGAACAAAGGGGGGTTCAAAAGTAACAGTCAGTATCTGGTGTGGCCACCAGCTGCATTAAGTACTGCAGTGCATCTCCTCCTCATGGACTGCAGCAGCTTTTCCAGTTCTTGCTGTGAGATGTTACCCCACTCTTCCACCAAGGCACTTGCAAGTTCCCGGACAGTTCTGGGGGGACTGGCCCTAGCCCCCACCCTCCAATCCAACAGGTCACAGACGTCCTCAATTGGATTGAGATCTGTGCTCTTCGCTGGCCATGGCAGAACACTAACATTCCTGTCTTGCAAGAAATCACGCACAGAACGAGCAGTATGGTTGGTGGCAGTGTCACAATGGAGGGTCATGTCAGGATGAGCCTGCAGGAAGGGTACCATATGAGGGAGGAGGATGTCTTCCCTGTAACGCAGAGCATTGAGATTGCCTGCAATGACAAAAAGTTTGGTCCGATGATGCTGTGACACACCGCCTCAGACCATGACAGACCCTCCACCTCCAAATCAATCCCGCTCCAGAGTACAGGCCTCGGTGTAACGCTCATTCCTTCGACGCTAAACGCGAATCCGACCATCACCCCTGGTGAGACAAAACCATGACTCGTCAGTGAAGAGCACTTTTTGCCAGTCCTGTCTGGTCCAGCGACGGTTGGTTTGTGCCGATAGGCGATGTTGTTGCCGGCGATGTCTGGTGAGGACCTGCCTTACAACAGGCCTACAAGCCCTCAGTCCAGCCTCTCTCAGCCTATTGCGGACAGTCTGAGCACTGATGGAGGGATTGTACGTTCCTGGTGACAGTTGTTGTTGCCATCTTGTACCTGTCCCGCAGATGTGGTGTTCGGATGTACCGATACTGTGCAGCTGTTGTTACACGTGGTCTGCCACTGCGAGGACGATCAGCTGTCCGTCCTTTCTCCCTGTAGCGCTGTGTTAGGCATCTCACAGTACGGACATTGCAATTTATTGCCCTTGCCACATCTGCAGTCCTCATGCCTCCTTGCAGCATGCCTAAGGCACATTCACGCAGATGAGCAAGGACCCTGGGCATCTTTCTTTTGGTGTTTTTCAGAGTCAGTAGAAAGGCCTCTTTGGTGTCCTAGGTTTTCGTAACTGTGACCTTAATTGCCTACCGTCTGTAAGCTGTTAGTGTCTTAACGACCGTTCCACAGGTGCATGTTCATTAATTGTTTATGGTTCATTGAACAAGCATGGGAACAGTGTTTAAACCCTTTACAATGAAGATCTGTGAAGTTATTTGGATTTGTACGGATTATCTTTGAAAGACAGGGTCCTGAAAACGGGACCTTTCTTTTTTTGCTGCATTTAGAAAAAGCATGGCATGAATCTATCATCGTATTTGCAGGTCCAAGAAAAAAAATGCCTTTTATAAACATTTTATGCAACTCTTTGTAATTTTACATATTTGCGCCAACAAATTACTGGAATTAGGGGCTAAGAATGGACAGAGAGATACGCGTATTTGTCCATCTTATCATATACTCCTCTAATTCAAATCAGTGTGTCTTGTTTGCCTAGAAACTGTCCCTGTTTGCAAATAATTAAATCAGATAAATACATCATTGGCATTCAATTATAGTATTAGCAAGCTTCTCATCTTCGCGCTCTCCTTCTCAGACTGAATAGAATATAGGCTAGTCCACATGCAAGATAGTGCATTTTTGGGACTAGGTCTAATCGACAACAAGAAATTCTGAAGAAACTTTTGACTCTCCTCCTGAACTAACCCCATAGCCCTACCCAGCACAGCAATTGGTTAAGAAGCACACCACCAAAAAATGTGCAGCAAGACCAGAGCATGCTGGGCTCAGGGTTGGAATATCCAATGCGGTGTGTAATGCAGCCTAGTTTAATATACACCATCCCGAAAGCTATTTTAGGAATATAACTTGATCTGTGCTTCTCCGAACATGCACTTCGTAGCCTATAGCCTGTAGGCTACGGATCATTTGATTGAGATCATACTAAATAGCTTATAGGCGCAATTGATATTTCATGCACGGCGGAGAATCAGAGATGAGGGGTGGCATCAATATACAGTGCATTTGGGAACTATTCAGACCCCTTGACTTTCTCCACCTTTTGTTACGTTACAGCCTTTTTGTTTTACTTTTCTCATCAAACTACACACAATACCCCATATTATTGACAAAGCAAAACATTTTTTTTAACAGAAATATGACATTTACATAAGTATTCAGAACCTTTAATAAGTACTTTGATGAAGCACCTTTGGCAGAGATTAGAGCCTTGAGTGTTCTTGGGTATTGGGGAGTTTTTGGGGAGTTTCTCCCATTCTTCTCTGCAGATCCTCTCCGGCTCTGTCAGGTTAAATGGGGAGCGTTGCTGCACATTTATTTACCGATCTCTCCAGAGATGTTCGATTGGGTTCAAGTCCGGGCTCTGACTGGGCCACTCAAGGACATTCAGAGACTTGTCCCAAAGCCACTCCTGTATTGTATTGGTTGTGTGCTTAGAGTCGTTGTCCTGTTGGAAGGTGAACCTTCACCCCAGTATGAGGTCCTGAGCACTCTGGAGCAGGTTTTCATCAAGGATCTCTCTGTACTTTGGTCCGTTCATCTCTCCCTCGATCCTGACTAGTCTTCCAGTCCTTGCTGCTGAAAAACATCCCCAAGGCATGATGCTGCCACCACCATGCTTCACCGTAGGGATGCTGCCAGGTTTCCTCCAGACGTGATGCTTGGCATTTAGGCCAAAGAGTTCTTGGTTTCATCAGAACAGAGAATCTTGTTTCTCATGGTCTGAGAGTCCTTTAGGAGGTGCCTTTTGGTAAACTTTAAGCGGGCTGTCGTGTCTTTTACTGGGGGGGTGGCTTCCGTCTGCCCACTCTACCATAAAGGCCTGATTGGTGGAGTGCTGCAGAGATGGTTGTTCTTCTGGAAGGTTGTCCAATCTCCACAGAGGAACTCTGGAGCTCTGTCAGAGTGACCATCGGGTTCTTGGTCACCTGACTGACCATGGCCCTTTTCCCCCGATTGCTCAGTTTGGCCGGGTGGCGAGTTCTAAGAAGAATCTTGGTGGTTCCAAACACCATTTAAGAATGATGGAGGCCAGTGTGTTCTTGGGGACCTTCAATGCTGCAGAAATTGTTTGGCACTCTTCCCCAGATCTGTGCCTCGACACAATCCTGTCTCGGAGCTCTACGGATAATTCCTTCGACCTTATGGCTTGTTTTTTACTATGACTCATTGTTAACTGTGAGACCTTGTATAGACAGGTGATGGAGACCACTGGGCTTTTTGAAACTTTCAACAATCTAGGAGTATTGGTTTTATATCCTTCCCCAGATATATGCCTTATCACATTATCTTGAAAATCTACTGACAATTACTTGGACTTCATGGTATAGTTTCTGCTCTGACATGTACTCTCAATTGTGGGACCTTATATAGACAGGTGTGTTTCTTCCTAAATCATGTCCAATCAATTGAATTCACCACAGGTGGACTCCAATCAAGTTGTAGAAACATCTCAGGGCTGATCAATGGAAACAAGATGCACCTGAGCTCAATTTTGAGTCTGATATTGTAGCAACGGGTCTGAATACTTATATAAATATGTTATTTCTCTTTTTAAATATTAATACATTTGCATACTTCCCGAATGCACTGTGTAGCCTAATAAGCAACCCATTCTAAAACACTGAGAAATATAGAAATTTCATCACCCTCCCCTGGACTAGATAAAAAAATACTAAACCCTCCCCTTGACTGAAATTGAAAAGGCATGACCCTACTCCATGTTCCATTATGTAAATATCAATTCGTCCCTAACCCTTACCTTAATTTAAGTTTTTCAGTAGAGAACTTAATCAAACAAATAAGTTGATCAACTATGACGTCAATATTGAAGATGTTTTATTGCCACATACACCAGATAGGGGCAGTGAAATGTGGTGTTTTACAGGGTCAAAGTTATTTGGCTATTGATTAGGCAGGCTAGGTTAGCTAGCTAATGTTTAACCACATAAAAATGATCAGTATCTTTGGTTTAACCAAGAGCATTGTAGCTAGCTTGCTATTTCAATGAGGGTTTAGTGGAGAAGGAGGACTTGGAAGACCAGCATTACTGGGGAAGTGTGGCAGAGGAGGGAGTGGCAGGGTGAGGAGAACAGACAGTAAAGGCTCTCACTGTGGAAGATACCCTTATTTGAGATGGGTTGAGGGAGAGCAAAGCGAGATTAAACTCCAAACTAAATAGCCAATATTGTAAACCACTAACTGCATACTTTGAGATACAGTCTATTTGAAATACATATTTGATTTCTTTAACTCTGGTAGTTTTTGTGCAATTACAATAAAAGAGAATGACCTCTAACCATATTCTCTCTCTCTCTCCATGCAGGCCTACTTTCACTATGTGGTGGGGAAGTTGTTCTCTGCTCAGCTGACAGCGATAGGACATACAGGAGTCCACTCTGTTCCAAGCACTTCTCTCTGCATAGCACTCTGGGTACTTCGTGCAGGTAACCATGACTTCTATCATCACCCCTGTAACCAGTGTTGTAGCGCTATCATTTTTTATAATTTCCTTAATCAAAGTTTGTTATCCTCCAATTGCAATGTCTGCCTATGCCCACACATATTTTCTAAAGAAAATGTTGTATTTGTAATGCACTCAAACAAGAAGTCAGGCTTAGGTGACCTAATTTCAAAATAGGCCATCATCACTGTCAATCGTGAATGATAATTCTTCATTACTGGTGAAACGTCCAAACTGCATCTCCATGCTAATCATGTTTGCACTGTTTGCAATGGTTTTACTGCAGGTACAGTAGGCAGTTCAATGTATTGTGTAGCTTACACACTGTATCATAAATACACTTTGATTTCATCAGCTTGAACACATCAGCTTGAACACATCGTTTGTATCATAAATACACTTTGATTTCATCAGCTTGAACACATCGTTACAATATACCCTATTACAGAATAAAAGAAAACAGAGGGGTGAACTAGCAATTCATATAATTGACTTGCATATTTTAAACATGCTATCAAATCAATTGTGCAAGTAGTAAACATAAATGACTATGTAGAATCGCAGGAAATTCGTTTTAGAACAGCCATCAAAATCAAGCTTTTGTTGTGGTGTACTCATGCAACTCAAACTATAACCTAAATGCATGATTACCTCCAACTTGGCCCGATTCCCATTTACAATTGCACACCCTGACATACCAAGTGTAAGAACTGACACTGGAGATGAGAAGCAGGTACGGAGAGTGAACATTTAATTTACACAGACATGGAACAGGACAGGAACAGCGTCAGAGCCGGGAAAAACAAAGACATACGACAATCAATGCCGAAGCGGGGAACAGAGCTGGGGAACAGACAGATATAGGGAAGGAAATAACACTAAGTGGTTGAGTCCATGTGAGTGCAATGAATCGCTAATGCGCGTGACGAGGGGATCAGGTGTGTGTAATGATGGTGGCAGGAGTGCGTAGTACTGGGCAGCCTGGCGCCCTCGAGCGCCAGGGAGGGAGAGCGGGAGCAGGCATGACACCAAGCTAGAACGGGGCCTGCATTTCAACTAATAGCCAATGTAGGCTAAATATCCCAAGCAGGTCTACAGCCACTCTGGTTTGGGCGTCCTCAGCAGAACGGTGTCGCCTGGTCACATGTCTTTCTGGGTTCCACTGCGCAAGAGGGGGTCCATGGTGTCCTATGAACATCAAGGCAGACGAGTGATTTTTTAAAGATTTTTTCAACATTCTAATTGGCCAAAGTGATCAAGCCTCCGACGGGCCTCCGCAGTGCACACACACTTAGCCTACAGTTCTTCATCAATCTCGCCACCATCAGAGAGAAGACAAGGTAATTAAATATATATATTTTTAGAATGTATCAGAATGAATTTTCCAGAAAAAGTTTTACAAATTGGAAAATTATTTTCAAATTGGAAAAGAATGAGGTAGCGCCACACCTCCGCGCTCGGGCAGCATTAGACCCCTGCCCGTAACTTAATCATTAGTGGTACTGAGAGTTCCTCTAATTGCTTTGACGTTGTATGGAGGCATTGTTCAATACAGAGCCATACTGACTGACGAGTGGCATGGTTTGGTATAGCTCGGCTCAGTCCCACATAGTATGTTATCACTTATTTTGCGAAAGGATTATCAATAGTTGCCTCATTTGATACAGGAGCAGTCATACAATTGACTGTTACCTTGAATACAAAGCAAACTTTTCAACTGCAATTGAATGCTGCATATGACATTTCCTGACATCGCATTTTTACTCTCTCTCTCTCACTGCAGTTGTTCTCAGGAGACGGGTCAGTGTGTGTGTAGAGAACATATGTCTGACAAGGTGGATTCAGGCTGCTACTTCATCGCCCTGGACCAATACACCTACAAGGCGGGGGATGCCAAGTTAGGACCTGTGAGTCACCTTTGATCTTGACGTAATGTTCTTCCAACGGTTTTGGGGTCATGGGGTGTTCCCAAACTCATCTTGTGCCTTACAAAACTCAGCACACACACTACCGTTCAAAAGTTTGGGGTCACTTAGAAATGTCCTTGTTTTTGAAAGAAAAACTATTTTTTGGTCCATTAAAATAGCATAAAATTGATCAGAAATACAGTGTAGACATTGTTAATGTTGTAAATGACTATTGTAGCTGGAAACGGCTGATTTTTTATGGAATATCTACACAGGCGTACAGAGGCCCATTATCAGCAACCATCACTCCTGTGTTCCAATGGCACGTTGTGTTAGCTAGACCCAGCTAACTTTAGTAAGTAGATTCCACTCAAGGTATAATATAGCTAATTCATTTATTTCCCAATTACTTTGCTTATATATCAAGTTGAAGCTGGTTTTACCAAGTCGTTTGGTGCTTACGAGAAAGCTGGCTAGCAAGCTAAACAGACGGCTCTGAAGCACATCTGTTTGACGTCATGTACCCAAGAAGACTCAACCAATCACACGACACAACACTGGACTGGCCAAGGGAAAGGATTTGTTAGTTCATCCATCACACCAGTGAAAGTGACCAACCTAATGTTTCTAGACACGCACCCACCTCGAAGCCCCCTCCCCGCTAGCCTGAAATCCAATCCAGAAAAAATATAAATTGAAACCCAAAGGTGTCAAGACAAGTGACTGTTGTTGGTTGACAATGATGATTGTAAATGGTTTTACACATTTGAACCACGTTTCCTTGCATACAGATCTACATTTGTGTATGCATGAATTAATTTTTGATCTGCAGCAATAATGTTCTGCTCGCCCAAAGTCACACAGTCCGCTCCCCGAACATCCTCTGTTCTCTCAACCAAATCACTTTGTTCTCAACTGGTCTGTGCGCTCGCGGCACTCATCCTCTGTTCGCGTGACCCATCCTCTGCGCTCTCGACTCAGTGTTTGCTTTCTCAATGATGTTTCATCTTGCTCGACAGTGCCATCTCATGCGCAATGGACTTTAGAGGCTGATTTGACGAGATAGTCCCTTGACAGATAACAGCATTCACAGCGGAAGCCAGACGAGAGCTCACAAACACTGGGATCAAAGGCAGAGAATGTAGAAAGTTCAAGATACAAATGAATGGCTCAGTACTGCAGCCTTCAAGACACAGAGAGTGCAAGAGAGAGAAAGAGAGAAAAGAGGGAAAGAGAAAACGGTCCTCATGAAACATGATTAAAACATGTTGCTTTGCCACTCTTGGAAGAGAGAGCGCCCCTGGTTACAGCTTGGCTTTTGTGATTCCCTCTGTGTTCAAAACCGACGATAATACAAAGAGGCGGATGCTTGTTCAAGAATGTTCAGCCAGTAACATTTTTCCTTTCATTCAAGTTCTTACTATGTGCAGAGTAGTTCAATAGTTCCATTCTGGTGTGTATATATACAAGCTATTTGCTATAATTTCTTAGCCCATGTTAGCTATGGGTTCAGGAGTCAACCCTAATTAGGAAATGTGTAAATAATAAATTAATGAATAAGGCAAGAATGTATAAAAAAAAATTATAGCTAAATACTCAGAGTTCAGATTCCTTTACAGCTAGGCTGGCTATCTATAGAGTACATGGTTGTACTAATTATGGGTTCAGCAGTGAAGAAACCCTAATGTATTTGTTGGCGTTATTATTATTATTCCAGTTCCGCAAAAAGTTTGTGAAAATATGTAAATTCCTGTGAGATGGTAAGTCCTAGGTGGGTGCAACCTTGCTTGGGTCACACCCTCTCATGCGATGCCAAGCCAATTGGCCATATGCTGGTGCTTTAGCAAGCAAATGTTGAAAGCTCACACCCCTCACCCTGTGTCGTGAAATTCGGTACATAGGTCCCTCTCCTCACAAGGAACACATTTCCCTGAAGGAACCATGAAGTCCGCCACTTAGAATTTTGTAAAAACTCTTAAACACTACTTTGGTACTGAATGACCGATCTGTACAAAATTTGATACATGGCATCAATACATCTATTGACCAAAGTCTCTCAAGGTAATATTTTCCAGGGCAGTATCTCAAACAACAAACATTCACGTGGTCTGGCACATAATAACATAGAAATCCGACACGGATATTCGTATTCGGATATATAACACTGTCAAGACTCAACATACGCAAGGACATTCAGATCGACCACCTGGTGGTGCTACAATGGGCACATGTTTATATCTCTTGATCAGTTTGACTCAGATTGATGAAAGTTGGCACACATGCTCAGGGATTTGACTCTAGCTATCCTGTAAAGTGTGGTTCAGTGTGGCTGCATGGTGGCACTGTTTCAAGGGAAAAAACATGAATGCAAGTTAATTGACGGCCATATTGTTTCAGCTAATCTTGAAATATATTGGGTTTGAATATGTGTATCCATAGATGCTATATACCAAATTTGGTGCTGATCAATCCAGTGATTCTGGAAAAGAAGACATTTAACTTAGTGAACATCATTAAAAAAAATCTAAGATTTTGAGTTCTGATATTTGGCAAGTGTGGTAAACAGTACAATAGTAGCTCGTCCTAGTTGGTCCAAATTGTGTCCAATTTGTCATGATGGTGGCACGGTAGGCCCACAGCTGAACACCGGCATTGCTGCTTGCAGCTATCTTTCAACTTGTTCTTGTCCACAGAATTTTTACTGCCTCAGCCCCAGGTACCTATCCAATTATTTAAGACTCTGATATTGACTGTTTCAAATTTAAGTGTCTATCAGGTAAGAACACCTTTCTATATACCAGCGCGGATGAGTGGAACAAACTAAAGCAACAACTTAAAGCTATACTGAGCAGAACTTATTTTATAAACAATGTCAAAAGCTGGCTGATGACTGAACCATTTTCATATCTGTATCTATGTAATACATCTATGTCTGTACCGCAATGAAAATAAGTAATTCACTTTATTGTGTTATCCCTGTCAAGTTTTTAAAATGTATGAACCGTGTGTATGCATTTTTGTCAAATAAACGGTCAAATAAAAACAATCAAAATCAATCAATCAACCCCAGATCCATGACTCATGAAATAATGGGCATCTCTGGCAACACCTGTGTTTGAGCGTTTAGAAACAAAGATTTCAGTGTCATGTTCATCAGGCACCAAAGAAAGCAGAACTAAACAGGGCCCCTCCCTACCTGGACTTCAGTAATGCTTGTGTTTCTGCTGCATGACATAATGAACACGACCCAGGCCTGTATGCAAGTGTGTTGCAGTCCGATGGCTCACTCTGGCTAGTGTTTATCTATCCATCGTTTCCTGTCCGATAATGAGAGCAAGTGGGAGTGAGGTGAATAATTGCACACCTGCGGCAAAACGTTCAACTTCCCTTTTACTTTGCGGTCAGGGGATTGCTGTTTTTTTTTTTTAAGAAAAATAAAATGCCCTTAATGCAATCCCTCTCATCTCCAATCTGTAGTTTTTTGCGCATATTAATATTCTTGAAAAAGAGAAAGAGAAAGTGAAGAGGGAGAACTCCCACACTCTCGTCCCCTGGTAGACGGTGGTGATGCGATGTGATAAGATAGAGGCAGGGGTGTGGGAGGGAGAGAGGGTCCCTGTACGCAGAGAAATGAAAACCCATAGGGCAGAGGAAGCATTGCCTCCCCCACAGCCTCATCATCACACACACACGTGCAAGGACACACGCATAAAGACACATGGACGAATGCATAAACACACAGTGGCGGTTCTAGACCATTTCAACTGGGGGGGCCAAGCTGGGGCCAGTTGTACTGTTAGAGGGACCAGTTACATTAGACGTTATTGTTGTCATCGTTTTCTTCACTGCATTGCAGGCATTAGCAGGCAAAAGACCATGTTCATAATCATCATCGTTGCCACTGTCTAATAACGGATGTAAAAAAAAGAACGATAGCAAAAATGTGTTATGTAAAAATAATTTCATACTCCACATTTAGGGGGGGCACAAGGGGTTCCAAAATTGTTGTCACAGGGGCACTGGCCCACACTGCCCCCCCCCCCCCCAGAACCGCCACTGTAAATACACACGCTTGCGTGTGGACATACACAGACAACACACACAAGCACAAACATACACACACGCATGCACACACATAAACGAACACAGACAGAGGCTCATGTTCAGAGCAATACATACACAGACAGACATGCTCACATACAGTACATACTTGCAAAAACAACTCTTCAACCAAACCTTTGAAAATGTACATTAGAAGACAGACGCTGATTGTGAGTGCTCCTGGATGCTAGTGCATTTATGTAGTTCCTGTGAGTAGGTACTCCATGGGTGCTCTCTGACCTTTTGTTAATCAACAGATACCTTTTACTGTGGGGCCATTAACCAGCCCTAGTTTTGGCCAGCGTCCCAAATGGCACCCTATTCTCTATATAGTGTACTACTTTTGACCAAAGCCCTATTGGTCCTGCACTCTATAGGGAATAGGTTGCCATTTGAGACACAACCTGGGATGAGGTTGCCTTGTCTTTTTACATATTTTCTCCCAAAAATTAACTGCTAACAAACTGCATTGAAATTCTTACACAACAGAAGGGGCAGCGCTGCCTTATGCGAGCTGTTCTCTGCATCCCAAATAACACCGTAATCCCTTTATAGTGCACTACTTTTTACCAGAGTTCTATGGGAACACCTTATGGAAGTAAATCTAAGCAAAGACATGTATTCAATCCACTAATACTAAACATGTTGCATTTAACATAAAAACATCTCTATATTTTGTATTTTGATCATCGACAAGGTTTATTTGAGCTATGGCCAGCGCCATTTTAAATTGCCATAGTAACGAGTGACGCCCGTGTGTCACTGGCAGGAATCAGCACGTCGTCTGTGGAATTGAGTTTTCACGCGGAGAGTGAATCGAAGAGAGTGTTAGGTGCGGACAACGAAGAAGGCAACAACAAGTAGTAATTCAAACATGAACTGTATAGCGGGAGGCTGTATGAATTGGCTCAAAAAAAATTCCTCTGTGAACTACCAGCTAGATTGTGCTCACGACAAATCAGTATATAACCGAGTCCTGCCCCTCTACGCCACAGATGGAGCTGACGGAGAGTGAGATCAGTGAAGGCCAGAACTCGCTGTATGAACCTGAGAGCTCAGAATCACAATCATCACAGTGCGAGTCAAGATATACTATCGATCACTTTGGGGGAGTGGGATGGTGCTCCGAAAATGGAGAAGGAACAGGCCATTCAACAGCGAATTCAAAGATACACCCATCCATAAAGGGAATCGAAGTGGAAATGTTTTACCATAGATTTTTTTACCCTTTTCAATGGATGTGCTACCTTGTCCCGGTCCTGCTGTTTCGACTCTCTCTCTCAACCTATGAATGCTCAGCTATGAAAAGCCAACTGACATTTGCGCCTGAGGTGTTGAATTGTTGCACCCTCTATAACCACTGTGGTTATTATTTTGATGTAAAAAGGACTTTTGTAAAATACAATTGATTGATTGATTGTTTGCTGTGCTGGATGCTGTGTATTCACTAACTGTCTGAGTGATGTAACATTTTTATAGTATCTGTAACATATTTTGGTGTGTCATTATTCTTAAATAACAAAGTGTCTCCCTGCTCCTTTTTCGGGTAAAAAACTGAGGGATGGGGCTGGAGAAATGTAACCACTCTCAAATTCACAGACAGAGCTATAGATGCAAAGACTGACCATCAATGATATCAAAATTGTAATCATGTGTCTATGATCTGTTTCCACTACCATGTACCCAGTTCGCTTTGGATAAAGGTGTCTGCTAAATGGTATATATTATTAAAGTCTACTTTGACAACTAGCTGCCCAGTGTAGTTACCATTACTTTCCAATAGATGGCAGCCAAGGCTAGTTGAAGTCACTACTCTAGAGTCAGGGACATGGGATTAGTGCGCACTGAAAGTAGTTTATCTGGTTACGCTTGAACCTGTTAAAGTGGACAAGCTCACTAATACTATTTTTACATAAGGCGCAGGCATTTGGTCTATGTCTTAGGCTAGGCTAGATTTACTAAATTAACTGGTTTTATTCAAACGTTTCTTCAATTCCTTCGCTTCTGGCTATGCGCGCCTTATGGAAGAAACGACAAACGCAGGAATGAGACGCCGTACACCTCGTCCAATTCCCATGTGCCCATAGGGTAAACTGGCGATAAACTGCCAGCCTGTACGCGCTGCAAACAAAATCATAAGAAAAGTTAGTCTGATACCGAAACTAAATCACAATGTATTTATAATGAGCACCCCCCATTATTGGTTAGAATGAGATTTAATGAATCATGATGCTGGCTGCGATTCAAACTCTGGTCGTCTGTCAAAAGGTAAATGTGTTACCATTGTGCCAAACAGCGCTGGTGATAAACATCGTTATAGGATACTAATTATATATATTGAGCCACTACTGATATTAACCTTAAACAATGTATAATCAAGCTAAATTTCACCAATTATTTAACTGGCATATCGGCTGCTGACTGGTCGAGTAACCTCTTCTGCCAGGAAGTCCTTCATAAGGATTAGTGACACGTCCAATAAATACGTCCCCATCCAGACAGACTGACAGGAACCTCTGACTGCCACCATCCTCATGGGATTTTGTGCTGTATCGCCACCATCTCTCTACAAGACACACACTCATACTCTAGCCATTATTTGGCAGCATCCCCACTCACACTAGTTTGTGTTCGTCTAAGCCGACCCTCTAGCTGAGTTGTTTCAGGCGGTATATCTGTGTTGTTACTGCTACGAGAACAAACTCTTTGATCTGGGGCAACGATCGGCTCAAACACGAACGGCTTCAGTAGGTTTATTGGCTCCCTAAAACGAATATTATTTCATTCTCTGTAATAAACTCATTCTCTGACTCGGAGCTACTCTGTAAATTCAGCCATCTTTTGGGAGTTCCAAAATGTGCCCTCCTCCCAGTGACGCAACAATGTCAACATGGTGATTTACAGGTACAGCTAGCTGGCGTTCTAAATCATAGTGTTTCCATTCCCCTTTAAAAGTAGTGCACTATAAGGGGAATAGGGTGCCATTTGGGTTGCGCCCATTGTTAGCATACAATGTCACACACAGAGAAGGGGGTAGAGGGCTCTATCTCAAACCAATGTGCTAGCGATTGAGGTCGGGTCCCTTTATGACGGCGACCAAATGTCCAAATGCTTTTGACTTTGATTCAATTAGTCCTCTCCTTTATGTTCTTTATGTGTCTCTAGATGTCCATGTTAAGTGATCCGTTCCCCTGTTTGTTTACGTGGGCAAATCCATGTGTGTGTTTGTGTGTGTGTGTGGTTTGTGCCAGTGAGGGCTGTCTCCCTCTCTCAGTGCATCTGTCAGGATGTGAGTAATAGGCCGATTATGCTGACAAACACACACACAGGTGGCCGCTATAGCCTTTAATCAGTCCCCAGATATCTCTCTCTCCCTCCCTCCCTTCCTCTCTCCCTCTTTCTCTGCCTCTCTTTAGTCCTGTCTCCTTCTCATTCTCTTTCACATGCTATCTATTACACACACACACTCACGCACATACAAATGCATGCCCGCGCACACACACACACACGCAGGTTCACAACCCCCACACAACCGTTGAACAAGTCATAAACGATACTGAAGCACATAATGACAGAACACAAATGAAAACATTTGTTTGTGTGTGGCACCATTTGAAATGAGTTGGGGGTCTTCTTCACCATAATAGAAAGCACTGAATGTACGTCTCTTAAGATATTCTCCGCCCGCAGTCACGATCCACTAGCCACAAGTCATGTTCGGGAATGCATGCCAATTTATTGACTTTCCCCATCGACTGTATGAAAAAATACGACCTTTATATTTCATAAGCAAGCATGGACACATAGGCAGCGAGTAAAATATAAGTGCCAAAAGATTGCCAACTTAATTTGCAATGGGATAGGTGCTGAAATTGTGAGGCAAATCAGGTTAGAGGGGGAAGCGATAACAAAAAGGTGTTATAAAATATCCCCGGTGATGGATGACCCTTTAAATAACAGGCTCAATTGCTGGCTTCATCAGTGCAGGCACAGTGAGTGAGGGAAAAAGGCAATGCATCTCATGTTAAAGACAGGAAAAGGGAAGCTACTGGAGTCCTACAGCAAAGAAGTTGAATAGAACCTTCACAACCTTAACATTAACAAAGCTCTAAGATTCTTCCTTTTCTACACTAAAAATGTTGGCCCTTATGTACCAAGAAGAGGAAGAAACACCTAATTTACTTAATTACCATAACAGTACGAGTATCAGTAAAGTATTGTATTACAGAGCCTTAGGAATGGCTTTCTCTAGAAGACCTGTCTATAGATGTAGACACAATAATCGACTACCCACAGCATAGTGTTGCCGGAAGGCTGACTTGTTACATGAAAGGGAAAGTTAATACAAGTGGGACTAGACAACTATCAGGGCTCCAGACTATTTAGTCGCATTTTGCGACCCTTTAACTTGGCTGTGCGAGTTACATTTTGAATTGGTCGCACTGGTGCAAGCTACACATTCTATCTGGTCACCTCAATCCAATTGTCCCATTTTTGGGGGGGGGGGGGAATCATGAATTTGTTAAACAGTAAAGTGTATTATCCTCAATATTCCTTTAATAAAAGTGTCTGCACTGCCGCTGTGCCTGCCTGGGGCTGCTATAATGAGCGAGCTTCTCACACTGTCTCTCCCCCTCATGTGCCCATCATGATTGTATAACATTTCAAAATTCAATTGCGGGGGGGGGGAAACAAATTGTGGGGGAAAGAATTCTCCACAATAAAGAGAGGAGGGTCTCTGCTTTCTGTATGTATAATATAATGTATTTCTCAGCAATCATTATTGAGCTCAAAGCACACTGTTTTACAATCAAGTTATCTGATATGGCTTTGAAATACAGAGCGTGTGAAATCTGCCATCGTACGGTAGATTAATACATGGCTACTAGCAGTAGGTGTTCAATGTGTTTTGAGTTTCCACTTCCTCAGGTGGTGAATTAGCACCAATTGAATTAGGCCTATGTAATATTTTATAAAATACACTATATTTTCAGAATACGCTAAAATCTCAGGATATGAAATGAATAGGAAGAAGAAGAAGAACTCATTTTTTTATTTTAACATTTGTATTTTGTATTTCTACCTTTGCTTATTCGATCTGGTCGCTAACATATGCCTATGACTTGGCAGCGCATTCTTGTTTCAAAAACATTGAATCTGTGCTTCAGAACCAAAAGGTTGTGTGTCTTGACTGTTGACCAATGACCAGTCATCGTCATTAGCGCGCAAAGGCAGGCGCACATATTCAGATTAGTGACCGGAAAGCGCTTGTTTCATTTTCTCAGGTTGTGTCTGGCAAAAACAGAGTAGCCTACTTACAGTACGTTAATATTATCCATGGAAAGTACTGTTTAGCAATCTGCTACGGACGCTATCTGGTGATTTCATTGATCATTTTCATATTTCAGATAGGCCTAGTGTGGTTGGGTTATAATGATATACCTCAGTGGTGGTACTGGCAATATGTTTAAAGATAGCTGTAACATTGCACTACCTCAATACTTAGGGAATGAAGGTTTAACATATTCTGGCGAATTAATTATGATATTTGTGAGGAAGAAAAAGGCTACAGACGGATCATGTTTCCCATCTGATCCTGCACCCTCCACCTCCGCTGCTTACAGTTAGGCCATACCATCCTGCTTGCTCTGGAATCCAGAGGAGTGGTAATGCGACATGATATCCCTACTCGATATCGACGGCTAACATGAATGACTTCCAGATCAAAATGCAGGTGTAAAACAAAGTTTATTTATGTATCTTGCGTTTTTAAATTGCATCACTGTTTTTGGCTGTAATGACATTTGCGCAGTGATTGTGCGCATGTGCGTGTGTGGGGCTCGCAAGCTTTGAAACATTCCTTTTTGGGGGACCCAAAAAAAGTTTGAAAACCAGTGAGCTGACGAGCAGATTGCTGATTTGCTGTACAGCTATAGGATCGGGTGCAGCACAAACGTCAAATTGGAGTGAGAGACGATTGCCATAAATTAATATTCCCCAAAAAACTTTTGGGTGATCAAGAAAATTAACCATTTACTTTGCAAGCTCACCAGCAATGGGGCATCAAGCAACAAGTATTAGCATAGGCCTATTGGTCTTTTAGCATGTCAAAATTGCTTGAAATGTATAATTTACTTGAATTTGGAATTTGTTGTCAACATTAATTATTACATTTTTTTGTGTTGTAGAGAAAATAATGAAAGGGGCTGTCTTGTAGCCACAATAAATAAACAAAGATTAGTAGTAGTTGAAAAAAGTAATTGCCTGTCTAGATTTATTTTACTTGACTTGAGGCTTGAAAAAGCTTTTGACCCGACTTGACCTGACTTGCTCTTACTGTAGAATGCACGACTTGGGCTTGACTCAAGACTTGACCCAATCTTTTTGGGACTCGACTTGAGACTTGAACCTTGTGACATGAGACGTGTTTGTGACTGGGTCCCATGTCTGCTAGAGACCCTTTTGAGTTAATTTTACATTCACATCTGAGTCATTTAGCAGGCACTCTTATCCAGAGAAACTTATCGTACTTTAAAAAAAAGGCTGAACCAGCTATGTATAGGTAAATAGGTATGTCTGCAGTAATATTGATAGTTCCATGCTTTTCACTCTCAGGAGAAAATGAAAAATAATTGGAGGAGTGATTTGGCATTAGGAATATGACTATGGGCATATTTAATTGTATTATGCTACATAACTTAACTTATGTGTCACTTTTGTGCCACCTTCAAATTTAAATACTTTACTGGACTTAAGATGCAATGCCGAGTAATAACAAATCATATTCCACGACGAGTCGAGCATTGATCAATAGGATTGGGTGGAAGTCCGTTTAATATTTCAGAGAATACTAATGATGTTTTTAAATGTGATTTTCAATAAATATTTGATGTGTTTCCCTTATTCTAAAGAGGGAAAGTGCAAATTAGATGTCATCATATCATTCAAACAGAGATGTGAGCTAGTGGTAATGCATATGTGGCAAGGAATCAAATCAACTCAAACAGATCGCAAACAACAATAGGATTGCTTTAAGGCAGAAATGCAACTGGATTATGTCTGGTCGAAGTGTAAAACGTCTTGTAAAAGTGCAAACTGACGATATTGGACAGTTCCTGGCCACAATGACGCGACCTCATGTCAAAAACCACACTTAGAATTCCCTGCAATGTTGATAAAACCGTACTAACCATTCTTACCTCATACTCTTCCTTGAAGCCGTAGCCCTGGCCACACTTCATCTGGGTGATGTGCTGGAGGAGGTCGGCTACACGGATGGCTGGCTGGAACTGGCCTGCTTGGTAGGACATCTCTACTGACTCACAGCCCCCGTATGGGTACGTCTGGATGGTCAACGATGGCTGAGCCAACTCACTATGGCTGCTGTCTGTGGACCAAGGAGAACACACTCAGTATTCACTTACTCTGTGACATTTGGGTTAGCATTGAACCACATAGCGGTCACTCTGTGTAAGAATGATTCAATGGAACTCATTTTAATATAATGAAATCTCTTGTTTTCATTAAATGTTGTTCTCCCAAACATATTGACTGTAGTACTCGCGCTGCCAAAACACTCGACCACTGTTAGTCCAACTTCTGGTATGCCAAGAAGGCCCTCCCCCGCCACCCTTTCGGCAAATCTGACCACGACCACATTTTGCTTCTCCCTTCCTATGGGCAGAAACTCAAATAGGAAGTACCCGTGCTAAGGACTATTCAACGCTGGTCTGACCAATCGGAATCCACGCTTCAAGATTGTTTTGATCACGCGGACTGGGATATGTTCCGGGTAGCTTCCGAGAATAATATTGATGAATACACTGTTTCAGTGACTAAGTTTATCAGTATAGGCAAATTTTGAACCCACTGTGGCTATTAAAACCTACCCTAAACAGAAACCGTGGATAGATGGGAGCATTCGCGCAAAACTGAAAGCGCGAACCACCGCATTTAACCATGGCAAGGTGATTGGGAATATGGCAGAATACAAACAGTGTAGTTGTTCCCTCCACAAGGCAATCAAACAGGCAAAACATCAGTATAGAGACAAAGTGGAGTCACAATTCAACGGCTCAGACACGAGACATATGTGGCAGGATCTACAGACAATCACCGACTACAAAAGAAAAACCAGCCACGTCGTGGACACCGACGTCTTGCTTCCAGACAAGCTAAACACTTTCTTTGCCCACTTTGAGGATAACACAATGCCACCGAAGCGGCCCGATACAGTGGCCTCTCCTTCTCTGTGGCCAATGTGAGTAAGACATTTCAGCGTGTTAACCCTCGCAAGGCTGCCGGCCCAGACGGCCTCCCTAGCCGCGTCCTTAGAGAATGCACAGACCAGCTGGCTGGTGTGTTTACGGACATATTCAATCTCTTCCTATCCCAGTCTGCTGTCCCCACATGCTTCAAGATGGCCACCATTGTTCCTGTACCCAAGAAAGCAAAGGTAATTGAACTAAATTACTATTGCCCCGTAGCACTCCTGTCATCATGAAGTGCCTTGGGAGACTAGTCAAGGATCATATCACTCAACCTTACCTGTCACCCTAGACCCACTAGACCCCTCACCCTAGACCCACTTCAATTTGCGTACCGCCCCAATAGATCCACAGATTATGATGTCGCCATCACACTGCATACTGCCCTATCCCATATAGACAAGAGGAATACATATGTAAGAATGTTGTTCATTGACTATAGCTCAGCATTCAACACCATAGTACCCTACACGCTCATCATTAAGCTCGAGGCCCCGTCCGCAACCACAGGGCTCTCCAGAGGGTGGTGCAGTATATACATAGACTTAAAATCACTGGCCAGTTTAATAAATGGAACACTAGTCACTTTAGTAATGTCTACATATCTTGCATTACCCATCTCATATGTATATACTGTATCCTATACCATTCTACTGTATCTTATTCTATGCCACTCTGACATTGCTCGTCCATATATTTATACATTCTTAAATCCATTCCTTTACTTAGATTTGTGTGTATTGGGTATATGTTGTGTAATTGTTACATATTACTGCACCGTCGGAGCTAGAAGCACAAGCATTTCGCTACACCCACAATAACATCTGCTAAACAGGTTTATGTGACCAATACAATTTGATTTGATTTGATTTCAGTGGAGACCTCACTAGCTCTCTGCAGGTCTTGAAAAACTTTAAAAGCATGAGATCTTCAAACTCTTACAGTTGGCTCTCCACAGACCCTGTTCCTAGACAACAGCCTTCCTTTATCTCTATCTCGCTGCTACTCGGTCATTAATGATGATATTCAAAGTTAAATGGATAATCCAAGAGACACTTTGCTTTACTACTTGAAATACATTCTTGTAATTGAGTCTTCCTAAGATTAAGATTGGTGAGATTGAAGTAGTACATGGCTTCTAATGAGTCCATTAAGAAGAGGAATCAGGAGATGAGTGGCAGAGAAACTCTCCATATTACAAGCATTAAATACATAAAGTACCATTGCAAATGTGGTAGGCTAATATCACCCGTGTTTTATTAATATGGCTATTAATTTTGACTGGCTCTAAGGAGGCGCAAGTGTCAAATTCACGTTAGTTTTCAATTTCGTTATGTCAAAACTGGCACACTGGCATTTTCCAGCCCTAATTTACCTGTCTAAGATCAGCTTGCTTGCACTGAGGTGGGAGGGGTGGCAATATTTGAGGTGTGTCCTTAAAAACAAGCGCAAAAGTGACTGAGTCTGAGGCCGAGTCTTCTCTTGTCTCTACTCCTCCCGTTACGGGGTCTGAGACGCCGAAGCTTCTCACCATTAGCTCTGACAAATTGAAAACCCTAGTCATTGGCTACTCCATTACCCGCAGTATTAGACTTAAAACAAATCACCCATCGATCAAACACTGTTTACCAGGGGGCAGGGCTACCGACGTTAAGGCTAATCTGAAGATGGTGCTGGCTAAAGCTAAAACTGGCGAGTGTAGAGAGTATAGAGATATTGTTATCCACATCGGCACCAACGATGTTAGGATGAAACAGTCAGAGGTCACCAAGCGCAACATAGCTTCAGCGTGTAAATCAGCTAGAAAGATGTGTCGGCATCGAGTAATTGTCTCTGGCCCCCTCACAGTTAGGGGGAGTGATGAGCTCTACAGCAGAGTCTCACAACTCAATTGCTGGTTGAAAACTGTTTTCTGCCCCTCCCAAAAGATAGAATTTGTAGATAATTGGCCCTCTTTCTGGGACTCACCCACAAACAGGACCAAGCCTGGCCTGCTGAGGAGTGACGGACTCCATCCTAGCTGGAGGGATGCTCTCATCTTATCTACCAACATAGACAGGGCTCTAACTCCTCTAGCTCCACAATGAAATAGGGTGCAGGCCAGGCAGCAGGCTGTTAGCCAGCCTGCCAGCTTAGTGGAGTCTGCCACTAGCATAGTCAGTGTAGTCAGCTCAGCTATCCCCATTGAGACTGTGTCTGTGCCTCGACCTAGCTTGGGCAAAACTAAACATGGCGGTGTTCGCCTTAGCAATCTCACTAGGATAAAGACCTCCTCCATTCCTGCCATTATTGAAAGAGATCGTGATACCTCACATCTCAAAATAGGGCTACTTAATGTTAGATCCCTCACTTCAAAGGCAGTTATAGTCAATGAACTAATCACTGATCATAACCTTGATGTGATTGGCCTGACTGAAACATGGCTTAAGCCTGATGAATTTACTGTGTTAAATGAGGCCTCACCTCCTGGTTACACTAGTGACCATATCCCCCGTGCACCCCGCAAAGGCGGAAGTGTTGCTAACATTTACGATAGCAAATTTCAATTTACAAAATAAAAAAATACGTTTTCGTCTTTTGAGCTTCTAGTCATGAAATCTATGCAGCCTACTCACTTTTTATAGCTACTGTTTACAGGCCTCCTGGGCCATATACAGCGTACCTCACTGAGTTCCCTGAATTCCTATCGGACCTTGTAGTCATAGCAGATAATATTCTAATTTTTGGTGATTTTAATATTCACATGGAAAAGTCCACAGACCCACTCCAAAAGGTTTTCATCATCGACTCAGTGGGTTTTGTCCAACATGTCTCTGGACCTACTCACTGCCACAGTCATACACTGGACCTAGTTTTGTCCCATGGAATAAATGTTGTAGATCTTAATGTTTTTCCTCATAATCCTGGACTATCGGACCACCATTTTATTACGTTTGCAATCGCAACAAATAATCTGCTCAGACCCCAACCAAGGAGCCTCAAAAGTGATGCCCTTCCAGACTCCTTCTGCCTACCCAAGGACGTCAGAGGACAAAAATCAGTTAATCACCTAACTGAGGAACTCAATTTAACCTTGCGCAATACCCTAGATGCAGTTGCACCCCTAAAAACGAAAAACATTTCTCATAAGAAACTAGCTCCCTGGTATACAGAAAATACCCGAGCTCTGAAGCAAGCTTCCAGAAAATTGGAACGGAAATGGCGCCACACCAAACTGGAAGTCTTCCGATTAGCTTGGAAAGGCAGTACCGTGCAGTATCGAAGAGCCCTCACTGCTGCTCGATCATCCTATTTTTCCAACTTAATTGAGGAAAATAAGAACAATCCAAAATGTATTTTTGATACTGTCGCAAAGCTAACTAAAAAGCAGCATTCCCCAAGTGAGGATGGCTTTCACTTCAGCAGTAATAAATTCATGAACTTCTTTGAGGAAAAGATCATGATCATTAGAAAGCAAATTACGGACTCCTCTTTAAATCTGCGTATTCCTCCAAAGCTCAGCTGTCCTGAGTCTGCACAACTCTGCCAGGACCTAGGATCAAGAGAGACACTTAAGTGTTTTAGTACTATATCTCTTGACACAATGATGAAAATAATCATGGCCTCTAAACCTTCAAGCTGCATACTGGACCCTATTCCAACTAAACTACTTAAAGAGCTGCTTCATGTGCTTGGCCCTCCTATGTTGAACATAATAAACGGCTCTCTATCCACCGGATGTGTACCAAACTCACTAAAAGTGGCAGTAATAAAGCCTCTCTTGAAAAAGCCAAACCTTGACCCAGAAAATATAAAAAACTATCGGCCTGTATCGAATCTTCCATTCCTCTCAAAATTTTTAGAAAAAGCTGTTGCGCAGCAACTCACTGCCTTCCTGAAGACAATGTATACAGTCTGGTTTTAGACCCCATCATAGCACTGAGACTGCACTTGTGAAGGTGGTAAATGACCTTTTAATGGTGTCAGACCGAGGGTCTGCATCTGTCCTCGTGCTACTAGACCTTAGTGCTGCCTTTGATACCATCGATCACCACATTCTTTTGGAGAGATTGGAAACCCAAATTGGTCTACACGGACAAGTTCTGGCCTGGTTTAGATCTTATCTGTCGGAAAGATATCAGTTTGTCTCTGTGAATGGTTTGTCATCTGACAAATCAACTGTACATTTCGGTGTTCCTCAAGGTTCCTGTCACGACTCCGACCAAGGCAGGCTCTCCTTCCCGTTCGGGTGGCGCTCGGCGGTCATCTTCACCGGCCTATTAGCTGCCACTGATCCTTTTCTCCCCCTCCTTATGTGTTCATTGGTTACACCTGTTTTGTGTCTGTTCTTAATTAGTTGGGCTTTATCAGTCAGCCGGCCCGCCCGTTTCTTTGTGCGGGATTGTTTGTTGTAAGCTTGGTGTTTGTTAGTCTGACGTTACGTGTTTGTGTATGTTGGAGTACATTTCTGAACTGTTATCGTTCCCCGTGTCTGGGGCAGTTTATTGTGAGCACCCAGTGTCAAGTGGGGTGGCCGTTGTTTCTCCGTGGTTCATTAAATGAACGTTATCATTGAATCCTCTGTCTTCCTGCGCCTGACTTCGCACTCCGACACCCAGTCCTCACAGTTCCGTTTTAGGACCACTATTGTTTTCACTATATATTTTACCTCTTGGGGATGTCATTCGAAAACATAATGTTAACTTTCACTGCTATGCGGATGACACACAGCTGTACATTTCAATGAAACATGGTGAAGCCCCAAAATTGCCCTCGCTAGAAGCCTGTGTTTCAGACATAAGGAAGTGGATGGCTGAAAACGTTCTACTTTTAAACTCGGACAAAACAGAGATGCTTGTTCTAGGTCCCAAGAAACAAAGAGATCTTCTGTTGAATCTGACAATTAATCTTGATGGTTGTAAAGTTGTCTCAAATAAAACTGTGAAGGACCTCGGCGTTACTCTGGACCCTGATCTCTCTTTTGACGAATATATCAAGACTGTTTCAAGGACAGCTTTTTTCCATCTACGTAACATTGCAAAAATCAGAAATTTTCTGTCCAAAAATTTGGCAGAAAAGTTGGTCCATGCTTTTGTTGCTTTTAGGTTGGACTACTGCAATGCTCTACTTTCCGGCTACCCGGATAAAGCACTAAATAAACTTCAGTTAGTGCTAAATACGGCTGCTAGAATCCTGACTAGAACCAAAAGATTTGATCATATTACTCCAGTGCTAGCCTCCCTACACTGGCTTCCTGTTAAGGCAAGGGCTGATTTCAAGGTTTTACTGTTAACCTACAAAGCGTTACATGGGCTTGCTCCTACCTATCTTTCCGAGTTGGTCCTGCCGTACATACCTACACGTACGCTACAGTCACAAGACGCAGGCCTCCTAATTGTCCCTAGAATTTCTAAGCAAACAGCTGGAGGCAGGGCTTTCTCCTATAGAGCTCCATTTTTATGGAATGGTCTGCCTACCCACGTGAGAGACGCAGACTCGGTCTCAACCTTTAAGTCTTTACTGAAGACTTATCTCTTCAGTAGGTCATATGATTGAGTGTAGTCTGGCCCAGGAGTGTGAAGGTGAACGGAAAGGCTCTGGAGCAACGAACCGCCCTTGCTGTCTCTGCCTGCCCGGTTCCCCTCTCTCCACTGGGATTCTCTGCCTCTAACCCTATTACAGGGGCTGAGTAACTGGCTTACTGGTGCTCTTTCATGCCGTCCCTAGGAGGGGTGCGTCACTTGAGTGGGTTGAGTCACCAACGTGATCCTCCTGTCTGGGTTGGCGCCCCCCCCTTGGTTTGTGCCGTGGCGGAGATCTTTGTGGGCTATACTCGGCCTTGTCTCAGGATGGTTGGTGGTTGAAGTTGAAGATATCCCTCTAGTGGGGTGGGGGCTGTGCTTTGGCAAAGTGGGTGGGAATATCCTTCCTGTTTGGCCCTGTCCGGGGGTATCATCGGATGGGGCCACAGTGTCTTCTGACCCCTCCTGTCTCAACCTCCAGTATTTATGCTGCAGTAGTTTATGTGTCGGGGGGCTAGGGTCAGTTTGTTATATCTGGAGTACTTCTCCTGTCTTATCCGGTGTCCTGTGTGAATTTAAGTATGCTCTCTCTAATTCTCTCCTTCTCTCTTTCTTTCTCTCTCTCTCTCGGAGGACCTGAGCCCTAGGACCATGCGTCAGGACTACCTGGCATGATGACTCCTTGCTGTCCCCAGTCCACCTGGCCTTGCTGCTGCTCCAGTTTCAACTGTTCTGCCTGCGGCTATGGAACCCTGACCTGTTCACCGGACGTGCTACCTGTCCCAGACCTGCTGTTTTCAACTCTCTAGAGACCGCAGGAGCGGTAGAGATACTCTTAATGATCGGCTATGAAAAGCCAACTGACATTTACTCCTGAGATGCACCCTCGATAACTACTGTGATTATTATTATTTGACCATGCTGGTCATTTATGAACATTTGAACATCTTGGCCATGTTCTGTTATAATCTCCACACGGCACAGCCAGAAGAGGACTGGCCACCCCTCATAGCCTGGTTCCTCTCTAGGTTTCTTCCTAGGTTTTGGCCTTTCTAGGGAGTTTTTCCTAGCCACCGTGCTTCTACACCTGCATTGCTTGCTGTTTTAGGCTGGGTTTCTCTACAGCACTTTGAGATATGAGATATCAGCTGATGTACAAAGGGCTATATAAATACATTTGATTTGATTTGATTTTGAATTTCATGCAGCGCTTTTGGTAAGTTTTAAGACCCGCAGGTCTTAAAAGTAATGCAGTTGATAATAGCTTGGATTTTGAGAGTGGACGCGCAGCCTATTCAGCCATGGCACACATTGCCCATGGAAGGAGAGATGTGCCTTTTGTACGGGTGAATTTCATATTATGATTTTTTATTTTTTGAACCTTTATTTAACTAGGCAAGTCAGTTAAGAACAAATTCTTATTTATAATGACGGCCTAGGAACAACTGCCTTGTTCAGGGGCAGAACGACAGATTTTTACCTTGTCAGCTCGGGGATTCGATCTAGCAACCTTTCGGTTACTGGCCTAATGCTCTAACCACTAGGCTACCTGCCATCCCAAAAGAAACATAAAAAACTATTAAAAACTAAGCATATCGTACCCTCCCCTTGATCAAGGCTGGTTTAGCTGTCATGTTTTGTCTTTGATCATGTCTTGTCCCTGTGCTTCCCTCTGCTGGTCTTATTAGGTTCTTTCTCTTTCTCTCTCTCTATCGTTCCGTTCCTGCTCCCAGCTGTTTCTCATTCTCCCTACGACCTCATTTACTCTTTCACACCTGTCCCCTGTTTTGCCCTCTGATTAGAGTCCCTATTTCTTCCTCTGTTTTCCGCTCCTGTCCTTGTCGGATTCTTGTTTGATGTTTGCTGTTCCTGTGTCCTTGTTTCGCCCTGTCGTGTTCTTTGCCTTCTTCAGATGCTGCGTGTGAGCAGGTGTCTATGTCAGCTACGGCCAGTGCCTTCCCGAAGCGACCTGCAGTCTGTGGTCGCGTCTCCAGGCGTTCCTCTCTATTGACGAGAGGATTTCAGTTTCCTGTTTTGGATTACCATTGATTATATCCAGGAGAATCATTATTTGTTTAATACTGGAATAAAGACTCTGTTACTATTACGTCGCTTTTGGGTCCTCATTCATCAGCATAACAGAAGAATCCGACCAAGATGGACCCAGCGACTATGGATTCTCTCAACACTGCCGTCGAGTTCCAGGGAGCAATGCTCGGCAGACACGAGCAGGAATTGTTTGCTGCTCGTCATGCCGTTGAGACCCTGGCCGCTCAGGTCTCCGATCTCTCTGGACAGTTTCAGAGTCTTCGTCTCGTGCCACCAGCTACTTCCTGGTCTTCCGAGTCTCCGGAACCTAGGGTTAATAACCCACCATGTTACTCTGGGCAGCCCACTGAGTGTCGCTCCTTTCTCACCCAGTGTGATATTGTGTTCTCTCTCCAGCCCAACACGTACTCAAGAGAGAGAGCTCGGATCGCTTACGTCATATCACTCCTTACTGGTCGGGCTCGGGAGTGGGGCACAGCTATCTGGGAGGCAAGGGCTGAGTGTTCTAACGATTATCAGAACTTTAAAGAGGAGATGATACGGGTTTTTGATCGTTCAGTTTTTGGGAAGGAGGCTTCCAGGGCCCTGGCTTCCCTATGTCAAGGTGATCGATCCATAACGGATTACTCTATAGAGTTTCGCACTCTTGCTGCCTCCAGTGACTGGAACGAGCCGGCGTTGCTCGCTCGTTTTCTGGAGGGACTTCACGCTGAGGTTAAGGATGAGATTCTCTCCCGGGAGGTTCCTTCCAGCGTGGACTCTTTGATTGCACTCGCCATCCGCATAGAACGACGGATAGATCTTCGTCATCGAGCTCGTGGAAGAGAGCTCGCGTTAACGGTGCTTCCCCTCTCCGCATCTCAACCATCTCCTCCCACCGGCTCAGAGACTGAGCCCATGCAGCTGGGAGGTATTCGCATCTCGACTAAGGAGAGGGAACGGAGAATCACCAACCGCCATTGCCTCTATTGCGGTTCTGCTGGACATTTTGTCATGTCATGTCCAGTAAAAGCCAGAGCTCATCAGTAAGCGGAGGGCTACTGGTGAGCGCTACTACTCAGGTCTCTCCATCAAGATCCTGTACTACCTTGTCGGTCCATCTACGCTGGACCGGTTCGGCTGCTTCCTGCAGTGCCTTGATAGACTCAGGGGCTGAGGGTTGTTTTATGGACGAAGCATGGGCTCGGAAACATGACATTCCTCTCAGACAGTTAGGGAAGCCCACGCCCATGTTCGCCTTAGATGGTAGTCTTCTCCCCAGTATCAGATGTGAGACACTACCTTTAACCCTCACAGTATCTGGTAACCACAGTGAGACCATTTCCTTTTTGATTTTTCGTTCACCTTTTACACCTGTTGTTTTGGGTCATCCCTGGCTAGTATGTCATAATCCTTCTATTAATTGGTCTAGTAATTCTATCCTATCTTGGAACGTTTCTTGTCATGTGAAGTGTTTAATGTCTGCTATCCCTCCTGTGTCTTCTGTCCCCTCTACTCAGGAGGAACCTGGTGATTTGACAGGAGTGCCGGAGGAATATCATGATCTGCGCACGGTCTTCAGTCGGTCCAGAGCCAGCTCCCTTCCTCCTCACCGGTCGTATGATTGTTGTATTGATCTCCTTCCGGGGACCACTCCCCCTCGGGGTAGACTATACTCTCTGTCGGCTCCCGAACGTAAGGCTCTCGAGGATTATCTGTCTGTTTCTCTCGACGCCGGTACCGTGGTGCCTTCTTCCTCTCCCGCCGGAGCGGGATTTTTCTTTGTTAAGAAGAAGGACGGTACTCTGCGCCCCTGCGTGGATTATCGAGGGCTGAATGACATAACGGTTAAGAATCGTTATCCGCTTCCCCTTATGTCGTCAGCCTTCGAGATTTTGCAGGGAGCCAGGTGCTTTACTAAGTTGGACCTTCGTAACGCTTACCATCTCGTACGCATCAGAGAGGGGGACGAGTGGAAAACGGCGTTTAACACTCCGTTAGGGCATTTTGAATACCGGGTTCTGCCGTTCGGTCTCGCTAATGCTCCAGCTGTCTTTCAGGCATTAGTTAATGATGTACTGAGAGACATGCTGAACATTTTTGTTTTCGTTTACCTTGACGATATCCTGATTTTTTCACCGTCACTCGAGATTCATGTTCAGCACGTTCGACGTGTACTCCAGCGCCTTTTAGAGAATTGTCTCTACGTGAAGGCTGAGAAGTGCGCCTTTCATGTCTCCTCTGTCACTTTTCTCGGTTCTGTTATTTCCGCTGAAGGCATTCAGATGGATCCCGCTAAGGTCCAGGCTGTCAGCGATTGGCCCGTCCCTAAGTCACGTGTCGAGTTGCAGCGCTTTCTCGGTTTCGCTAATTTCTATCGGCGTTTCATTCGTAATTTCGGTCAAGTGGCTGCCCCTCTCACAGCTCTGACTTCTGTCAAGACTTGCTTTAAGTGGTCCGGTTCCGCCCAGGGAGCTTTTGATCTCCTCAAGAAGCGTTTTACATCCGCCCCTATCCTTGTTACTCCTGACGTCACTAAACAATTCATTGTCGAGGTTGACGCTTCAGAGGTGGGCGTGGGAGCCATTCTGTCTCAGCGCTTCCAGTCTGACGATAAGGTCCATCCTTGCGCTTACTTTTCTCATCGCCTGTCGCCATCGGAACGCAACTATGATGTGGGTAACCGCGAACTGCTCGCCATCCGCTTAGCCATAGGCGAATGGCGACAGTGGTTGGAGGGGGCGACCGTCCCTTTTGTCGTTTGGACTGACCATAAGAACCTTGAGTACATCCGTTCGGCCAAACGACTTAATGCACGTCAAGCTCGTTGGGCGTTGTTTTTCGCTCGTTTCGAGTTCGTGATTTCCTATCGTCCGGGAAATAAGAACACCAAGCCTGATGCCTTATCCCGTCTCTTTAGTTCTTCTGTGGCTTCTACCAACCCCGAGGGGATTCTCCCTGAAGGGCGTGTTGTCGGGTTGACTGTCTGGGGAATTGAGAGACAGGTAAAGCAAGCACTCACTCACACTGCGTCGCCGCGCGCTTGTCCTAGTAACCTTCTGTTCGTTCCTGTCTCTACTCGTCTGGCTGTTCTTCAGTGGGCTCACTCTGCCAAGTTAGCTGGCCACCCCGGCGTTCGGGGTACGCTTGCTTCTATTCGCCAGCGGTTTTGGTGGCCTACTCAGGAGCGGGACACGCGTCGTTTCGTGGCGGCTTGTTCGGACTGCGCGCAGACTAAGTCAGGTAACTCTCCTCCTGCCGGTCGTCTCAGACCGCTTCCCATTCCTTCTCGACCATGGTCTCACATCGCCTTAGACTTTATTACCGGTCTGCCTTCGTCTGCGGGGAAGACTGTGATTCTTACGGTTATCGATAGGTTCTCTAAGGCGGCACATTTCATTCCCCTCGCTAAGCTTCCTTCCGCTAAGGAGACGGCACAAATCATCATTGAGAATGTGTTCAGAATTCATGGCCTCCCGTTAGACGCCGTTTCAGACAGAGGTCCGCAATTCACGTCACAGTTTTGGAGGGAGTTCTGTCGTTTGATTGGTGCTTCCGTCAGTCTCTCTTCCGGGTTTCATCCCCAGTCTAACGGTCAAGCAGAAAGGGCCAATCAGTCGATTGGTCGCATTTTACGCAGCCTTTCGTTTCGAAACCCTGCGTCTTGGGCAGAACAGCTCCCCTGGGCTGAGTACGCTCACAACTCGCTTCCTTCGTCTGCTACCGGGCTGTCCCCGTTTCAGAGTAGTCTTGGCTACCAGCCTCCTCTGTTTTCGTCCCAGCTCGCCGAGTCCAGCGTTCCCTCCGCTCAGGCTTTTGTCCAACGTTGTGAGCGCACCTGGAGGAGGGTCAGGTCTGCACTTTGCCGTTACAGGGCGCAGACTGTGAGAGCCGCCAATAAACGTAGGATTAAGAGTCCTAGGTATTGTCGCGGTCAGAGAGTGTGGCTTTCCACTCGTAACCTTCCCCTTACGACAGCTTCTCGCAAGTTGACTCCGCGGTTCATTGGTCCGTTCCGTGTCTCTCAGGTCGTCAATCCTGTCGCTGTGCGACTGCTTCTTCCGCAACATCTTCGTCGCGTCCACCCTGTCTTCCATGTCTCCTGTGTCAAGCCTTTTCTTCGCGCCCCCGTTCGTCTTCCCTCCCCCCCCCCCGTCCTTGTCGAGGGCGCTCCTATTTACAAGGTACGGAAGATCATGGACATGCGTTCTCGGGGACGTGGTCACCAGTACTTAGTGGATTGGGAGGGTTACGGTCCTGAGGAGAGGAGTTGGGTTCCATCTCGGGACGTGCTGGACCGTTCGTTGATTGATGATTTCCTTCGTTGCCGCCAGGGTTCCTCCTCGAGTGCGCCAGGAGGCGCTCGGTGAGTGGGGGGGTACTGTCATGTTTTGTCTTTGATCATGTCTTGTCCCTGTGCTTCCCTCTGCTGGTCTTATTAGGTTCTTTCTCTTTCTCTCTCTCTATCGTTCCGTTCCTGCTCCCAGCTGTTTCTCATTCTCCCTACGACCTCATTTACTCTTTCACACCTGTCCCCTGTTTTGCCCTCTGATTAGAGTCCCTATTTCTTCCTCTGTTTTCCGCTCCTGTCCTTGTCGGATTCTTGTTTGATGTTTGCTGTTCCTGTGTCCTTGTTTCGCCCTGTCGTGTTCTTTGCCTTCTTCAGATGCTGCGTGTGAGCAGGTGTCTATGTCAGCTACGGCCAGTGCCTTCCCGAAGCGACCTGCAGTCTGTGGTCGCGTCTCCAGGCGTTCCTCTCTATTGACGAGAGGATTTCAGTTTCCTGTTTTGGATTACCATTGATTATATCCAGGAGAATCATTATTTGTTTAATACTGGAATAAAGACTCTGTTACTATTACGTCGCTTTTGGGTCCTCATTCATCAGCATAACATTAGCAGCATCGCATATGTGCGTCTTTTTATCCTGGCCATTAGTCAAAAGTAGCCTATGAATAAAGGGTTTTAATGGTGTACTGAGAGTGCCCTCACTCTTTTTCATTATTCACAATTCACATACAGTACCTGCATTTTGCTTGTTTAAGTAGGCTATCCGTCCCCATTATCAAAGAGCCCCCCTTGTCCGATTACCAAAGACAGACTTCTCCAAACGATTCAGTCCTCCTATAATGTCATATCAACGGCAGATTTTTGAGAGAATGTGCCTTGCACATACAGTGGTTCCTCATTTAAAAGTTGCAGTATAGCGTGGTATGCTGTGGTAGGGTTCAGAGCTTTACAGTACTTGACCTTAATGATCAATTTAACCACCAGAGGGCATCTTTGAGCACAGCTACTACATCCTGTGACCACTGCATTTTGAGATTATGCATGACCTTTTATTGATGAAAAGGAGCTGATCCTGGTCTTTATTATTTACGATGTTTTGCTGATATTTTCGCTAAATAATGACATGTATTAATATTAGGGTGTTTCTATTTTACAGTAGCCTATGTAGGCCTATAGCATACTGTACCTAAAAAATCAGTTTATACAACTCCTTCAAAAATATAAATATGGGCAGAATATTGTATAAAATATGTATATGGTAAAAGACCGACAGTTGGTAGTTTCAATTAAATCTGTTTTCTTTCATTCAAATGTGACTCTTTTCATTCTCGTTCCATTTAAGCCTACATTTAGGCCTGTGTGTGCACTGTGCCAACAGTGCAATGAAACGAGAGATGTGATTTATGATATTATGCTGCTGACCCGGTCCTATCTATATTGTTGCTGGTTTAAAAAACAGTTTCTGTATTTTTCATTTCATTTCATTTGATTTAAAACCAAACCTATTCTAAATATTCACCGTCCAAGTGTTTATGACGAGAACGTACATGGGTTGAATGCAACGCAATTTATTCAGCTATTTCTGGAGAAGTGCTAATGTGATCTGTAAGATGGTTCCATGATGTTTATTAAACATTACATTTTGCAAGCAGTATAATAGTAAGTGGATATTCCCCCTTTCTCTTTATATTGGATCTTTATCCAGCTCCTGTGAAAAGTTTGGATGTGCATATGTGACTCATTTAAGGAAACTTTAAGGAAAAGGTCACTATTTCACAGGAGAGCCATTTGAACGTAAACATTTTTTTAAATCAAAATAGTTTTTTGGCAGAAATGCCTTCTGGAACATGTAAACTTTCATGTGCCTTAATAACAAACTTGTATGCCATCTGTAAATACAAATAAATTGTTAAATTACAAGCCTAGTTGGTTTAGCCACGGAAAAAGCTGGGAACCTTCCCACTAGCCATGATTGGCTAAGATAATGGATGGACTGGACATGCCGAGAGATGACTTCGGATTGGTCTGCCATATAGCACACTTCTGTCTATAACATGAGCTGGTCAGTATGTGTAGGTCATCTTTGCTAAACAACTTTTTTGGAAAAATATCATGTAGTAGAACTGCAAAAGTGTTGCTCTCCACTTTCTGGAAGTCCAAGTTTTGAAATCAGTGGAATGCCCGGTGGAATTAGAGTATGATCGCCAAGGAGATGGAAAACAATTCTGGGGTTTGATTGAAAATATGCAGAGGGAGTCAAAAAGAGAACACCCAGAAGGCTGTTGTATAAAACACCTGTCTCCGGATTACATCTTCAAACTTAAGGCAACCATGGCATCAGTGACAGAGCGGGAGAAGCGTCCATCCATGTATACGGGTAATTCTGTCAGAAAGTAATTTTCATTTCAAGTTAAAGTGTACTGTTTGGTAGCTAGCTAACATAAGCTGGCTGGCTAACTAGCTAATGCATGATCTGTGTCATAATATTATTCAAATCAAATCAAAATCAAATCAAGTTTATTTTATATAGCCCTTCGTACATCAGCTAATATCTCGAAGTGCTGTACAGACACCCAGCCTAAAACCCCAAACAGCAAGCAATGCAGGTGTAGAAGCACGGTGGCTAGGAAAAACTCCCTAGAAAGGCCAAAACCTAGGAAGAAACCTAGAGAGAAACCAGGCTATGAGGGGTGGCCAGTCCTCTTCTGGCTGTTATTATTCAGATCTCTGAGCCATTTGCATTGCTAGTTATAACCCAAAGTTAGCTAGCTAACATTGAATCTGGTTGGTTAGTTACCTGCACATTCATAGGGTAGTATCATTATGAGTTGGGATTATGGTTCATTGTTTAGCTAGCTAGCTAGCTGCATGTCTAAACAAAAGACTTCACTATGAAAGTAACCATTTCAATAGAATGCTCATGATGTCACCGCAGCAACTGTCGATAGACATAGCTGGTAAATTCGATCTGGCTATCTACTCCGATTTCAGAGCACTCTCGTCTAAGTGTGCCAGAGCGCAGAATAACTTGCACAGTTACAGCCTAACTACCTCTGCTAGGGTGAGTGAAATGGTCAGAGTGAGCTGTTCTCTCATGTGTGTCTGGAAGTAGCTAGACAGCTAGCCAACGTTAGCCAGTTAACTTGAGTGCTTGACTGCTGTTTTTAGGTCAGAACGCTTGGATCAACCCTACTCCTCGGCCAGAGCGTCCAGTGTGCTCTCTGAACGCTCTGAGAGCAAAACGCTCTGAATTTACAAACAGACAAACAGACAATCTGACAATGCTCTTAGTTTATGAATGTCCAGAGCGCACTCTGAGTGCACTCTGGCTCTCCAGATTGAATTTACGAATACACCCGTAGTATAAGCTAGCCTTTAGCCTTGAAATCTTTGGTTGTTTACTACATGGCCTCACATGTGAATCCTTAAATAGATGGGTGGGGCTAAGGCTTAAGAGGGTGCAAAAGATGCTGAACGGGTGTAGACAAAGAAGAGCTCGCCAGTAGGTTTACCAAAACATTCAAGGGCCAAGGTTACAAGTTTATCAACTTTCAAAGCAGAATTACTTTCCCATTGTTCCTCAACTGTAGTATGTTATACCATTTCATACACTACAGTCTCTACTTTTATCCAATGTAAAAAAATATATATATATATTCAAATGTGAATCGAGACGGTCGGTCACATAACCTTCCATAGTCTGGATCTTTTTCCAGCTCATGTGAAAAGTTTGGATGTTCATAAAACCCTCCATAGTCTAAGTTGTCTAGTCTGTATTATACACCCACCGGGAGAAATGATGGTGCCTGTAAATGTATTTATAGCCTATTTAATTCTTAGCGCTAGGGGTCAGCGCTAGGGTTTTTTTTTTTCAAAATACGTACCCAAAGTTAACGTAAATTTTCTCTGGCCCAGATCGTAGAATATGCATATAATTTACAGATTAGGATAGAAAACACTCCAACGTTTCCAAAACTGTCAAAATGTTGTCTGTGAGAAAAATTATATTTATTCTGCAAGCGAAATCGTGAGAAAAAGTAACCCGGAAGTGATATAAAAAATTTAAAAAAACGTTGTTTCCTGACCTGTCTAACCTCCATTTAAAGGCGTATCAACCAGATTCTTTTTCCAATGGCTTCCTCAGGCTGTAACCAGGCTTTAGACATAGTTTCAGGCTTTTATTTTGAAAAATGAGCGAGATGTTTCAAAACAGGTCAGGTGTCCTCTGAATATTTCCTGCGCGCGTAGGAGGAACTCACCATTTTCCTTTTCTCTCTTATTGAATAGGTTATGCTCCGGTTGAAATATTATCGATTATGTTTGTTAAAGACAACCTGAGGTTTGATTATAAAAAACATTTGGAATGTTTCTACGACCATTTCGGATACTTTTGGGGATTTGTCGAACAGAACAAGGCTTTTGTTTCCGCAAAATATTGCGCAAACCAAATGGCGGTGTTTTGTGATAAAAGTAAATTTATCGAACAAAAATAACATTTGTTGTATAACTGGGAGTCTCGTGAGTGGAACCACCCGAAGATTATCAAAGGTAAGCGATTAATTTGATTGCTTTTCTTACTTTCGTGACCATGCTAGCCAAGCTAATATAAGGCTAATGTTATAGCATTGAAAGCTACACTCACAAAAGCTTGGATTTCTTTCGCTGTAAAATATATTTTCAAAATCTGACACGATAGGTGGATTAACAACAAGCTAAGCTGTGTTTTGGTATATTTCACTTGTGATTGCATGATTATAAATATTTTTAGTCATATTTTTTAATCTGATATGTTTGGAAATTTTCATCTTCCTTTCAGGACCGGAATGAGGCTGTCGTTTTTTTCATCATGACGCACAACCCAAATGGCGTTTTTTTGTGATAAAAGTAATATTTAACGAACAAAAAGAAGATATGTTGTGTAACTGGGAGTCTCGTGAGTGGAAACGTCCAAAGATTATCTAAGGTAAGCGATGAATTTGATTGTTTTTCACACTTTCGTGACTATGCTAATTTGGGGTTAGCTGATGTAGCATTGAAAACTACACTCACAAAAGCTTGGATTTCTTTCGCTGTAAAATATATTTTCAAAATCTGACAACATAGGTGGATTAACAACAAGCTAAGCTGTGTTTTGGTATATTTCACTTGTGATTGCATGATTATAAATATTTTTAGTAATATTATTTGTTTGTGGCGCTATACTATTCAGCGTTGCTGATGACAATTATCCCGGTACCGGGATGGGTGGTTCAGAAAGGTTAAAATAAGTTGTTTTGTTTTTATTAGAATTTGATTGGAATTATACAGTATTTTTAAGCCTTATCAATACTGTGGTGATTTTAATATTTATTATTGACTACATTTGGCACATCCAGACTGCAATTTACAGTATAGGCCTAGCCCTTATACAGTACCCTCAGAAAGTCTAGTCACCCCTTGACTTATTCCACATTTTGTTGTGTTACAGACTGAATTCAAAATGTATTACATAGATTGTTTTTCTCATCTCAGCTACACACAGTAGCCCAATACAAAGAAACCTGTTTTATAAATGTTAGCATATTCATTGAAAATGAAATATGGAAACATCTAATTTGCATTAGTATTCACACCCCTTGGTCAATACTTTGTAGAAGCACCTTTGGCGGCGATTAGAGCTTTGAGGCATCTTGGGTACGTCTGTATCAGCTTTGCACATCTGGATTTTCTCCCATTCGTACTTGTAGATTTTCTCAAGCTCTGTTAAGTTAGATGGTGGCGATGAACAGCAATCTGTAAGTGTTTCCAGTGATTTTCAATGGGATTCAAGTCTGGGCTTTGGCTGAGTCACTCAAAGAATTTCACATAATTGTTCTGAAGCCATTCCAACGTTGCTTTGGCTGTATGCTTGGGGTCATTGTCCTGTTGGAACGTAAATATTTGCCACCAGTCTAAGGTCGTGTGCACTGAAGCAGGTTCTCATCAAGGATTTGCCTGTATTTGATTTGGCACCATTCAATGTTCCCTCTATCCTGACTAATCTTCCAGTCCCCACAGCATGATGCTGCCATAACCATGCTTCACTGTAGGGATGGTTTTGGACGTGTGATGAGCTGTGCCTGGTTTTCTCCAGACATAGCGCTTTGCATTCAGTCGAAATAGTTACTTTTTTGTCTCATTAGACCACATAATATTTTGCCTTATGCTCTCAGAGTCAGACTCCAGGCGTACTGTCATGTGCCTTTTTCTAAGGAGCGGCTTCCGTCTGTCCATTCTCTCAATAAGCCCAGATTGGTGAAGTACTGTAGAGACTGTTGTCCTTCTGGCAGGTTCCCATCTCAGTCAAGGAACTCTGTAGTTCTGTCAGAGCGGTCATTGGGTTCTTGGTCACCTCCCTGACCAAGGTCCTTCTTGCCCGGTTGCTCAGTTTGGTCGTATGGCCAGCTCTTGGCAGAGTCCGAGTAGTTCCATATTTTTTCTATTTCCCAATGATGGAGACCATTGGGCTTTTTGAAACTTTCAACAATCTAGGAATATTTGTTTTATACCCTTCCCCAGATATATGCCTTATCACAATTTTATCTTGAAAATCTACGAACAATTACTTGGACTTCATGGTATAGTTTCTGCTCTGACATGCACTCTCAATTGTGGGACCTTTATATAGACAGGTGTGTTTCTTTCTAAATCATGTCCAAACAATTGAATTGACCACAGGTGGACTCCAATCAAGTTTCAGTGACATCTCAAGGATGATCAAAGGAAATTGTGGAAAGACTTGAAGATTGCTGTTCACGGCCGCTCCTCATCTAACTTAACAGAGCTTGAGAAAATCTGAAAGAAATAATGGGAGAAAATCCCCAAATCCAGATGTGGAAAGCTGATAGACACATTTTTATTTTTTATTTTATTAACTAGGCAAGTCAGTTCACAAACTAGGCTATAATGGACTTACTTTCAAATTGTTGTTGATGGCAATGTAATACATAAAATACCGTAAATACACAACGTGAAGCAACTACATACACTGAGTATACCAAACATTAATAACACCTTCCTAATATTGAGTTGCACCCCCCCTTTTACCCTCATAACAGCCCCAATTCATCAGGGCCTGGACACTACAAGGTGTCGAAAGCGTTTCACAGGGATTCTGGCCCATGTTGACTCCAATACTTCCCACAGTTGTGTCAAGTTGGCTGGATGTCATTTGGGTGGTGGACAATTCTCGATACACATGGGAAACTGTTGAGTGTGAAAAACTTAGCAGCGTTGCAGTTATGGTCCCAACCCTTGTGCCTGGCAATTGCACCCATACCCTGTTCAAAGGCACTTAAATATTTTGTTATACCCATTCACCCTCTGAATGGCACACATACACATGTCTCAATTGTTTCAAGGCTTAACAACCTTTGTTTAACCTGTCTCCCCTCCCCCCTTCATCTACACTGATTGAAGTGGATTTAACAAGTGACATCAATAAGGGATCACAGCCTTCACCTGGATTCACCTGGCAAGTCTATGTCATGGAAAGAGCAATGTTTTGTATACTCAGTGTGTTTAGCCATGGGGCATGTTCTGATTGGCAACCCGGAGCACAGACTCATCACTCTAATTAATGTTGTTTCGTGGTAATGTTCTATCTGGGCTGTGTTTACATTTCTGCTCATTACTCACACATCTCCATTTCCCATCACTATTACTGATGTGAGATGGAGATAAACACCGGCATGTAATGTGGTTACGTTTTTTTAGCTTTGGCATCTGCTTACATGGAGGTGGGTGAGGAGAGAGGACTAGCCATAGGACAGGGAGCAGGTACTGACTTTACAGTAGAGACGGTAGAGGTCCACTTAATCCTACCCAAAGTGCGCCCTCTACAGCCTATTCAGACCATTCCAAATTCATTATTAATTAGTTTTTGTCTCCACAACAAGAACATATCTTAAAGTGTCAGCCCTGAGGGTATATTATGTTGTGAATATTACCAATAAACAGACTCAATCCCGTCAAAAGCTACTGACATATCGAGCGGCTAATGCTTGGGGCTGCGTTGAAGGTCAAATATGCATTTAGTCAGCCATGAAATGTATTCACAATGTGGCTTCTTGCCTGTAACTTACATTACGATATCTTCATGCTAATAATTTCATTTATTGACCTCAGAGGGAAGTTTTTGTTGCTTGAGAACACGTGCTTTTCATGACTTCATTATCATGGCTCACAGATGCATGAGCACTGATCCTGGCTCCATGTGATCACATGCCTTGGGTAAGTGAGAAACACAGGACTTACACACACACATTGGCATGTTAGACAGAGTCAGGTGAAAGTCAATCACCTTTCAGGAAATGTCTGTTCTTTCTTCAAATCAAATCAAATTGTATTTGTCACATGCGCCGAATACAACAGGTAGACCTTACCTTTTGCTTACTTACAAGCCCTTAACCAACAATGCAGTTCAATAAATAGAGTTTTTCCTAAATAAATTAAAGTAAAAATGTAATAAAAACACAATAAAATAACTATAACGAGGCTATATACAGGGGGTACAGGTACTGAGTCAATGTGCAGAGGTACAGGTTAGTCAAGGTAATTTGTACATGTACGAAGGATTAAAGTACTATGCATAAATAATAAGCAGCGAGTAGCAGCAGTGTAAAAAATAAAGTGGGTGGGGGTCAATGTAAATAGTCCGGAAGGCCATTTGATTAATTGTTCAGTCTTATGGCTTTGGAGTAGAAGCTGTTAAAGAGCCTTTTGGTCCTAGACTTGGCGCTCCGGTACCACTTGCCGGGCGGTAGCAGAGAGAACAGTCTATGACTAGGTTGACTTTCCTTCTACAGTAATCTGAATGCCAAACATGGTAGAAAAGTTGCATCAGAAATAAAGAGGTTTCACAGAGAGCAGGTTGTTCTGTTGTGAATATTGCTCTGTTGTGAAGAAAGGCAGGAAAGCTTGGCTCAGGTTATGAGGGCGCAGGGCTTGTAACATGCTATACTGAGAAATATTATTTCCAAGCAAAAAATACATTGAGTACAATATACCACCATGAGTACAATATGATGCTCAGAGATACTATGGGAGCATAGATACAATTACAATGTTTCAAAATGAACATCCTGTTTTGCAGAAGTTGTTCTGATAAAGGCCATTGCTTTTGAAATCATTTCATAATTTTAGTGTGCAGTTCTTCCCTGAGGTGCAGACTAATGGTTAGTGCTGAAATCGCATTAAGCTCAATTATCGGCAATGCAACATTATCGCTACAACGCTGCTCCAGACCATTAGCAATAATTACCATCCATAACAAAATATATTGGACAGCTCTTTGAGCGGGGACAAGATAATGCCGTTTGAAATTACCTAAAAAGTACATCCATTCTAAAGAATACGTCTGGAGAAGATTTTAAATCATTTGCAATGATATTCCAACCGTAGAATTGAATCATTCTCTAAAGCTCTTAGGAATAGCAAGCTTACTGGAACCAAACATACCTAGGCCCTTCTTTTAACATGAACCAGGTTCCATCCTCAAGAACAGGTCTTTTGGATGCACCTGAGCTCAATGTTGAGTCTCAATACAAAGGCTCTGAATACTTTTGTAAATGTGATATATATTTTTTAATTTTTGTATACATTTGCAACCATTTCTAAAAAGCTGCTTTTCCTTTGTCATTATGGGGTATTGTGTGTATATTGATGAGGGGAAAAAACGATTTAATCAATTTTAGAATAAGGCTGTAACGTAACAAAATGTGGAAAAAGTCAACGGGTCTGAATACTTTCCGAATGCACTAGCCAGCAGTGCGTAAAGCGTGATGAGTAGTTGACTCAGAGAGAAAAAAACAATAGTTGATCAAGTTTCAAACAAATTCATTTCTTACAAAATTAAGAAGATGCAGCAGAGAGAGGGAGAGAGAGAGCTAGCTATATTTCTTAGTATTTTTTTTCCTTTTTAGTTTACCTTTCACTTACTTAGCTAATGCAGCTAATTTTGCCTACTCAACAACCTGACAAACAGAGCTAGCTGGCTAAGGCTATCCAACACGGCAACTCTTCCAAGTCAAGGTAAGCTTTCGGTTTTATTCATTTATACCGGGGCATGCCGGTGTAACTGCTAAACTGCTTTCTGTAACTGTACTGCGTGATGCACACATGGACTGGATTGTGGGTTTACTAATGCATTAGTTTAAGTTTTTTTTACTATAACGTTAATATGGTAACAACGATATAGGCTGTGTAGCGGTTAGCGGTCATGGTATGAAAGTTTGGCTTGGAGAGGTATTTGTGCCTGGTCACAAACAGCTGTTGTGTTGTGCACTGAAGGTGAGAGGAAGAGAGCGTGTAGATGTGAGAAGGAATTATACAACGAGCAAACTGATGATGCTGTATGTGGCTGCTATGAAAGTGAACTGTGTGTGCGGGTGATCAGGGGTGTATTCATTCTGCTGATTCTATTGCAAAATGTTGTTTAAACGGAAGCAAATGAAACAAAAAATGGGGAAGGATCTACCTGAATTTGTCCAATAGAAACGTTTGCTTTAGTTGCAAAATGGAATGCTTTGCAACTCTTTGGACTAATGCTTAAGCACCCCAGATCGGCTAGATGCAGGCAAGACCGTGCAAGAATATGTTGAATGTGTGTCACCTTGATTACTCCTATTTGTCTCTCAACCTGTGCACCTACGTTAAAAACGTTCATTTGTAGACTCGTTGTAGCAACCTCATGATGGGTATAGGGCAAAATAATGTCGTAGCCTAAACCTATCAATGTTTCACTGAGCTGGGTGAATGGAATATGAACGACAGTCATCCAATATGCTGTAATAGAAATAAGGCCATGCTCATAAAAAAATGAAATGCCCGACACCCCACAGCCCAGCCCACAGACAGTACACAGCTGACTGGATACAGACTCTCTCCAGCCTCTCCTTCTCGCTGTCTGTCTTCTTTGGTCTCTGGTGAAGCATTGATTACTTGGTGTTGATAACAAGTCACATCTAAAGACACAGCCCACGTGCAGAGCGACTAAAATGCCTGCGACTAAGTCAGAGATAGAGAAGCAGAGGAAAAATGGAAATGTACAGCATCATCAGTCATATCTAATAGACTGCCTGCAGTGGCAGCAAACAATATTACATGCCACTTTAGAAACTGGCCCATGATCAATATACAGTGAATTGACTCAAGGTCACACCACTACTACTAGCTAAGCATGCAAGCGGGCACGTTGAACAGCTGTGGTCTCATGCTTTCTCCAAAACAGTTAAGGAAACGGTGTCAGTGATTGGAATGGAATGTTCACAAAATGATGCCTATTTGCATCGCAAAAGAAACACCCGAGCCATCGAAACCCAAAGACTGATATACAAAGAGAGCTAAATTAAGCCAAGCTTTACATGAGTATGGATTTTTAGAAGCTCCTTCCTCCACACTAAGACCTCTTGCTTCTCCCTCTCATCTCTATTTATTTTCCTTTTTGCTTGGCGTTAGCAGAACAGTGTCAGACTAAAATGAATAGGCAAAGCTAAATTATTGACTGTGAAACTTGATGATTATGGAATGTACTGTATGTCTCGCAGTACAAATGTATTGCTGAAATCAATAAATGTTGCCTTCACTTTGGACTTGCTTGCCTGTCAAACCCTGCCTGCTGTAATGTTTGACAAGGTTATTTTTCCCCCGGCTTGGCTCTGTTTGCTGAGAGCTGGCTTTCTCTCCCCCGTCCAGTGAAGAAGGGGGTCTGTTGGCCATTACTGTGATTTTCTCTGTCAACAACAGTGCTTGTGGAAGGTACACTTTGACTCCCACCAGTTACCGAGAAGAGGATATATGGTAGGCTCAGACCTTCACTGTCCCTTACTTCAGTTTTAACTTTAATATAAACACTTGAATACATTAAAATCACAATCAAAGTACAGGTAGTCCCACTTGGTGGATATGAATTGGGTGAACAAAGAGTCTCTAGGAGTCTTAGGGGATACCATTTAGAATATTCAATGCAATATTTTGAGAATGAGGGCCTCAGGGGACTACTTTTAAAGCGGGAGTAACAATACTGAATGTGTAAAATACATGGTTGTGAGATTGAGGCTCTGAGGGATACTTCTAAAGCAGGATTAACAATACTGAACATCTAAAACCTTCAGGACCCAGCTGATCACCACTCCTTCTCTTTGATCCACAGGTCAGTAAAAAGTCTATTTACAGACAGCCTTGAGATCAAACCGTGTGTTTACAGTACCTTACAGTACCCGGGGGGGCCAGACAAAACAAAACATCTGCTCCGTTAAAAAAAAGTAATCAACAAAAACTTGACTTAGACCAAACAAAAGATATACCACAAAGTAGACCTGCAACGGGTCCGTTTTTTGGAGCCGCACCCGCCCCACGCCGGCCACATAAATTCCGAGCCCCACCTGATATCCGACATCAGGACAGATTTTTCTCCTCAACCCGACCCACCCACATATAATTGTTTTCCCAAGAGATGATCAGTGACCGTCCAAATAACAAATGTATTTACTTTTTATGACTCCAGAGTAGTAGGCTATTAATTCCCCTCCCTACATTAATTAATTTATCTGCATGTTTATTCAACATTTGTATAGAAAGAAACCATGCCATGACTTAAGAACGATATATGATTTTTTTTTATGAGATACAGCACATTAACAACTCAAATCGCACTGAAAAAATGTGCCTTCTAATTAGCCTTACCTAATGAAAACATATAGCTGACATAACAAAACAAGACCTTTACATTCAATACTGTTAAGATAATCAAATAGTTTAATTGAAACTTAAATTTTAAAAATCCCAGAATCAAATATAGGCTGCAAAAATACATTTATTTAGTAGACTATAGTTTAGGCTACTCAAGCGTATACCAGCGCACCGGTTTACACTTGATATGGCCTGCGTATGGACTAAATGAACGAAAGGCTGAGTTAACATAATTCATTGATAATAAACTGAATTAGCCTATCATAAACAAAAACCTGCTTTCACTTTTTGCTGGCTTTGTGTCCATCTACCATGTTGTTGTCCTTGTCCACAATGACTCCAAAATCCTTCCAAACCAAATCAGAGATTTCACTCGCACAGCACCTGTTTCCAGGATGTTGTATTTCATAACCTTTCTTAATATTTCTTCTGATTACGGCCTACGTTAGCCATTTTCGCGTGAGCTAGGCTAGCCAGAGAAAGTACATTTGGCAACATATTCTCACGTGGGGGGATTAGACATATGTTTCAGCACCACACAACTAATGGACAGTTCCATGATCCACTGCGTGCGTGACTGGTAGCCTATATGTCTGCCTCACCGCTCACAGAATGGAATTCGCAACACAATGCAACACAACACGCTCCTGGGTTTGTAAAACAAATATTATTTTGATTTTAAAAAATTACGGCCCACAATATAATTGTTTTGAACCGCGAGCCAACCCACGGTTTGAAAGAATGTTTTCATTCCACCCGCCAGCTGATTTTTTTGCGGGTCAACTATGGGGAACCGTGGGTATACGACATGCATGCAGAACATGCACCAGGTGGTGACCAATTACAGGTGGGGATACCGTCAACAACCTTCTAGAATTGGAGCACATAAACCAATGAATTGGAGAGAGATGCTGCCAGTTGACTTGAGGAGGGGGCGGTGGAGAAACAGCTGAGAGTGGAGCTACCTCTCTACCAAAGCACCAAAAAGCATATATTCAGCTTTCAGCAAACCTACTTGGCAAAGAGGTGGTCAATCTGCCTCGAGAAAGAGGTGGAGGGTCAAGGGAGAGAGTGGAAAAAGAGTCAGAAATGGATTTGACATTTCAATCTGGCCGTGTGCAAACTGAAGGGGCAACATCCGGTCCATTAGTATTCAACCGGCTGCAACACACTAGATCTGATTTCATCACACTCCTGTGTATGTAATTATGGGCAGTGGCAGCAGATCTCTTTTTAGACCTATGCCAGCCTGCCCTGGGCCAGCAGCATGGCCATGGCCTGACACTGGGAGTGCTGTCTGTTTCGCATAAGTAGTAAAACTACGTTATGTATTGTTGTAGTATCTTGTTAACATGCTGTTAGGTTTGATTTATTTCAGTGGTAATGGCAAATGGTCTTCAATATGATATGAGTGTAAAAAATGTGTAGATTGAATTTCTGTATGTTAAATCCATTACCAGATATCTAAACTACACCTATGAAAAGTGAAAGCAAGATAATGGAAGAAGATGCAAGAATAGATGGAGAGAAGATTCTTACCGATTGATGCTGTTGCAGGGACTGCAACAGCCTCCTTCGACACTACAGACGGTCACGACACAGGAAAAGAAGAAGACACAGTGAATATTGATCTCCAAGCAACAAAAATGTACACCCTAGAAAATGTTACAATCTACAGTTTGATTTCTCAACATGTTCTACTTTGAAGAGACCAGAAAGAGCAATATGGCATTGCCTTATGTAGATACACTACAAAGCAGGCGTCTTCAGAGTGGTATGGCTGTACCTGAGTAGTAGGAATTCAAAAGGGATTTGCTTTGCAGAGTTTTGCCTTGCACAGAGAAGGAGCAGGGAGAGGGGGATGCTGAGGGGAGAAACACAAGGGGGAGATGTTAAAGACCTCGAAGACACAGCAACACAGCAAACAGGATGCAATATCCAGACACAAAGCACTCTCTCTACTGCAGGAGAGGGTATCGCTTGTTGATTTTAAAGCTCTGATAGGGGAACATGTTGTTGACCATTGTGATTGTTTTTAATGTATTGTATTGTGCTCTTTCTATTTACACGTGGACTGCTTCCTGCTGACCGCTTGGCCAGGTCCACCTCGCAAAAGAGGTTTCGAAACTCAAAGGGTATTTTCCTGGTTAAATACAGGTTAATTAGACAGACATGCAGGTAAGACAGACATGCAGGTAAGTCTCTAGATTAAGGTGAGTCTACAGTACATTAACCAACTATACCAAAGGAGACGTACAGTGAGAAAGAGCAAATGTATGTACCATAAGTGAGCAAACCTGGATGGGTTCAGTAAATGCCACCATATGGTGAAAGAGATGAGTTCTCACCTTCAACAACTCACACTACAAGCCTATCAAACACGAAATGCGGACAAATGGGATTCTGACACATGGAGTTTTTACAATAATCGACATGTGATATTACATACTGCTATGCAAACCATTTATCCACATACTAGCTCCTTCATCTCACTCTGAGGATGTGCTTTACATGCTAATGCGCAACAGTATCTCCTCTACTCAAAGATAAAATCCCATGGATTTATGCATACTGTATGCTAATGTAGCAAAGATGCTAAACTTTACACTAGTAACTGCACGTGAAAAGTGCGTTCGCAGCAATGTAGACTAGATACCAGCAAAATATGTTTCACGAGAATGCAATAAGAGAAAAGGTTATTTACCTTCGTCCCTGTAAATATTAGATCCCGTGCTGCGTTGGCATTTTTCTCTGCCTCATTAGGTACAACCAGTGCCCAACACCCCTGGTACTATCCTATTCTGATGGGCACATTACACTCCATAAATATTGAAAGGGAGGAATAATGAATAAGATGTTTTACAGGAAGAATACTGATATGAGAGGGAGAACATTCTGTGTTGGAGGCTTTGCATACTTAGATGTACAGATATCAGATCTTTACTTTATCACTCTTTTGTTGTGGAGAATTTTCCTGATACATCAGGAAATTCAAATGAGCCTTGTGACTGTCTAAAAAGGAGCAGTTCTCTTTCTCTCCATAAGGGGTAATTTGAGTCATTGGGATCAGAGCTCACTATCTTAAAATAATGTTTTCTTGCTCGCTCAAAGCTATAGACTTTAAGTCATATTACTGCAACATTCAAATGTACAAAAATGTATCTGAAATGCAGCCGTACACAGTAGCAACCGTCGTTTTATATACACTGAACAAAAATAGAAACGCAGCATGTGAAGTGTTGGTCCCCTGTTTCATAAACTGAAATAAAAAAATCCCAGAAATGTTCCATAAGCACAAAAAGCTTATTTCTCTCAAATGTTGTGCACAAATATCTTTACATCCCTGTTAGTGAGCATTTCTCCTTTGCCAATATAATCCATCCACCTGACAGGTGAAGCATATCAAGAAGCTGATTAAACAGCATGATGTCAGCATCTGGTAAGACATGGGGCGGGGGCCTATGCATATATGTGAACAACAGCTGGTGCACGATATCTAAGGAAGTCTCAAGGTTTTGCTCACCTGAGGTAGAGTATCTCAAGATAAGCTGTAGACCACACTATCTACCTACAGAGTTTTCATCTGTATTTTTCGTAGCTGTCTACAAACCACCACAGACCGATGCTGACACTAAAACCACACTCAATGAGCTGTATACGGCCATAAGCAAACAGGAAAACGCTCATCCTGAGTAGCCGGGAAATTTAACGCAGAGAAACTTAAATCCGTTTTACCTCATTTCTACCAGCATGTTAAACGTGCAACCAGAGGAAAACAATTCTTGACCACCTTTACTCCACACAAAGAGATGTTACAAAGCTCTCCCACACCCCCCATTTGGCAAATCTGACCATAATTCTATCCTCCTGATTCCTGCTTACAAGCAAAAATTAAAGCAGGAAACACCAGTGAATCGGTCTATAAAAAAGTGGTAAGACGAAGGAGATGCTAAAGGATTGCTTTGCTAGCACAGACTGGCACAGACTAGCACAGACTGGAATATGTTCCGGGATTCTTCCAAAGGCATTGAGGAGTACACCACATCAGTCACTGGCTTCATCAATAAGTCCATCGAGGACGTCGTCCCCCCAGTGACTGTGCGTACATACCCCAACCAGAAGCCATGGATTACAGGCAACATTCGCACTGAGCTAAAGGGTAGAGCTGCCGCTTTCAAGGAGCGAGACACTAACCCGGAAGCTTATAAGAAATCCCGCTATGCCCTCCGACAAACCATCAAATAGGCAAAGCATCAAGATCAAATCATAGTACACCGGCTCTGACGCTCGTCGGATGTGGCAGGGCTTGCAAACTATTACAGACTACAAAGGGAAACACAGCCGAGAGCTGCCCAGTGACACGAGCCTACCAGACGAGCTACATCACTTCTATGCTCACTTCGAGGCAAGTTCGAAGGGAGTCGCCTCTCCCTGTCTGAGTCTGTAATACCAACATGTTTCAAGCAGACCAGCATAGTCCCTGTGCCCAAGAACACTAAGGTAACCTGCCTAAATGACTACCGACCTGTAGCACTCACATCTCACTCACATCTGTAGCCATGAAATACTTTGAAAGGCTGGTCATGGCTCACATCAACAACATTATCCCAGAAACCCTAGACCCATTCCAATTTGAATACCGCACCAACAGATCCACAGATGATGCAATCTCTATTGCACTCCACACTGCCCTTTCATACCTGGACAAAAGGAACACCTATGTGAGAATGCTATTCATTGACTAGAGCTCAGCGTTCAACACCATAGTGCCTTCAAAGCTCATCACTAAGCTAAGGACCCTGGGACTAAACACCTCCCTCTGCCACTGGATCCTGGACTTCCTGACAGGCCACCCCCAGGTGGTAAGGGTAGCAACCAATACATCTGCCACGCTGATCCTCAACACGGGGGCCCCCCATGGGTGCATGCTCAGTCCCCTCCTGTACTCCCTGTTCACTCATGACTGCACGGTCAGGCACGACTCCAACACCATCATTAAGTTTGCTGATGACACAACAGTGGTAGGCCTGATCACCGACAACGATGAGAAAGCCTATAGGGAGGAGGTCAGAGATCTGATCGTGTGGTGCAAGGACAACAACCTCTCCCTCAAAGTGATCAAGACAAAGGAGATGATTACGGACTACAGGAAAAAGAGGACCGAGCACGCCCCCATTCTCATCAACGGGGCTGTAGTGGAGCAGGTTGAGAGCTTCAAGTTCCTTGGCGTCCACATCACCGCAAACTAACATGGTCCAAGCACACCAAGACAGTCGTGAAGAGGGCACGACAAAACATATTCCCCCTCAGGAGACAAAAAATATTTGGCATAGGTCCTCAGATCCTCAAAAGGTTTTACAGCTGCACCATCGAGAGCATCCTGACGGGTTGCATCACTGCTTGGTATGGCAACTGTTCGGCCTCCGACCGCAAGGCACTGCAGAGGGTAGTGCTTACGGCCCAGTACATCACCGGGGCCAAGCTTCCTGCCATCCAGGACCTCTATACCAGGCGGTGTCAGAGGAAGGCCCTAAAAATTGTCAAAGACTCCAGCAACCCTAGTCATAGACTGTTCTCTCTGCTACCACACGGTAAGCGGTACCGGAGCGCCAAGTCTAGGTCCAAGAGGCTCCTAAATAGATTCTACCCCAAAGCCATAAGACTCCAGAAAAGCTAATCAAATGGCTACACAGACTATTTGCACTGCCCCCCCATCCATGCTGCTGCTACTCTTTGTTATTATCTATGCATAGCCACTTTAATAACTCTACCTACATGTACATAATTACCTCAATTACCTCGACACCGGTGACCCCGCACATTGACATTGACTCTGTACCGGTACCCCCTGTATATAGCCCTGCTATTGTTATTTAGTGCTGTTTTTTAATTATTTGTTATTCTTATCTCTTAGATTTTGGGGAGGGGGCTATTTTCTTAAAACTGCATTGTTGGTTAAGGGCTTGTAAACAAGCATTTCATCTGTTGTATTCGGCGCATGTGACAAATACACTTTGATTTGATTTGATCATGACACAGGTGCACCTTGTGCTGGGGACAATAGAATGCCACTTTAAAATGTGCAGTTTTGACACGCAACACAATGCCACAGATGTCTCAAGGTTCGAGGGAGCATGCCATTGCATGCTGACTGCAGGAATGTCCAACAGAGCTGTTGCCAGATAATTTAATGTTATTTTCTCTACCATAAACTGCCTCCAACGTCATTTTAGAGAATTTGGCAGGGCGTCCAACTGGCATCACAACCTCATACCACGTGTAACCACTACCGGCCAGCACCTCCACATCCGGCTTCTTCACCTGTGGGATTGTCTGAGGGTTCATATTTCCTTATATGAACTGTAACTCAGTAAAATCTTTGAAATTGTTGCATGTTGTGTTTATATTTTTGCTCAGTTTAGAAATTACCAGTTCCTCCAAAAATTAAAATGTCAGTAGTGGGCCAGATTTGAACCCATATATGTGCCCTTGTCAGCTGCTGTACCCGCTGGACCACACATGTGTCTGAGAAAAACTTACATTTATTTTGCCTAATGCTTGCCTTGAACATATAATAAAACAATTGATCTAAGAAACACATTTTCCCTAAGAAAAAATGCATCTACTCACTACAAATATTGTAAATTTATTATAATCCACATAATCCACATAATCACATGAGTCGTGCTGTAGCCTGCATGTAGTTTACATAGGCTACTTGAACTGACGCCCAGTAGACCTGCAATCTAAGTTATTGTATAGCCTACAAACACTGTTTCCAGTTGCCCCCGGTGGTGATTCTAAATATTAAATATCCTTTCAAATCATCCTGCTGCAGAATCATTATCCTCCTGGATGAAATGGGTCATATTAAGATCCAACATCTGTATGTGATGGAGCAGGGATTTTTTGTCACGTCTCAAGAGACTTTTCTTCATTGATATATGACCAAATTAGATGGAGAAATTATGGATTTTAGTTCACAGGATGACAGAAAGGACAAAAGATCAGTTGGATAACACAGCAAGCCCTCTAATCATGTAGGAACTATCTTCCGTTACGTGCAATCAGTCAAACATTACCATGTAGATTTAAATCTCATTTGTCACACTCTACTTTAGCATTCCAAAAAACACACTCTCACAGTTGTAATACATTTTCCGGTTTCTAATTTTGCAGATTTAAATATCCACTTTTCACTATGTTCAGACCAGATAATAGGGCAACCAAATCAAATCAAATCAAATTTTATTTGTCACATACACATGGTTAGCAGATATTTATGCGAGTGTAGCGAAATGCTTGTGCTTCTAGTTCCGACAATGCAGTAATAACCAACGAGTAATCTAACCTTACAATTCCACAACTACTACCTTATACACACAAGTGTAAAGGGATAAGAATATGTACATAAAGATATATGAATGAGTGATGGTACAGAACGGCATAGGCAAGATGCAGTAGATGGTATAGAGTACAGTATATACATATGAGATGAGTAATGTAGGGTATATAAGCATAAAGTGGCTAGTGGTTTAAAGTGGCTAGTGATACATGTATTACATAAAGATGGCAAGATGCAGTAGATTATATAGAGTACAGTATATACATATACATATGAGATGAGATGAGTAATGTAGGGTATGTAAACATTATATTAAGTGGCATTGTTTAAAGTGGCTAGTGATACATTTTTACATACATTTCAATCAATTCCCATTATTAAAGTGGCTGGAGTTGAGTTAGTATGTGACTCATATTGAACCATATGTGATTATACAGATATACTAATAACAATACTTCAGAATGTTTGGCTACATAATTTAAATATAACATTAATTTGCATGAGACAAAGTCCACGTGATCAATAGTTAGTGCCATAGTATCCTGACGTGACTCAAACACTGTAGCTAGCTAGCAAGTGGGTATGTTAGACAAGTCTTTTAATTTTAAGTTAAAGGTCATTGAAGTTGGCAGTTACTACTTCAAAATAAAATAAATTTAAGGTAAAATGTAACAATTATATTTTTGGGGGAAAAGTGAAATAATGAATGTTGAGATAAAAAAATAGAAAGCGACATTTATAGAATTGTAAACACAAAAAATACCTGCAAGAAAATCATTTTAAAGCAAAAGAAAAACTCAAGAAACAGTTATTTAATAGTGTTCAGTTAAACCTTTCCAACAACAAAACCTATTCAATCCATTTCGCCTAGGCTCATGCCTGCTGTTACTGACTTTCGCTAGGTTACTCAGTACTTTGTTTTCCCCGTCTGTTTCTTTGTTTTCACAGCCAGTTTATTCGATTGCGAATTTTGGCACATTTGCCTGCAGCTACCACCTTTGGTTAGGTCCACTAGTTTTGGAGTGAAGGTTCATTCTAAACCAATCAAAAAGCAGGATACACAGAGGTAAAGTGATGACATCACAAGCCCTAAAAATGTAAACAAAACAAGAACTGATAACAAACAACATTTTAGAATGCTATTTACCATTTTTTTTTAAATGTGGATAAAACAGCATATTATTTACCTAAAACGTTAGCTATGTTAGCCCAGTCTCTAGTTTATCCAGGATTAGTGATACATAGTTTATGGTTGTTCCATCTACGAACACAGCTGTAATGTTTTTGCAAGCGAGATTGCTAAAATGAATCAAATAAAATGAATCTTATAATATGTTACCTGTAATGTTCATCTCATGTAGCCTAATGGTCATCTCCTTATTTTCATACTGTACCCAAATTACAAGGGTTGGATTTGTACTAAACAATTGTATATGTCATGGTTCCTCCTGGCACCAGAGGCCGGCAGAGACCGCCCTAGAGACTATTATTGGACTCAGGTGTGTCTTATTATTTCATGATTGTGTCCCTGTTAAAAGAGGTGTGTCTTCTGTGGTCCTTTGCAGAAGCTTGAATTGTTTACTCTCTGTGTGTGTGTGTGTGTGTGTGTGTGTGTGTGTGTGTGTGTGTGTGTGTGTGTGTGTGTGTGTGTGTGTGTGTGTGTGTGTGTGTGTGTGTGTGTGTGTGTGTGTGTGTGTGTGTGTGTGTGTGAGAGATAGTGGGTTTTGTTATTTACAATTTTTTTCAAGTGTACTCCGATCCTGCGGCTACCGTTTCTCAGTAAAGCATTATGTTTATACTTAACCACTGATTCCTCGTCTGGTCTCTTCTCTGCACCTGGGTCCAACCTTACCACATCACAGCATATGTCAGCATTTAAAAGGCATGTATAAAATCTGGAGTATGGTTTGCCTCATACATTGTCTTCCGGTATCATTTCAAATTGAGAACATATAGCTCAACATGTAAACAATATGTGCGTTTAGCTATTCTCTGCTTCAGATGACAAGAGGTGCATTGCACCTGCCCATAAAGTCAGTAATGCCATGTAGGCCTATGGCTGCATTGGCGATGCATGCCATATGATAAGATGAAAAATGCATTCACATGGCTGATATGAGAGAGACAAATAATCAAATAAAACAGATTGGCGATCTTACAACTAAACAAAAAGGAAATGTTCAATTGAGAATACGACACAAACACTGACATTGGAGTCATAACCCCTTGCCCTCTTTATTGCAGGATTGTGATTAATCAATATTGACACTAGTCACACGGTCCCGTGTGGCTCAGTTGGTAGAGCATGGCGCTTGCAACGCCAGGGTTGTGGGTTCATTCCCCACGGGGGGACCAGGATGAATATGTATGAACTTTCCAATTTGTAAGTCGCTCTGGATAAGAGCGTCTGCTAAATGACTTAAATGTAATGTAAATGTAGTTCAAAATGACTCAAGTAAAAGTGAAAGTCACCCAGTAAAATCCTACTTGAGTAAAAGTAAAAAAAAGTATTTGGTTTTAAATATACTTAAAAGTAAATGTAATTGCTAAAATATACTTACTTATCAAAATTAAATTCAAATTCCTTATATTAAGCAAACCAGACAGCACAATTTTCTTGTTTTTTAAATTTACAGATAGCCAGGGGCATACTCCAACACAGGCATAATTTACAAACAAAGCATTTGTGTTTAGTAAGTCAGCCAGATCAGATGCAGTAGGGATGACCATGGATTTTCTCTTTCAGTGCGTGAATTAGACCATTTTCCTATCCTGCTAAGCATTCAAAATGTAACAAGTACTTTTGCGTGTTAGGGAAAATGTATGGAGTAGAAAGTACATTATTTTCTTAAGGAATGTAGTGGAGTAAAAGTTGACCAAAAAAATAAATTGTAAAGTACAGATACCCCACAAAACGACTTAAGTATGTAAAGTAAGTACTTTACACCTCTGCATACGTATAGTCCATGGGATATAGTATATACCCGTAGTCTCTTGAGACATTCATTGGAACCGATCTCTCTTAATCTGCAAACAGGCTTTCACAGCTTTCCATATCTGAGGACAGAAAACAAAACAAAGAAACAATCTTTCATTATACTCAAATAAGACAGCACTGAATACTATGTTGCTATCTCTAGTTTTCCCCTCTAGGGACTGGAACTGGAGAATCGTTTCCTAATGTCCTCCACAAAATGACCTGACCCATCCAGTACTAGCCTAAACTGTCTCTTTACTGACATCTGGAGCTGCAATTTCACTGTCATCTACAAATGCATTTGTAGCCTGTGTTTTTAATTAACAATTATGACATCAAGATAGCTAGCTAATAGGAAGTTAGCTAGTGGATGACAATTCACTAAACAGTGTGTAAAGTTAGCTAGCTAGCAGCTCAGTGGAGTTAGCCTACAAAGTGGTCTACTGTAGGTAGCTAGCTAGCTATTTAGCTAATAGTACAAAAAAAATGTACATTTTCAAAATGTATTTACTCACATGAATAGGTTCTCCCATGGTATCCGTTTTTGGGGTTATTACAAAAACGAAAGGCCAATCTTCAGAATTTTTGTCAGTGGTAGCAAAGCGCAGTCAGCAACCATGTGGACGAATGGAGACAAGGCAAAAAAGTGTTTGTCTCAAGGGGTTAGGTTAGGATGAACCGCCACTCCAAAACTAGCGGACCTAACCAAAGGTAGTGTTAGAAAGAAAATGTATTGAACTTATTATTGTTGATTTATGAAAGATTTATAAATGTATAGAACATGCTTATTATTGTACAGGAACTGTTCATTATGTTACATTTGTATATTAGAAGCCTTTTATGGATGCTATTGTGATACCTATAGTTTACCTGTAAAATACAGAATGAAGGGGTTAAGGGTAAAGATGTTGTCAGTAACTCATTAGGACAGGTCATTGCACCTGATGAAAGACGCCTAGTAGAGCTTCAGTTTTCCACTGTTTCTTTTGTTTGGATTTAATTTGGATGTTGCTACCATTTCTTTTGGATATAATTTGCATGTTGCTACTTATATTTTGTACTTTGGGATTTTACCTTTTGCCATTCAAATCACTTGAAACCTGTTTAACGTCATCTGGATTATAATGCCTTCTTTCACTACTTACCAACCTGGAATCTGTGTGACAAACAATGGACAATTAACTTGTGAGTATTAAATACATTTGAACTACATCAGAAACTTTCGTTTTATCTATGGAAATGCGTAAGGAACTAAACCTGTATTTACACATTTATAGAAGTGGCCTTTTAGTTTAAGGAAGTTTAGCCATTACATGTAGTAGCTGCAGGCAAGGTGGAAGGGATTCAATAGGGTTGGTTGTTGGGCGCAGTGGTCTAAGGCACCGCATCTCAGAATTACAGGCATCAATACAGACACGGCCGTCATTGGGAGTCCCATAGGGCGGCGCAAAATTGGCCCAGCATCATCTGGGTTTGGCTGGTGTAGGCCGTCATTGTAAATAATTTGTTCTTAATTGACTTGCCTAGTTAAATAAAGATTAAATAAAAAATATTAAAACATTTTGGAGAGGTATTCCTGAACTATATTTGCATTCGTTTTCAAATAATTTGTTCTTGCTTTTAAATTAGTTTTGCTCTCTCTAAAATAACTTGCTTGCCAGTTTGTTTGTTTTGCTTTTGATATCATTCTTTTTGCTTACAATTCCATACATTTTTTTTGCGATTGTAACGTTTTTAAACGTAATATTTCATGTTTACAATACATTTGATTTTGAATTCAAATTGACCCCATAAGCCTGCACTGTCAGCAATGAATTTGCCTCCATATATCCTACGAAAGGATATTTGCGTTATCTCAGCATCTCACAGAAACAGAAATGCCCCATCCCAAAAACAAAGTACAGTGCTTTCGGGAAAGTATTCAGACCTCTGGACTTTTTCCACATTTTGTTACGTTACAGCATTATTCTAAATGTATTAAATAAAACGATTCCATCAGCAATCTACACACAATAGCCCATAATGACAAAGCAAAACAGGTTCAGACCCTTTGCTATGAGACTTGAAATTGAGCTCAGGTACATCGTGTTTCCATTGATCATCCTTGAGATGTTTCTACAACTTTATTGGAGTCCAACGGTGATAAATTCAATTGATTGGACATGATTTGGAAAAGCACACACCTGCCTATACAAGGTCCCACAGTTGACAGTGCATGTCAGAACAAAAACCAAGCCATGAGGTCGAAGGAATTGTCCATAGAGCTCCGAGGCACAGATCTGGGGCAGGATACCAAAACATTTCTGCAGCATTGAAGGTCCCAAAGAACACAGTGGGCTACATCATTATTAAATTAAAGAAGTTTGGAACTCTTCCCAGAGCTGGCCACCCAACCAAACTGAGCAATCGGAGAAGGGCCTTGGTCAGGGAGGTGACCAAGAACCCAATGGTCACTCTGACAGAGCTCTAGAGTTCCTCCGTGAAGAAGGGAGAACCTTCCAGAAGGACAACCATCTCTGCAGCACTCCACCAATTTGACCTTTATGGTAGTGGCCAGACGGAAGCCACTCCTCAGTAAAAGGCACATGACAGCCTGCTATGAGTTTGCCAAAAGGCACCTAAAGACACTCAGACCATGAGAAACAAGATTCTCTGGTCTGATGAAACCAATATTGAACTCTTTGGCCTGAATGCCAAGCGTCACGTCTGGAGGAAACTTAGCACCATCCCTACAGTGAAGCATTGTGGTGGTAGCATCATGCAGTGGGGATGTTTTTCAGCGGCAACGACTGGGAGACAGGACAATGACTCTGAGCACAGAGCCAAGAGAATGCAGGAGTGACTTTGGGACCATTCTTTGAATGTCCTGGAGTGGCCCAGCCAGAGCCCGGACTTGAACCCGATCCAACATCTCTTGAGAGACCTGAAAATAACTGTGCAACGCTCCCCATCCAACCTGACAGAGCTTGAGAGGATCTGCAGAGAAGAATGGGAGAAACTCCCCAAATACAGGTGTGCCAAGCTTACAGCATCATACCCAAGAAGACACAAGGCTGTAATCGCTGCCAAAGGTGCTTCAAGAAAGTACTGAGTAAAGGGTCTGAATACTTATGTAAATGTGATATTTCCCCCTTTTTTAATACATTTGCTAAAAAATGTAAAACCATGTTTTTGCTTTGTCATTATGGGGTATTGTGTGTAGATTGAGATAAATAACAAAAATCTAGGGGTTTTAATACTTTCCCAAGGCACTGTATGTTTAGCATATTAGCGCATGTGCTAATATGTATCTACTGGTATAGTGTGGCCGTCTTTGAATGCATCAATGTTATTTTCTCAAACTCTTTAGGGACTATTGTGATGATACCAAATTTGAAGGGAAATCTGACTTTTAGTCCATGAGAATATTTTTTTATTATTATTTTAAACATTAGCATGACATAGTTAAAGTGAATTGTTAATAGTTTCCTTATTTTTTAAGATGTTAATGTCAAACTTAACTTGGTTCATCATGGCAATGTCTTTGATAACCTTAAAAAGTTAAGTTGATAAGCCATTGTGAAGTGGATTTAAATGGACACGTAATATCTGATCTTCTGATTTATCAGTAACTCAGCAATCTTAACCAAAGCTTTTCTCACACTAAGTTATAATATGTACCATGGGCCTACATACAGAATTTGGTTTTATTTCGACTTATGGTTCAAGAGAATACATTTTTCAAAAGTTTTCAAAAATTTCCAAGATGGAGGAAAATCTATCCTGGTGGACCTTATGGATCCTAGAGGCAAATTTGTTCAGCATGGGGAAAGACGCCTACATTCAATCTCTAGGTCAAATGTGGCGGTGGATATGAGTGTTTAAGTGAAACTGCTTATAACAGTGCCACCTTTATCCCAGTTGACGACATTTTTTTGACCAAGTTACTCATGGCATCTTTATCTGTGCCATACTAGAAAAAAGTTACAAATCTATGCTTGAGTTTTGACCATGTGAATGTAAACCCCTAATTATATTTTAAAAAACTAAGAGAAATTGGACGTTCAGGGGATTTGGGACCTGACACAATACATGACGAACAAAATAGTACAATTCAGTTAACGATGGACTTGTTTTCTCACAGAATCGTTACAGAAATAACATACATGGCACATTCTCCTTTTCTTCTGAAGTTTTAAATGCTAATAGGGAATTTTCGTAGTTGGGTTAGATGCAGAGCTGAAGTATGGACAGTGTGATGAAGGCAATTACTGTACATATTAGTTTAGACATTTCTTCTCTCCAGCTGACCTGAACTTTTAAATTAATCTCTTCCCAGAGGCCAATGTGACACTTTCTCCAGAAAAAAGCTTCTGAGAGGGCCCTTATAATTACTACTGCCACACAGCAGGCTGGTCCACACCTACAGCTCGGAGAAAATGGCCAAACCTTATTCGCCTTTCGCTGAAGTGTGTTATTGAAAAGTATTTACATTAACTTGATTTGGAGCTAAAATGGAATCCATTTGGAGAAGAGAAATTGGCATCCACTCATGGTCATTACTGCTGTATCGGGGTGGGTGCCTAAGAACCTTGTAAACAGAGCCATAATACGTTGGTGGATTCAGATTACACTGAATTGAAGTGTTTGCAACCCACCTCTAATGTTGTATTCGTAGATGTGACTCTTAAGTGCACTATGGTTTTATGCTGAAGTATTTGTCGATATGTTGCACTTTACATGCATATGGGCATCCAGTATTGTAAAGACAGTGAGAATGACAAACCAGCTGTTAAACCAACAGCTGCCTGGCTAATTATTATGTGGGGACCAAAGGAGGACACAAAGCAGACTTTAAAGGAGATAACCTTTAAAGAAAACAGAACAGCACACAAAAATGTGAGATGAAGTGCGATTTAAATTCCAGACAAGGGTAACACCATGCATTTAAATTAGGGTAATAGGAGTGGAACAGAGGGAAGAGAGACCAGAGAGAAAACAGGCTAGGACTGACAGGAATTGGTACAGACTGGGATTTCTGAAAAACATCTGAAGGAACTTTGGGAATTTTATTAGTAGGTCCTGCTTGACTCACTGAAACCATTGAGGTCCTGGCTGCTGGTGGAGAAAGGGTCGTCCTTGTGCAGAGTGCTGACTTTGGTGGTGCTCTTGTCAGCCGTGCCCACCGGTCCCATCTCCCGCTGAGTGCTGCTGTTGGCTGTCTCCTTCTGTTTTTTGGCCAGTTTCCTTAACCCGCCACCCAAAACAAACAGTGTCACTCAGAGACCAGAAAATGGTGTAGTTGAACTACACAGAAATCACACAACAAACTTGTACTACTACATAAAAGGTAAAGGAGTAAAACGTGAAGAGTGGCCATGTTATGCACTGTTGAGTATATAGTATTTTGTAGCTAAATAAATTGGGCTATTTGGTGCGTTTAAGGCAAAATGTGTGTTCTGTTCACAATAATCTGCAATGATTTATTCCATGTGGTGAAATCACTATTTACTGGCCTGTGATTGTGGAATAGAACCCTTCCTGACCATTGCAGGCCTCATAGTCATAGTGACTGATAGCAGATTTGGCGAATCATTCGTTTGGATGAAAAATATTCGTTTTCTCAGCATTTTTGGATGCCTCGATGATATTATGAAGAAACTTGTGGATTTCAAAGTCAGAAGCTTGCCATGTGGAACAAAGCAAATCAGGCCATTAATTGGACTGTTCTCAAGGAATAAAAAAACAACAGTAGCCTACCATTTTACTTGAGCTCAAAGGGCTATATTCTAACAAATACTTCACTGTTAGTCAGTCTGTTTCAAAGATGAGTTTGAGACTACAGTATATAATCTTTGTTACCTCTATAACGACCTTCAACAGACTCCATGGTGGTGGGATTGACTAATAACTGCGGTGTGGTTTAGTACTCCTGGATTTGCTTCCGAAGTTGGACAGACAAGGCTTGTGTTATTACAAATGTTTTAGGTATCTATAAGGCCTGTTGATGAGCGTTGCATAAATACATTTCCCATGAAAATCAGTTGGAAGGACGCGTTAGCTCTTGCAGATAAAGGCATTCAACAGAATTCCTTTAGGAAATTCTGTCATTTATGAGCTGTTTTTAAACAGGACAGGCCTTGTGGAATATGGAAGCATGATGCCATTTGCAAACAAATGCGGTCCTTTGCCTCCTCAGCAGCTGGGGTTAAGGACAGAGGCAAACGCTGCATCAGCAAAACCTCAGAGTCAAGAAGCAATAACAGGACGGTCATATCTGTAGGCACCCCCCCCCCCCCCCCCCCACACGTTTCCAGGTCTTAATATAGTGGCAATATGGAGCTGTGTCTGAATGTGCATGAGTGTGCGAGCGAGCATGAGCGTGGATGTTTGTATGTGAAGTAAGTGTGGGTGTGTGTGAACGGTGGTGGACATGTGATGTGTTCTTACTTTGATGTCACAGAGGGAGCCCTCTGAAATATTTATTCTGTAATCATTTTTGCTATCATCATTTCAGGCAGACCTTTCCGACAATCGACAATGTACTTGTACAGCTGTGCTTCAAAGTTCAAGTATTGATTGGTGGCAATAGTGGCTACTTTGCTATTCTGACTTTGAAAGTGGGCAGAGGAAGAACGTTAGTGGTGGGACAGAAAGAAGAGTAGGAGAGATTTGGACATGGGGTTCTACTATAAAAGAGAGAGCGAATGACAGAGGCGGAAGGAAGAAAGATTTTCTGTGCGTAGTCTAAAAGGCTGACAGATAGGGGGAGAGGGAGATGCTAGTTTTATGTAGGGAGTGAAGTAGAGAGGGAATAGAAAGTGTAGTGAGGCAGAGAGAAGGGAGAAAAAGAACGCCGGCAGTAAGGCCACATATCAGCTTTAATACAGTATGCCCTGCTCTCTAGTGTGCCATACCAATTCTTTCTCTGTGTATATATCCACTTAACTTATCTCTGCACTGTCCGTCTGGCCTTCTATTGTCTCCACAAATGACTGCTCCTCCACATGTTGTTAGGCTAGTACAATATTTGTATCTTAATCTTGAAATATTGTACTAGCCCAATAAAAGGTCTGTAGTGGAGCTACAAAGTTAGATCATCCATATCGAACGCTGGCTTCCACTTGACTGCTTATGACAAATCAGGGATGGGGAATTCCAGTCCTTGGGGGCCCGGAGTTGTTGTCACTCTTTTCCTCCATCCCTAGCAAACACAGCTGATTAAACTAATTGCATTCTAAACTGAAGATCACGATTAGTTGATTATTGGAGTCAGGTGTGTTAGCTGGGACTGGGACAAACCTGTGGTACCAATCAGGCCCCCGAGGACTGGAGTTACCCATCCCTGATTTAAACAGTTGTCATAAGCAGTCAAGTGGTAGCCAGAGTTTGAATGGATGATCTATCTTTGTGACACCTGTGATAAAGGTCAGGCAATTAAGCTAACCATGTCAATCCCACATGTTAAAGGATGTGGTAGTAGGCTACATGACATGGTTATATCATTGCTCATACACGAATATCCGATCTTATCTGCTTCTGACATCTGCCACATCATGCTAACGATGTGAATCAACAGGATAACTTTCCGTTATATCACGGGAAAGCGGTTACGTCATTACCTTTGTCTCATCATGCGTACAGAGGACACAACGAATGCTCACCAAGAAACACATCAAGCTCGGTTGTGCAAATGTTCGTTACAAAACTCCTTTGCGAGACAGTGAGTAAGCAGCCAGCCGTGAGGGTGAGGTGAGTGTCAGCATGCGCTTCAGCAGGATGGGTATGTTACAGCATGGTCAACATGCAACACTCACTTAGCCACACGCACACACACACACACACACACACACACAAAGGAGAGGGGGACAGGTCTGAAGGAACACCTTTCGGAAAGAGTTAGTGTGTGAATTAAGTCCTCAGTTTTCTTGTGTTGTAGCTTATCTCATGGCATTGGAAAGTAAGACTGACTTGGTGATTCAAAACCTTTTTGCTGTTTTCAAGCTAAATAATAGATGATTTAATTAAGATTAGAGTAGAGATTGAGGCTCGTGTGGTTGTTTCCGCGAAACACTGTAGGACCCCAAAGATAAGACTCAAATGAGTGAAAGCCCTAATTGCACTGACATTGAAACAGTATTAACAGGGGACGAAAAGAAACAAGTGGCCTACAGTGCATCCTCATATACAGTAGGTAATGTGATTAGGGAAATGTTGTTTGAACTACACACCCGGGTAGTGTATCTGTGTTGTGGCCTGTACTAGCCTGTGGGCCTTCTACTCAACCTGCATGGCAGCTGCTCAAGAGTAAGCTCCAGGCGACCACTGGGAGTCAACAACACACTTTCATCTATATTTCAAGAGTTTTGAGGAAAAGGGAAAAATAAATACAGCTGCAGAAGCAGAGCTGCGGATTCTGAAACACTTTAAATCCTTTTACATGCCTGGTCAACATCCCAGAGCCACGCTTCTGCACACTCGGTACAAAGCAAACTAAACAATTCATCCAGTGTGAAATACATTGTAATAGCCATCAATTGAATTGCATAGATTAAGCGTAAAGAAGTCATTTCTTTGAGGTCAAAGATCTCAGGCAGTTTTAAGTCTTCATGATGCCTGTTCTGCTATGTTAGGAACTGAACATTTTAGATCTGTCTAATGCAGTCTAGCGTTTTCGCTGAAGATAGGAAAGTAGCTTTTGCAGCAACCAGGTCTAAACTTGCATGAGGCTTTGCAAAATGGGGACAAGAAGTTACAATAGGCTTACATTAACATTAGACATGGGTGAATACATAACCACAGGAAAATATTTTATTGGGGCGGGGGGGGGGCTATGCATGAATATTATTTTTGGCGGTGTTGAGATGCTTTGTCCATCATGGCATGTCTGATTGAGAAAATACTTGGTATTGAAATAATACTTTTTCTTGCAGCACAACTGACCATGAAAAAGGACTTACAGTTAAATCATCTAGACCTAATTCTCTAGTTGTAGAGTTTGCTGTATTCAATTGTTTCATAAACAGTAACTGGACAATTGCATGTCTATAGGGCTTAATTAAAATAGGTTTTCAGTGGTTTAGTAATACAAGAACATGAGAAACAAGAAACAAAATATGTGAGGATAACAAAAAAAGAGAAACATCACATTGGGAAAGGGTATTTCCTTAATGCTACTTACAGGTAATAAGAGTAGGAATATGCATTTCTTCTGAAGCATGAAGGTAGACCAGTGGGACAAAATTTAGCACCCAAAAAAGGACAAACAGATTGCATTAGTTAGTACTTTAATATACCCACGTCTAGGAGAGCTGATGGAGAAAATGTCAAGGACGGGTTAAAGACATTGATGTGCTGCTGGCCTGGGTCTGTCTGTCTACAGTCCAGTTAAACCAACCCTCCCATTGAGCTCTGCAAGTGCCTACGGACCACCTGTCTATAGTAAAGGCTGGACTGGTGCTCCTATATAGTTGCGACAGTACTCTACTCAAACTCCTGCTGCCATTTTATAAAATAAATATACCCAAAACAATACATATTTAAATAATGAATTAATAATTCACCCGAATTTAAAGAATAAATAGCACATCTGGCTCCCCATCAAATTGAAACTCCTTGAGAGAGGTGGAATTGTCTGAATAGACAATGAGAGTCTGGGAGAGCAGAGAAATAGGAGAGTGGGGATGAGGAGGAGGAGTGAGAGTAAAAGAGGGGGGAGGGGGATGTTTTAATGACATACTGTTCTGCCATTCTGTTTAGTGAGACGGAGAGAAAAAGCAACTCTATCGTCGACACCTTGACTACCGTAGGAACGATATCAAACCTGAGCGTGGGACTTAGCGTGTGGCGTGTGAGTGTCTTTTGAGAGGTAGAATGTTCACAAATGACACGCAGAGAGCGTTGACGGGATTGGCGAGCGGAGATTTGTGACGGAAAAGCAGATGGTATCTGTTGTTTCTTTGAAGGGTTTGTCGTTCCTAAACATGTTGACATCGGAAATATCAAAATGAGTAAATGTGTGTGACAAATACCGACGGCATTGAAAACAACTCTTCGCTAGTCTGTTCATGATTAGCAGTGATGTGTTGAGCGTAGTCTTTTCTGGTACAATTGATACCCAATTACGACACTAAAGGGGAATTTCAGGATTTTACAACTTGATATTAGATGGTTCCTCAATTAAAAATGTAGACTATGGGCTAGGAGAAATTGTAATCTGTGGTTCGGTTTTCTTTAGACAGGCATAAACTTTAGCTAACTTTATCCACCGCTAAACTAGCTAACAATCAATGGAAGTCATAGGGGGAATTGTGACATTGTTTAAAATGGCCAAATCACCTCTAAGTAACATTAAACCAGATATTGAGTTGATTTGGCCCTGACATTTTGACAATTGCATGATTGCCCCTATCACTATGAAGAAACAAGGTTTAAGACATGTAGATATCCAAGATGTCTTAATGGAATCAACATTATAGACCGACAGTATGTGCTGCAGTCAGATATAATATTGGATTCAATGGAACATTTCTCTTCAATCGTGTACTCTGTTTGATGGTCCTGGAAGCCCTTTCCTGCAGTCAAAGTGCCTGGTGGCCTCATGGGTGGAATGTTATTCATATTTTTCATCATTTCATCATTAATAAAAAATTAATAAAAACATCCGACTATCCGGTGTTCCTATGTCAAACGGTTTTGTTATATTTCAGTCTTCCCGGGATGTATATAAAGTGTAATATTGGGACGCAAACTAAACATTAAATACATTTCAACTCTATATCTGACATGGTACAGGTGTCTTTTTAAAACACATAACCACGTGTGTGAGGTGTATAGTTTTGTTTCAAAGTAGATTTAAGACGACCAAGAAACACTGTGTGACCATGATTTCGCCCACTGCTGTAAATGGTTTACTGATGTTTTCACTATGAGCCCCTGTGAGGCGCGATTAAGATCTCGCACAATATGAGAAGTAGTGGTGGAATTAGATTACAGATATCTCCAACATTTTAATCCACTACACGGGACACATGATATGTCTGGTATGCAGATCCTGTATTCTGGTATGCAGATCCTGTATGTCTGGACCAGAGAACTTAGGGTTTTTCCTCCTTTTTCCTCAAAACAATTTTAACTTGTGAGTGTCTATCTAATCAAAAGACCTGAGCCAAATGGTGTGAAGGCAGACTCAACCATTACAGGCCTAAACCATCCCAGATGTAAATTGATTAACTGTAAAAGGAAACAACACTTCTATCTAGAAAGAGTGAGAAGAAAACACCTTTTAAGTTTTATTCTTCCCAAACTCTTGTTTTAAATAAAACATATACAGATAGCAGCTGTCTGAATTGGATGCGATGGTAGTAAAAAGGCGATTTAATAAGAGGGCTTCCTTATAGAGCGAGATAGAGCTGTGTCCATCTTCTACTTTGGGAACCGTCGATTCTGCCAGGCACATATGTGGCCACTATCTACCCCTTCTGCTCTCTTATTTCAATGGCCTTTCAAAAGAGCCGCTGACATTGTTCTTATGATATTAATAAAGAGAGCTCGAGCTGTGGCAGTCAAAGGTAGCAATAAATATTATTGTCGTAAAACTGCACAATGCCTCTCAATGCATGAAAACTGTATAATTATTTTGGGCCCCAAATACCTGCTTATAAATTTGTTATGAAATGCATTCTGCGTATATGTGGAGGAATACAATATCTAAAAGGACATTGATTTAACCTTTACGCACCTGTAGAGAGCGACGGTATACAGTACACTGGGTATACTAAACATTAGGAACACCTTCATAATATTGAGCTGCACCCCCCCCTTTTCCCTCAGAACAGCCATAATCCATTGGGGGCATTGACTGAACAACATGTGGACTCCAATGCGTTCCACAGTTGTTGCACCATTCTTGACACACACGAGAAACTGTTGCGTGAAAAACTCTGCAGGGTTGCAGTTCTTGACACAAACCGGTGTGCCTTGCACCTCCTACCATATCCCGTTCAAAGGTACTTAATAATTTTGTCTTGCCCATTCACCCTCTGGCACACATACATAATGTGTCTCAATTATCTCCCCCCCTTCACCTACACTGATTGAAGTGGATTGAACGAGGGGCATCAATAAGGGATCATATCTTTCACCTGGATTCACCTGGTCAGTCTGTCATGGAAAGAGTAGGTGTTCTTAATGTTTTGTGTTCTCGGTGTACATTCACGCAAAAGGTTAACGTGAACGAATTACTCTATCTGGCAAATCACATCCCTGGCAATCCATTATGAACGGTGGTTGCTGTCAAATAGGAGTCACAACTTTAAAGGTTATACTATGTAAACATGACACTCAAATACCATTGCTGTATAAACACATGCACACAAGCAAACACGCACACGCGTACACACGCTACGCATCCATAGGAATTGTAAACATGTTTCATTATACCACACACACATACGTTATACGTACACATGCAAATACATTCATGTAAATTAAAGGCATGCACAGACACATTCAGATGGATGAGCAAAATCCAATGACAAAAACATAAACCAGATTAACAATCTTTCACTGAACACAGAATAAATCTCAGTAAAAGACTAAACTTTTATATTCGATATGGTGTTGTACTAAATACCTCTCTCTGTACCTCCTGTAGATTTACAGCACGCTGCATGATCTTATTTCATGTCATTCATCTACACTGATACTTTGTATAGATATTAGGTCAACCATTGGTTGACTGCATCAATGATGACTATATCTTGCCATTCCTAATGGCTATGATGCATTGGTAGTCTAACATTAGGGATTTCAATTACCTCTGTCAGCTATGTCCACTGTGGTCCATTATCCCCCCCATCACGCCACTATCCGTTTATGCAAACACTCCAGCTCTCACATCTGTGTGTGGGATTGTCATTCTCTCTGCATGGCTATCCCAGCACACAGACTGAGGAGCAATGGTCAGGAACACACTACACAAACATACACACACACACAAATGCGCTCACACACACACACACACACACACACACACACACACACACACACACACACACACACACACACACACACACACACACACACACACACACACACACACACACACACACACAAACACAGATATACACAAGGAGTTAAGGCTGTTGAGACCCCCTGGAAGACAACAGCTGCTTGGCCTGAAGGCAGACAGTGTGTGTGTGTGTGTGTGTGTGTGTGTGTGTGTGTGTGTGTGTGTGTGTGTGTGTGTGTGTGTGTGTGTGTGTGTGTGTGTGTGTGTGTGTGTGTGTGTGTGTGTGTGTGTGTGTGTGTGTGTGTGTGTGTGTGTCCATGTCCCCACTGACAACCATTAGCTGACACCACAGCCATGTGTGGACCATCATCAGATGTTTACCCTTCTGCCAGTCCATTATTTATAAAGGGGTCCACATGTCACAACTCAGGAAGGGGCTCAACCTTGCATCAGTAGACAAGAGCGAGGTTCGCTGCTGCTACAAGAACACTGCATGAATGGGCACTGAGTGGCTAATGGACTGGGACTGGCTGCGACTGAATGGACACTTAACTCACTCAGCCCATGACTGGATGGACTAGCGGGGAGTTCATCATGTTAACAGCCTTTGCTGCATCCGGGCACCAATAAATTACTAATTGTCTTTGGTTACCCCGTATTAATGTCTTAATGCTCTGAAAGGTACATTGTCTGAACTGAAGTGGTATTAAAGAGAATTCGAAATCGGGAACAAATTATTAATAGTAAAGCGATGGGATCTGCTAAAGGAAACGTGGCTGCTGACGTTTGTTTTGGAAATGAGTTGGCATGGAGCTATTTTAAGATACATTTTGTTTATTGAGAGATATTACAGTTAAGGAGCATTTTCTTACTTCTGTGATTTGGCAGCCGTTGCAAATGCTGTATATCTGTATATCGTTAGCTTTTTTGTCACGATTCAATTGATAGCTTTAGATTATTAGAGGATAGACTCACTGTAACATACAGCTTCTAGTTGAACCACAAAGACACACACCATAGTTATGTGAATAGCGTGTGTGTTTGTGTATGGCTTACAGTAATGAACACAACCCAATCTGCAAACAAACGTGCTGTGATGGTGAATGCTTAATGAATCTGAATTAGTGCACCACTCAAAAGAGGTAGTGGCATTTTTTGTGGAAAATAATTACTCATTTGACATGGAACTGAGTTTTAAGCCCTCCACTTGGTGGGTAAGTGCAGGTAAAGAGTAGCTGCAAGAGCGGTTCATTGTTGCGCCAGGGGGATTTATGTAAATCAAACAATAAAAACCTTATTGAAAGGTGTACTTACAATGCAAGGCACACAATTCACTCTGATAATTAACATTTAATATTATAATGCAATGCTCTAAGTTCATCCTATGGCTGGTCAATTTGATCCTTTCATGGAATATCTCATTGCAGATAATGTATCTAATACTCAACTGACAATGCATGAGGCACGATACAAATAAATCAATGAATAAGACCGACATTAAGTGGTATTTTGTACAATCACAGTAACGCAGACAAAATATAGAAATCCCAAATGGTGCAACCGACAGTGACTGTCAGAGTATCCAAAAGTAATGGCCTCGTGAATTTTCGTGCATGTGTCGGAAATGAATTTACATATCTGATCACAGATGGGTAAAAAAAACAATGGTGAGGCACGATCTTAAGATGCGTAGCTGAAAATAAACATACAATACCCCACACTCAGAGTTCTCCATGTGTGTATCTCTCTAGCAGGCGCAGGCCAAAAGAGTAAGAGGAAGAAGATAAGAGACATGGGCGTGAGACTAGTATTAGAAAAAAGGGCTACTGGCACAGATTCTTTTAAGACATGTTGTTATACGAACATTCAGTGGGGTCCGAAATGATTGACACGCTTGATAAAGATGAGGCAAAAAAATGACTGATATCCTTGATATCCTTAGTCTGCGCTTATGGATTCCCTCTTCAATTCAAACCACAGTCCGGAGACTGAGATGGTCATTGCAAAATGTTTCTTTTGTGGCTAATTAACCATCTCTTTGTCGATTTTGATATGTGCTTGGGGTTATTGTCTTGTTGAACGATCCACTTGCAGCCAAGTTTTAGCATGCTGGCAGAGGCGGACAGGTTTTTGGCAAAAATGTCCTGGGTCAACACGTGCACCTGTCCAAATGGAGATGAGGATTGTGCCCTAGCAGGGGTTGGTCTGGCTCTCAATCACTGATTGCACATGAAGGGTATCTGTATATGTGAGCATACACCATCACACCACTGCAATGTGCTGGTTTGATGGTGTATTTTGTGATCCATTACTCTAATAAACCTCTACTTTTATAATCCTAAATGCCTGACGTTCCTCAAGAAGAAAAGCTTGGGAGCAAAACAAACCCCCGCAATAAACGGCAAGAGAAAAAGCTTTCAGTTTCCATAATTCTCTGAAATACTGTTGAGAAGCACTGTGAAGTTCTACAGCTCCAATCTTGTTACGGAAACAGTAGTCTTAGTCCGATAATAATTCAAATAGACAGTGACTCCCCCACCACCTTGCTAGTCGTATTCTCAGCGCAGATAAAAATGCTAAAATTTTGTGAGTTTACCGTTCATTATTTAAGGGTTTTTATCTTGGACTTTTTGAAAAGCACATTTAACAGTGCTGTAAGAGTCCTAAGGGCTTAAGCTACAGGGCAGGAAAACATAAAATCACCATTACGTGATCCATTCAATTCATTCGTATGTTATTAGTACAAAAAACGAAGTCCATTTGGAAATCTCTAAAACATGTGTAACACTACTTTGAAAGATGAAATGGACAGTGTACTCACTTCCAACAGGTTTTCGCCACAAATAATTGATAGTGGCTAAAAGCCATGTAAAACACTGCAATTTAAAAAACATTGCCCCCGAACTATCTAGGTTGCAAGAATGAAATATAGATGATCCAGCATGCCAGGCGTCTTAGGATATCGAAGCCTAAGCACTTCTTCTCCCTCTCCGCAATCCTCCACGGGTGGCTTGGCTGGTCTTAACTATTTATGGGAGTATTGGTTTCCAGTTGTCCATTTAGCATAGTTAGCATAGTTAACCCATGGCCCTGTAACACCCACAGTTTTGTCTCCAGATTGGTTGCCAATTCATATATGCCTTGTTTATAAATGTTAAAATATGATGTATTTATGATTACATTTATTAATAGTTGATAAATAGTTTATTCATTTTTATTCATGAAATTATCATAAATTGCTACCCTGTTTATTTTCAAGAACAGTGGTGATTGTGACATGCAATTTTGTCTCAACAGCATAGCCTGTATGACACAAATTAATGGTCATGAAGTACAGTAGTAAGATATTTCAAAGTTTAATTCCTCTCTGTATATTTGGAGTAATTAGGCGACACATTTTTAAATTATAGATTTTTTAAAAACTGTGGGTCCTAGCATAGCAAAATGGCATGGGCAGTATGTGATTAGGGTAGTTTAGGAAAGCAAGATACAGAGGAAGGAGACAGAGATGTGATGGAAGTAAGCCAGTGTGCATGTTAACAAGACATAGAAAGCTGTGTCTGTCCGTAGCCCCCCCTAAAAACATACCATCCTCCTTATGAGTTAGTCCCAATGGTACTTCAGCTCAACAGAGGCCTTAGAAGTATTCTAGTCATATTGCGGATGGGACAATGGGTCACACTATGGTGTGAGGCCACTAGTACTATAGTAGCTGACATATTTCCACTCGCAGCATCGGGGACACACTAGGAGTTTCTCGACCACTCTTTACCTGCGTTTGAAGGTGAGAACCACTCCTAGTAGGATGATGACGAACATGAGGATGCCTGCGATGACACCAGCCATCTTGACGTTGCTGTCCACCTGCTTTTCGGGCTCCACAGCGTCCGAGTCCTGGGTGGACGCGCCTACAAACAGGCACAGACACATCACAGAGAGGAGGAGGGAGTTTACCCTGGGGCAACCATCCTCCATACACACAACAAACACATACACAAAACGCACTCACACACACAGTAATACACACACATGTGCAAGTATACACACATCTGCACACACACATTTGCACACGTTGTAGACAGTGCACACACAAACACACACACACCCACTCTAACCACACACGTACACACATACACACTCACATACACGTAAATGTGCACACAAACCTATTCACACAAAAACACTTATGCGAGTACACGCACACACGCTCATACATACAGACGGACAAATAGATGCAAACACATACAAACAAACATCCACAGTGAAGAGAGAACCTTTCTTTTGTTTTAAATACAAGATCACAAAGTCATGCAAAGAAATGGCAGGGTCCTTAATACTTATGCAAGGGAGACATTAATTTTGGTGAGAAGTGAAAAGATGATTAGGTATAGTGTTGCTGTTACGAATGTTAGCTATATCGTGATCGATAAACTCCAAATGATTACAGGATAAAGTTCAATGAAGTTTGAGTAAACTTGTAATAGGGTGCTTCTCACACAGGACAGATGAATGGTGAAAATCAACGTGCAAATAAACGTCTGGAAATACACAAGTTAGAGTAAGGTCATTGTCTCTCGCGTCAAAGGATTTGTGGTTGAGTTTTAATACGTATGAGTTGTTATTTTCAACAGGCTTGTCATCTCACCGAGCAGTTGCACCACACTAAAACACAGAGGACATACAGTGCACACATGTTGAACAACCAATGATTTGAGAAAGACATGCAGGAAAATGTTAGCATGGGTTGTTGAAGTAGCTTGGACATACAGTGAACAACAGGGAGGGCGAGAATGGAGAGGTTGAGCGAGTTTATAGTACTGCTAGCTACTCCAAGCTTCTTCCATAGCTTACAAAAGTAACCACAACTGAAAATGCTTAATTTGAACAATACAAAGACTACGGGAAGTACACCCTAGTGTTGCTGTCTGTTTGGAGACATTGGGTACCACAACATGCTGCTTCTACTGTAAGTTCAACCTCTATAGATGTTACTTTTACTCAAGGTAGTCTTTTCAGGAGGTGCATTGAGGTCTGATATAAATACGTTTATTAGATATTTTTTTAACAAACAAACACCAGAAATGAATGTTAAGTAGGCCTAATTAATATACAGTACTAGTCAAAAGTTTGGACACAACTACTCATTCAAGGGTTTTTCTTTATTTTTACTATTTTCTACAATGTAGAATAATATTGAAGACATCAAAACTATGAAATAACACATGGAATCATGTAGTAACCAAAAAAGTGTTAAACAATTCTAAAAATATTTTAGATTCTTCAAAGTAGCCAACCTTTGCCTTGATGACAGCCTTGCACACTCTTGGAATTCTCTCAACCAGCTTACCAACAACGACGAGACGGCCAACAGGGAGGAGGTGAGGGCTCTCGGAGTGTGGTGTCAGGTAATTAACCTCACACTCAAGGTCAACAAAACAAAGGAGATGAACGTGGACTTCAGGAAACAGCAGAGGGAGCAGACCCCTATCCACATCGACGGGACAGTAATGGAGAAGGTGGAAAGTTTTTTTTTAAGTCCCTCAGCGTACACATCACGGACAAACTTAAATGGTCCACCCACACAGACAGCGTGGTGAAGAAGCCGCAAAAGCGCCTCTTCAACCTCAGGAGGCTGAAAAAATGTGGCTTGTCACTGAAAACACTCACAAACTTTTACAGATGCACAATTGAGAGCATCCTGTCGGGCTGTATCACCACCTGGTACGGCAACTGCTCCACCCACAACCGTAAGGCTCTCCAGAGGGTACTAAGGTATGCACAACGCATCACCGGGGGCAAACTACTACCTGCCCTCCAGGACACCTACACCACCCGATGTCACAGTAAGGCCAAAAAGATCATCAAGGCCAACAACCACCCGAGCCACTGCCTGTTCACCCCGCTATCATCCAGAAGGTGAGGTCAGTACAGGTGCATCAAAGCTGGGGCTGAGAGACTGAAAAACAGCTTCTATCTCAAGGCCATCAGACTGTTAAACAGCCATCACTAACATTGAGTGGCTGCTGCCAACATACTGACTCAAATCTCTAGCCACTTTAATAATAAAAAATTGGATGTAATAAATGTATCACTAGTCACTTTAAACAATGCCATATTATATAATGTTTACATACCCTACATTACTCATCTCATATGTATATACTGTACTCTATACCATCTACTGCATCTTGCCTATGCCGCACGGCCATCGCTCATCCATATATTTATATGTACATATTCTTATTCATTCCTTTACACTTGTGTGTAAAAGGTAGTTGTTGTGAAATTGTTAGATTACTTGTTAGATATTACTGCACGGTCGGAACTAGAAGCACAAGCATTTCGCTACACTCGCATTAACATTTGCTAACCATGTGTATGTGACCAATACAATTTGACTTGATTTGATTTTGATGAGGAATGCCTTTTCAACACTCTTGAAGGAGTTCCCACATATGCTGAGCACTTGTTGGCTGCTTTTCCTTCACTCTGCGGTCCAACTCATCCCAAACCATCTCAAGTGGATTGAGGTCAGGTGATTGTGGAGGCCAGGTCATCTGATGCAGCACTCTATCACTCTGCTTGGTCAAATAGCCCTTACACAGCCTGGAGGTGTGTTTTGAGTCATTGTCCTGTTGAAAAAGAAATGATAGCCCCACTAAGCGCAAACCAGATGGGATGGTGTATTGCTGCAGAATGCTGTGGTAGCCATGCTGGTTAAGTGTGCCTTGAATTCTAAATAAATCACTGACAGTGTCACCAGCAAAGCACCTCCACACAGTCACACCTCCTCCTCCATGTTTCACGGTGGGAACCACACATGCAGAGATCACCCGTTCGCCTACTCTGTGTCTCACAAAGACATCCCCTCGCTTCTAGCCTAACATTTGATTTGCAACAACGGGGGTTTCTACAAACGTTCTTGTCTGCCTCTCCGACCATTGCAACATTGTTTCATTTTGAGTTGCGATCTCTGTCCCATAAAATAGACTAAGAAAATGAACGTTTCTATCAGGACGAGACTGACAGCTTTTCTGATACTGGCGAAATCATGCATCAACAACATGTTTATGTATATATTCAAAGAAATTTCAATAGAAAAACAAGTCAAACTCCAGCAAACATGGGACGTCTTAAGAACATTAGGCGACGTTCCCATTAGGTCCCTTTAAGGGTTTTGGCGAAATGTTATCACACTGACGTTCTGAGAACGTTCTAGGAAGATTAAAATGTGACGTTAACCTAAGGACCATTAGAGGACGTTCAGTACAGGTCACAATTTCCTCACAGTATAACATTATAATAAGGTATTTTGATAAATGTTCCTATTTGGTTCTGATATGACGTTATCCATTGGCCAGTCAATGACCACGAGGGGACATTTTATAATGGTCAAGAGGACGTCACATGATGGTCCTAAGGGAAAGTTCTCTGGGGAACCATTGTCTGGTCCTGTGTAAGTTTCCAGGACGTCACTGAGGACCATGTCAGGACTTTTATAGGACATTCTCAGGACTTTCATTTTACTAGTCCTTAGGACGTCGCGTGATACTCTCAGCACGGCTTTGCTGCGGTAGTAGGTACGAGTAACACCGAGTACAGTAGATCAGCACAACTGTGCTAAAAAATACGTTTAACACACCCTCTCATGTACAATTGCTTTAATATTGACTATATTGAAGTTCAATCTTAATTGTGAAGGGTGCTCAGAAATAAAGCATAAAGGGGTAAATATATTTGAAAAAAACATAATCACAAAGCACTTTCCAATTTGATAAATGCAAACTTCCAATGACACATAATGAAAAGAGAACCTTTCAAATCCAATGAAGGAACTTTCCTGGAACATTTGAGCTATTCCACTGAAGCTATTTCCCATGTTTTATGTAAGATGGCGCCGGAGAAGAAGGCTGACGTTTTACTTGTTCCTAACCAATTATGTTTTTTTTGTTTGTTTCTTTGCGTTGTTTGTAACTTATTTTTTTACATAATGTTCCTGCTACCATCTCTTATGACCGAAAATAACTTCTGGACATCAGAACTGAGATTACTCAGCACGAACTGGCAGAATCCTTTTTTCCTTTAAAACTGTGAATGACGTACTGCTTTCCCGGGAACAGGCCCAGATACCCGTCATTTGCGTGAAGAGAAGGTGGAGAAAAAGGGGCCGGAGGGCGGGCTGCCTTCTGAGAATTCGTAGGTGATCGAATAAATCCCCACCGCCTTCCATTTTGCTAGCAAACGTGCAATCTTTGTAAAATAAAATTGATGACCTACGAGGAAGATTAAACTACCAACAGGACATTCAAAACTGTAATATCTTAGGCTTCATGGAGTCGTGGCTGAACGACAACATTATCATCATACAGCTGGTTGGTTATATGCTGTATCGGCAGGATAGAACAGCGGCGTCTGGTAAGACAAGAGGCGGCGGACTATGTATTTTTGTAAATAACAGCTGGTGCACGATATCTAAGGAAGTCTCAAGGTTTTGCTCGCCTGAGGTAGAGTATCTCATGATAAGCTGTAGACCACACTATCTACATAGAGTTTTCATCTGTATTTTTCGTAGCTGTCTACATACCACCACAGACTGATGCTGGCACTAAGACCGCACTCAATGAGCTGTATTCTGCCACAAGAAAACAGGAAAACGCTCACCCAGAGGCGGCGCTCCTAGTTTCCGGCGACGTTAATGCAGGGAAAATTAAATCCGTCTAACCAAATTTCTATAAGCATGTTAAATGTGCAACCAGAGGGGGAAAAACTCTGGACCACCTTTACTCCACACACAGATCTGACCATAAGTATATCCAACGCTTGTCGGATGTGGCAGGGCTTGCAAACCATTACAGACTACAAATGGAAGCACAGCCGAGAGCTGCCCAGTGACACGAGCCTACCAAACCAGCTACACTACTTCTATGCTCGCATTGAGGCAAATAACACTGAAACATGCATGAGAGCACCAGCTGTTCCGGGAAAGACTGTGTGACCACGCTCTCCACCAGCCGATGTGAGTAAGACCTTTACAGATAAACATTCACAGTCCGCAGGGCCAGACGGATTACCAGGACGTTTACTGCGAGCATCCGCTAACCAACTGGCAAGTGTCTTCACTGACATTTTCAACCTCTCCCTGTTCGAGTCCGTAATACCAACATGTTTAAGCAGACATTCATAGTCCCTGTGCCCAAGAACTCTAAAGTAACCTGCCTAAATGACTACTATATGTAGCCATGAAGTGCTTTGAAAGGCTGGTCATGGCTCACATCAACACCATCATCCCAGAAACCCTAGACCCACTCCAATTTGCATACCACCCTAACAAATCCACAGATGATGCAATCTCTATTGCACTCCACACTGCCCTTTCCCACCTGGACAAAAGGAATACCTATTGAAGATTGCTATTCATTGACTACAGCTCAGTGTTTAACACCATAGTGCACTCAAAGCCCATCACTAAGCTAAGGACCCTGGGACTAAACACCTCCCTCTGCAACTGGATCGTGGACTTCCTGTGGTAATGGTAGGTAACAACAGATCCGCCACGCTGATCCTCAACACAGGGGCCCCTCAGGGGTGCGTGCTCAGTCCCCTCCTATACTCCCTGTTCACTCATGACTGCACATAAGCGTACGGCCCAGTACATCACTGGGGCCAAGCTTCCTGCCATCCAGGACCTCTATACCAGGCAGTGTCACAGGAAGGCCCTAAAAATTCAAGACTCAAATCCAAGACTTCAGCCACCCTAGTCATAGACTTCTTCTCTCTGCTACCACACTGTAAGCGGTACCAGAGCGCCAAGTTTAGGTCCAAGAGGCTTCTAAACAGCTTCTACCCCCAAGCCATAAGACTCCTGAACATCTAATCAAATGGCTACCCAGACTATTTGCATTGCCCCCCCCCCCTCTTTTACACCGCTGCTACTCTCTGTTGTTATCATCATTGCATAGTCACTTTAATAACTCTACCTACATGTACATATTACCTCAATTACCTCGACTAACCGGTGCCCCCACACATTGACTCTGTACTGGTAACCCCTGTATATAGCCTCATTATTGTTATTTTACTACTGCTCTTGAATTACTTGTTACCTTTATTTCTCATTCTTATTCATATATTTTTTTTTAAGTACATTGTTGGTTAGGTAGGTAAGTATTTCACTGTAAGGTCTGTAACCTGTTGTATTCGGCGCATGTGACTAATACAATTTGATTTGATTTGAAAGGCTTTTGTACACATGCCGAAATGAATTAGCAACCTTGATAAACAAATAAACAATTAAAGCACAGTAATAGACTCATTCTAATGTGTGGGTGTCATATTTCTAGGCTCTTTTCTCTTTTCTCTTTTACATATCCCTTTGTACAAAATATCCTTTGAAGCAACAGGTTAAGAATATAACCTTGGCATGTCTTGGACTTCAATTTACTGAACTATTGATTGAAAAAATGTCACTTTGACACATAAGGTTTAAACAGTTTGAGGTATATCTTTCCATCTTTCTTTATTTCTACACACAGGCATACTGAACATTGTACTATCCTAAGATCAATGACTTACAGTAGCTCACATAAACCCTTAACTTTGCAGGATCTGCTGTTAGGAATTTATGTTGTTCAGGTGTGGAAATACTGGATTCAAAGGATAAAGCCAACCACGACCGTATTTTGAATGTTTATTAAAGACATTGTGCACACAAAGGGGTAGACAACGTTCTCCAGAGAGTCAGTAACACTCGCAAAAGACTCAAGGTCTGAGCCCTCTTTATATCCCCCAAACTCGGATCAGGCGTCACAGAGGTTGAGCATCCTTACCTGACCGTTCTCTCAATGCCAGGCCATAACATTAATCAAAGCTATAAAGCCATCTGCGTGGACTCTCTAAGCCCTACTGTAGCATTACCTTTCCAGACAAATATATTTACAGCCGGTGAACCTTAACCTCAGGAGAGTCACTTAAGTGGCTAAGTTGTACATAAGGGGTACACTTACTAACATACGTTTTAAATGACTTTGAATGTAAACTACATAGACTTAACCTAAAAATGGGAAATGGGACAAACACACAATTCAGTTTACCGTATACAATAAATACGACTATATCTGTGTGTATCGAAGAGTTTATTGGCATATGGTATGCGTCCTTCCTCGAGTGATTCTGTTAAAATGGCCTATGTGTCTCTGTCATATTACTCTGCAACCTGATTCGTCATCAACCTGCCAAAAGCTGATTGGGTTCAAAAGTTCATAATGTAACAATAGAGTCCCCATCTGGCTGCTCTAGCCCATTTTCTGATTTGATACCACCAGAGCTGTGCAACAATCAGATGTACTTACTTAACAGAGCCCTGACCGACCAATCATCTCCCCTATACTCGTGGGAATATTATGTCATAGACATAGGTTGTATGTTTTCACATGAACAATATAAACAATATAAACAATATACTGTATATCTAGGCCCATTATGCCTGCAGTTCCCACGGACAAAACAAGGGATGCAGTGAAAATGATCACAATAAACAACGAAGCCCTTTTGATACCCATCTTGAGTTGTAATTTTATGAGGATATCTGTTGTTCTGAAGAATATTGCAAACCTGACTTCTTAATTGCAGGGTTCCCGTAAGACTTGAGTCATTTGGTACCTATTACAGAACCCCTTGATCCATCACCATCAAAATTGTAATCTTTCCCTGATTAAATTCTCCCTGTGCATTCCTGCACGCCCACAGACATGGATGTTTGGCTCAAAAGAAATATGTAAAGCTTTTTACTTTGGGCTGAGGTAAAAAATTAAGTATCAAATAGGAATTATGACTAAAACCCATGATATTAAAAGTTAAGATCATCCATAGAGGGACAGCCTGCCACATTAACTGCTCACATTTCGTGAGATCCCCTGTAATGCATCAAAATGGAAAGAGCATGTCAAACTTTATTAACAGCGCATCTGTGGGCTGATGGATTACGTAAGGGTGGCAGAGATGAGTGACACTGGTGGCTGCGGTGGGATTTCAGAGGAAACAGCGCTGCATGGGGGGCTATTGTCTGGCAGAACATGTGGCAGCCCTGTGAGATTAGAGCCGCAATGCTGAGTGCCTCTAACGGGATTACCACGCATGTGTTGACAGAAACATGATATCTACTTGCTTTTTTGTTAAAAGTCTTTCACTTGCTACAGATAATATTAGACATAGGCCTGGTCAAATAGTGAGAAATAGACCAGATTCTATCATTTTGTAGAGAATTCTGGAATTGTCAGGCCAAAATCTAACCCATTACACCAAGAGGCTTGAGGCATTAAAAGTCATAGTCAATCGATCAATAATATAATAATACTTTTAGCAAAAAAATATATGTTTAATTTACAATCTATGACACTATGAGGACAGAAAGGTTCAGAACTTTTGTGAAACATCACAGCACAGTTGAAAAATATATGGCAAATAGAAATCCAATACGGATGGTGTTAAGAGATAGATGGGAGAAGTTGAGGAAGGACAGGAGTAAAAACAAACAAAATATAACTATTGTAAAATAGGTTGTGTCTGTAAAATGCATATAGTATGTATAAGCTGGAAATAGAAGCCCAACTGTTGTTGTTCATTAGTTCACTCCAATTAGGGGAGGGGTGGTAGGGTTAGTGGAAAATAATAAAGGAATATATACATTTTTAAGAAATGTATATATACAGTTGAAATCAGAAGTTTACATACACTTAGGTTGTAGTCATTCTAACTCATTTTTCAACCACTCCACAAATTTCTTGTTAACAAACTATAGTTTTGGCACGTGGGTTAGGACATCTACTTTGTGCATGACACAAGTCATTTTCCAACAATTGTTTACAGACAGATTATTTCACTTATAATTCAATGTATAACAATTCCAGTGTGTCAGATGTTTACATACACTAAGTTGACTGTGCCGTTAAACAGAGTGGAAAGTTCCACAAAATGATGTCATGGCTTTAGAAGCTTCTGATAGGCTAATTGACATAATTTGAGTCAATTGGAGGTGTACCTGTGGATGTATTTCAAGACGTACCTTCAAGCTCAATGCCACTTTGCTTGACATCATGGATTAAAAATCAAAAGAAATCAGCCAAGACCTCAGAAAAAAAATTGTAGACCTCCACAAGTCTGGTTCTTCCTTGGGAGCAATTTCCAAACGGCTGAAGGTGCCACGTTCATCTGTACAAACAATAGTACGCAAGTAAACACCATGGGACCACGCAGCCGTAAAACCGCTCAGGAAGGAAATGTGTTCTGTCTCCTAGAGATTAATGTACTTTGGTGCGAAAAGTGCAAATTAATCCCAGAACAACAGCAAAGGACCTTGTGAAGATGCTGGAGGAAGTAGGTACAAAAGTATCTATATCCACAGTAAAACGAGTCCTATATCGACATAACCTGAAAGGCCGCTCAGCGAGGAAGAAGCCACTGCTCCAAAACCGCCATAAAAAAGCCAGACTACGGTTTGCAACTGCACATGGGGACAAAGATCGTACTTTTTGGAGAAATGTCCTCTTGTCTGATGAAACAAAAATAGAACTGTTTGGCCATAATGACCATCGTTATGTTTGGAGGAAAAAGGGGGAGGCTTGCAAGCCGAAGAACACCATCCCAGACCTTGAAGCACAGGGGGTGGCAGCATCATGTTGTGGGGGTGCTTTGCTGTAGGAGGGACTGGTGCACTTCACAAAATAGATGGCATCATGAGGCAGGACAAGTATGTGGATATATTGAAGCAACATCTCAAGACATCAGTCAGGAAGTTAAAGCTTGGTCGCAAATGGGTCTTCCAAATGGACAATGACCCAAAGCATACTTCCAAAGTTGTGGCAAAATGGCTTAAGGAGAACAAAGTCAAGGTATTGGAGTGGCCATCACAAAGCCCTGACCTCAATCCCATAGAAAATGTGTGGGCAGAACTGAAAAATTGTGAGAACAAGGAGGCCTACAAACCTGACTCAGTTACACCAGCTCTGTCAGGAGGAATGGGCCAGAATTCACCCAACTTATTGTGAGAAGCTTGTGGAAGGCTACCCGAAATGTTTGACCCAAGTTAAACAATTTAAAGGCAATGCTACCAAATACTAATTGGGTGTATGTAAACTTCTGACCCACTGGGAATGTGATGAAAGAAATAAAAGCTGAAATAAATCATTCTCTCCACTATTATTCTGACATTTCACATTCTTAAAATAAAGTGGTGATCCTAACTGACCTAAAACAGGGTATTTTTACTAGGATTAAATGTCAGTAATTGTGAAAAACTGAGTTTAAATGTATTTGGCTAAGGTGTATGTAAACCTCCGACTTCAACTATATATATATATATATATATATACACACATATATACAGTGGGGAGAACAAGTATTTGATACACTGCCGATTTTGCAGGTTTTCCTACTTACAAAGCATGTAGAGGTCTGTAATTTTTATCATAGGTACACTTCAACTGTGAGAGAAGGAATCTAAAACAAAAATCCAGAAAATCACATTGTATGATTTTTAAGTAATTAATTTGCATTTTATTGCATGACATAAGTATTTGATACATCAGAAAAGCAGAACTGAATATTTGGTACAGAAACCTTAGTTTGCAATTACAGAGATCATACGTTTCCTGTAGTTCTTGACCAGGTTTGCACACACTGCAGCAGGGATTTTGGCCCACTCCTCCATACAGACCTTCTCCAGATCCTTCAGGTTTCGGGGCTGTCGCTGGGCAATACGGACTTTCGGCTCCCTCCAAAGATTTTCTATTGGGTTCAGGTCTGGAGACTGGCTAGGCCACTCCAGGACCTTGAGATGCTTCTTACGGAGCCACTCCTTAGTTGCCCTGGCTGTGTGTTTCGGGTCGTTGTCATGCTGGAAGACCCAGCCACGACCCATCTTCAATGCTCTTACTGAGGGAAGGAGGTTGTTGGTCAAGATCTCGCGATACATGGCCCCATCCATCCTCCCCTCAATACGGTGCAGTCGTCCTGTCCCCTTTGCAGAAAAGCATCCCCAAAGAATGATGTTTCCACCTCCATGCTTCACGGTTGGGATGGTGTTCTTGGGGTTGTACTCATCCTTCTATTCCTCCAAACACGGCGAGTGGAGTTTAGAGCAAAAAGCTCTATTTTTGTTTCATCAGACCACATGACCTTCTCCCATTCCTCCTCTGGATCATCCAGATGGTCATTGGCAAACTTCAGACGGGTCTGGACATGCGCTGGCTTGAGCAGGGGGACCTTGCATGCGCTGCAGGATTTTAATCCATGACGGCGTAGTGTGTTACTAATGGTTTTCTTTGAGACTGTGGTCCCAGCTCTCTTCAGGTCATTGACCAGGTCCTGCCGTGTAGTTCTGGGCTGATCCCTCACATTCCTCATGATCATTGATGCCCAACGAGGTGAGATCTTGCATGGAGCCCCAGACCGAGGGTGATTGACCGTCATCTTGAACTTCTTCCATTTTCTAATAATTGTGCCAACAGTTGTTGCCTTCTCACCAAGCTGCTTGGCTATTGTCCTGTAGCCCATCCCAGCCTTGTACAGGTCTACAATTTATCCCTGATGTCCTTACACAGCTCTCTGGTCTTGGCCATTGTGGAGATGTTGGAGTCTGTTTGATTGAGTGTGTGGACAGGTGTCTTTTATACAGGTAACGAGTTCAAACAGGTGCAGTTAATACAGGTAATGAGTGGAGAACAGGAGGGCTTCTTAAAGAAAAACTAACAGGTCTGTGAGAGCCGGAATTCTTACTGGTTGGTAGGTGATCAAATACTTATGTCATGCAATAAAATGCAAATTAATTACTTAAAAATCATACAATGTGATTTTCTGGATTTTTGTTTTAGATTCCGTCTCTCACAGTTGAAGTGTACCTATGATAAAAATGACAGACCTCTACATGCTTTGTAAGTAGGAAAACCTGCAAAATCGGCAGTGTATCAAATACTTGTTCTCCCCACTGTATATATATATATATACAGTTGAAGTCGGAAGTTTACATACACCTTAGACAAATACATAATTTCCCACTGATTGTTATTATTATTTAGGTTCCTCTGTAGACAGGGATCTTTGTTTAGGTCTCATGTTTTGATTAGTGTGCTCATGTGCTATTGGTTATTTTTTTCTATGTTTCTCTGCACCTGGGTCCGAGTTTGAACTAGCATTATTGCCACAGGCATAGGCTATCAGATCCTCAAAAAGTTCTACAGCTGCACCATTGAGAGCATCTTGACTGGCTGCATCACATTGCTACTGCTACTGTTTACAATCTATTATTATTTTTATTAAGACCTTTTACTCAGTACTTTGTTGAAGCACTTTTGGCAGCGATTACAGCCTTGAGTCTTCTTGGGTATGACATTACAAGTTTGGAACACCTGTATTTGGGGAGTTTCTCTCATTCTTCTCTGCAAATCCTCTCAAGCTCTGTCAGGTTGGATGAGGAGCGTCGCTGCACAGCTATTTTCAGGTCTCTTCAGAGATGTTGGATCGGGTTCAAGTCAAGGGCTCTGGCTGGGCCACGCAAGGACATTCAGAGACTTGTCACGAAGCCACTCCTGCGTTGTCTTGACTGTGTGCTTAGGGTTGTTGTCCAGTTTGAAGGTGAACCTTTTCCCCAGTCTAAGATCCTGAGCCCTCTGGAGCAGGTTTTCATCAAGGTTCTCTCTGTACTTTGCTCTGTTCATCTTTCCCCCGATCCTCACTAGTCTCCCAGTCCCTGCCGCTTAAAAACATCCCCACAGCATGATGCTGCAACCACTCTACCATGAAGGCCTGATTGGTGGAGTGCTGCAAAGATGGTTGTCCTTCTAGAACAGCTATTCCCAAACTGGGGATGCCGTCGGGGGTACGCCAAATAGAAATGTGATTCACATTTTTTTTTTTATATACAGTACCGGTCAAAAGTTTTAGAACACCCACTCATTCAAGGGTTTATCTTTATTTTTACTATTTTCTACATTGTAGAATAATAGTGAAGACATCAAAACTATGAAAAAAGTGTTAAACAAATCAAAATATATGTTATATTTGAGATTCTTCAAATAGCCACTCTTGCCCTGATGACAGCTTTGCACACTCTTGGCATTCTCTCAACCAGCTTCATAAGGTAATCACCTGGAATGCGTTTCAATTAATAGGTGTGCCTTCTTAAAAGTTAATTTGTGTAATTCCTTAATGCGGCCTCCTGGACTCCTTAATACGTTTGAGCCAATCAGTGTTGTGACAAGGTATACAAAAGATTTGGTAAAAGACGAAGTCCATATTATGGCAAGAATAGCTCAAATAAGCAGAGAAACAACATTCCATCATTACTTTAAGACATGAAGGCTATGAAACATTTCAAGAACTAAAACGATCAAGCACTATGATGAAACTGGCTCTGATGGGGACCGTCACAGGAAAGAAAGAACCATAGTTACCGCTGCTGCAGAGGATAAGTTCATTAGAGTTAACAGCCTCAGAAATTGCAGCCCAAATAAATGCCACAGAGTTCAAGTAACAGACACATCTCAACATCAACTGTTCAGAGGAGACTGAGTAAATCAGGTCTTCATGGTCGAATTGCTGCAAAGAAACTGCTACTAAAGGACACCTATAATAATAGGAGACTTGCTTGGGCCAAGAAACACGAGCAATGGACATTAGACTGGTGGAAATCTGTCCTTTGGTCTGATGAGTCAAAATTTGAGATTTTAGGTTCCAATTGCCATGTCTTTGTGAGACACAGAGTAGGTGAACGGATGATCTTCACATTTTTTGTTCCCACCATGAAGCATGGAGGAGGAGGTGTGATGGTGCTTTGTTGGTGACACTCAGTGACTTATTTAGAATTCAATGCACACTTAACCAATATGGCTACCATAGCATTCTGCAGCGATACGCCATCGCATCTGGTTTACGCTTAGTGAGACTATCATTTGTTTTTCAACAGGACAATGTCCCAACACACCTCCAGGCTGTGTAAGGGCTATTTGACCAAGAAGGAGAGTGATGGAGTGCTGCATCAGATGACCTGGCCTCCACAATCACCCGACCTCAACCCAATTGAGATGGTTTAGGATGAGTTGCACCGCAATGACGGAAAAGCAGCCAACAAATTCCCAGCATATGTGGGAACTCCTTCAAACGTTCCAAGGGGAGCTTGTTGAGAGAATGCCAAGAGTGTGCAAAGCTGTCATCAAGGCAAAGTGTGGTGACTTTAAAGAAATATATTTTGATTTGTTTAACACTTTTTCTGTTACTACATGACTCCATATGTGTTTTTTCATAGTTTTGATGTCTTCACTATTATTCTACAATGTAGAAAACAGTAAAAGTAAAGAAAAACCCTTGAATGAGAACATGTGTCTAAACTTTGGACTGGTAATGTATACATATATATGAATTTATTATTATTGTTTATTTATTATTTTTCTTTGCATTATTGGGAAGAGCCTGTAAGTACTGTAAGCATTTCACTATTAGTCTACACTTAACGTTTACGAAACAAATACAATTTGATTAGAATTTTGATTTGTTCACAAAGTTGCCTAGTCACTTCACCCCTACACCTATATGTACATATCTACCTCAATTACCTCGTAACCCTGCACATCAACTGATATCCAGTGTATATAGCCTAGTTATCGTTACTCATTGTGTAGTTATTCCTCGTGTTATTATTTGTATCTATTATTTAACTCTGTATTAATTCACTGTTAGTCTACACCTGTTGTTTATGATGCATGTGACAAGTAACATTTTATTTTATTTAACATAGCTCCCCCAGAGAACGTACCCTTGGGATCAACCGATCCTAATATTGGATCTTTGCATTCACGGTTGCTATGAGATTAGGATATCAGTACCTCCTTAGATATAGTAATTGTAACAGTAGTGCAAAGGATGAAATATATAGTAAAATGAATGTCTGCAGTATTGACATTACACTGAGTACTTGATGCATGGAAGGTGAAGTCATACATGTTTTAAAGTGTGTATTCTTATTTTACATTTAAAGTCGGAAGTTTACATACACCTCAGCCAAATACATTTAAACTCAGTTTTTCACAATTCCTGACATTTCATCCTAGTAAAAATTCCCTGTCTTAGGTCAGTTAGGATCACCACTTTATTTTAAGAGTGTGAAATGTCAGAATAATAGTAGAGAGAATGATTTAATTGATGCCATCTATTTTGTGATGTGCACCAGTCCCTCCTACAGCAAAGCACCCCCACAACATGATGCTGCCACCCCCTGTGCTTCACGGTTGGGGATGGTGTTCTTCGGCTTGCAAGCCTCCCCCTTTTTCCTCCAAACATAACGATGGTCATTATGGCCTAACAGTTCTATTTTTGTTTCATCAGACCAGAGGACATTTCTCCAAAAAGTACGATCTTTGTCCCCATGTGCAGCTGCAAACCTGGCTTTTTTATGGCGGTTTTGGAGCACTGGCTTCTTCCTTGCTGAGCGGCCTTTCAGTTTATGTCAATATAGGACTCGTTTTACTGTGGATATTGTCACGGCTGTCTTCCTCTTCTTCCTCTGAAGAGGTGTAACAAGGATCGGACCAATACGCAGCGTGGTAGGTATCCATGTTTTAATATAGAAAACTGAACTATGAACACCAATACAAAAACAATAAACGTGAACAAACTGTAACAGTCCCGTGTGGCACAAAAACTGACACAGGAAACAATCACCCACAAAATACCCAAAGAACATGGCTGCCTAAATATGGTTCCCAATCAGAGACAACGATAAACACCTGCCTCTAATTGAGAACCAATCTAGGCAACCATAGACTTACATAAACACCTATAATGAACACAACCCTATAACTCTACAAAAAAACCCTAGACAGTACAAACACCCTAGACGAGACAAAAACACACAAACCACCCTCGTCACACCCTGACCTAACCAAAATAATAAAGAGAACAAAGATAACTAAGGCCAGGGCGTGACAGATATAGATACTTTTGTACCTATTTCCTCCAGCATCTTTACAAGGTCCTTTGCTCTTGTTCTGGGATTGATTTGCACTTTTCGCACCAAAGTACGTTCATCTCTAGGAGACAGAACGCGTCTCCTTCCTGAGCGGTATGACGGCTGCGTGGTCCCATGGTGTTTCTACTTGCGTACTATTGTTTGTACAGATGAACGTGGTACCTTCAGGTGTTTAGAAATTGCTCCCAAGGATGAACCAGACTTGTGAACCAGAATTTTTTTTCTGAGGTCTTGGCTGATTTCTTTTGATTTTCCCATGATGTCAAGCAAAGCGGCACTGAGTTTGAAGGTAGGACTTGAAATACATCCACAGGAACACCTCCAATTGACTCATATTATGTCAATTAGCCTATCAGAAGCTTCTAAAGCCCTGACATAATTTTCTGGAATTTTCCAAGCTGTTTAAAGACACAGCCAATTTAGTGTATGTAAACTTACTGTGAATTATAATTAAAATAATCTGTCTATAAACAATTGTTGGAACAATGATTTGCGTCATGCACAAAGTAAATGTCCTAACCGACATGCCAAAACTATAGTTTGTTAACAAGACATTTGTGGAGTGGTTGAAAAACGAATTTTAATGACTCCAACCTAAGTGTATGTAAACTTCCAACTTCAACTGTATGTAGTTACGTCCTTGTGCTGTACTTGTCTATTAATGTTATGTATTATGTCATGCTTTATGTTTTGTGTGGACCCCAGGAAGAGTAGCTGCTGCTTTAGCAGTAGTGAATAGGGATCCTCATAAAATACTAATGACTAGTAAAATGAAAGTCCTGAGAACATTCTAAACAGGTCCTGACATGATGTCCTGGTAACTTACAAGGAACTAGCCAAAGGTCTCCCGAGAAATTTCCCTTGAGACCATCATGCGACCTCCCCTTGACCATCATGAAACGTCCCCTTGTGGTATTGAATGTCCCATGGATGTCCCACATCTTATCAGAACCAAATAGGAACCTTTTCATAACGTTCCCTAATCGACATCAAAATATCTTATTATAATGCGACCAACTGGGACCTGTGCTGAACGTACTGTTATGGTCCCTAGGATAATGTCATTTTCCTAGAACATTCTTGGAATGTCAGTGGGATAACGTCTCACCGAAACCCTTAAAAGGGACCTAATGAGAACGTTGCCGAATGTCCTTAGGATGTCCCCTGTTTGCTGGGTGTGCTCAAAGGTAAATACCAAATAGATGTCAATAAAATGTATTCTGTACAATTAAAATTGTCTGTTCATTCCCCACACTGTCTTTATTGCCAACTTGTTCATCTAACCTGGATGTTCTTTTCCCTAGACACCAGAAAGTGATTTCCAGCAACCGTTTTCCGATTTAAGTCAGGGCCATTGAACATTTTGTCACTACACTTCGAGGTAGATGGAAATTCATCGAAGGGTATAAGGGCAAACTTAGCATAAGACAACACCTCACAAAGTCTACCGACTAGATACCAGGTTGGGATGTCTGCATACACTATACATGGTCAGACTTTCCTGACCATGTTAAGTGTATGCAGTCAGATCTCCATGTACCAAGGCAAAGCTCCAATGGTAAGGAAAGCAACACCAAACACAGTGCCACAAAGCAACACATCTATAAATGGGCACCAGCCCCATTGGAGAAAACAGCATTTCCTCTGAATCAAGAGCAAGCAAGCTGTACTCTGTGATAAGGTTTGGAGTTATGGAGAGGGGAGAGGTGGGGGAGGAGGTATTGTACCTCATCCTTTTGAAGTGCACACACATGGCAAGCAACTCATATTTCCTCACAACACAGCATGACACAAGAAGCAAAAACTCTACATACACAATCTGTATGTTAAATGTGTAAATCTGTATGGTATATCTAAATGGTAATTGACATTCACAGACAATATATGGATGAACAAGGTTAGAACATGATTCCTTGTGGAATTTGGCACAGATGTGTAGAAATGGGGTGTATAGACATTACAACCACAGGTCATTGGTCTCTATCTAGCCAGACAGGAGAGTAGCCACCTCTAACTGGTATGATGTTCCATTCAGGGGGTTAGCGCACCGGTGACAAGCAGTGAGGGTGGAGCATAGGCAGGTTGCACAACAGTTGTATGGAGGATGTTTGGGTGAGTAAATGCAGACTCAATTTGGAAATGAAGGGAGGGGGTTGACATAATGTGTCAAGCTTTTGGATGTTTTGCTCAGAGACATATTAGAGCTTATCTTGACTCATCCCTATTGTATAACGCAATAATTACACTGTATGCGTTCCTTGTAGTAAGTCAGACCTAAATATTTGAAAATAAAGTTTAGACATTGCCGTATTTGGCATGATAACTGAATAACTTAATTTACGGTCTTGCTTTACAGTTATAGTGAACCATTTTTGCATATGGCACTTGGATGATAAAAAAGTACGAAATAATGTTCTTGCCACAAGAAAAGAAAAATGACAATCATAAAGAGATCGTGGTAGATGCAAATAACCAAATATTTGTCAGATATTAGTGTTTAAGCCATGTCTATATCTGTTTTTCTACCAAATGTATAACGGAAAAATAGATACATATTCAAATCAGCCTAAAAGATTAATAAGTCCATGAGCAAAACTACAAGACAACTATCGGTCAAACAAATTTCAGGGATTTTTAAATAAACAAACAATGAAAATAATAAGAGGGACGATAACCATACATACTTAGGGCACCAAGCTACAGTAGTCTCAATGGAATCAATGACAGCCAGCTACACTTTTGTGGACCAGACATGCAAACAAATACATTAAGATGAGGAAAGAGAGAAAATAAAAATACAAAACAGAAGAAGTAGGAGGAAACAACCAAAGTGATGTCTGTAAAATAACAGAAGAAAGAAATCTGTCTATCGAGCAATAATCACCTTCACTGGGGATGACAAGTATGTACGGCGTGGTATTTTGTCCCCTACCTATTACCACTAAGAACAAGGTTTATAATTCCCGGTCAGCATGCATGAGAGAAACAAAGAAACAAAGAAAATGTTTCTAAAAAAAGTCGCCTTCATCGTTTCAATTTCACATTTAGCACAGTAGTAGGAAAAAAATCAAGTACTATTGCTAAAACACCGTGAAGAAAACTATGGGCAGTATGATTATACAGTATATATAGATGGTGGAATATATTAATTTCAACAAGCGTCTGATAGCTTCCATTAAAGGGAAAAGGCCAAGTAGTAGAAGTGCTTCTAATAGCATCTTCGGCTCTAAAAATCTACTTCAGAGGAATATTTTAGAGGTTTGATTCTCAGTGCATGTGAATGGGACATTGGAATGCAAACATTGGTATTAACCGTTGATTCTGACTGGAAGAAGGATAAAAGGAGATGGAGTAAAAAATGGAAAAAAACACAAAATATGTTTGAACTTTGTGGCAGTTTCGCTCCAAAATTGAACTTCAACTTTTATGGTGTCCACATTAGGACAACCTCAATCTCAGCAACATTTCCTTGGTTTAGCGAACAAGAAGCTCAAGAATCCCATGTTAACAATTACTATTATTCAATTCTATACAGTATAAAACTATCAAATCCATTCATATTGAAACAATCAAGCCGTGTATTTGTACTTGAACAGATGAAGGGTCACAAGGTTTAAAATGCATGTTTTTTTCCCCCAAAGCAGACACACAATCAGTGTGCCTACAAGTATAGACTCCAATCACCATAAAGAGCTCAATTCATAACAGACGGATGGTAAGAGAAAAGAAAGGAAAGAGCTGATGAGGATAAATGTTTGACACAGACAAAAGAAAACAGGAAAATGAACAACTAAATAAGAAGATTATCGTCAATGCACAAATGTATGTATGTCTAAAAAGATAAGCAGCAACTTAAAACGAAAATGGGAGGAAATCAAACAGAATAATTCAATGGTATGAAATGGGTGAACCGTTTTGAGTTTTTGTCACCATCCATTACATTAATGGAGGTTGTCCTACGATACTACTGATCCTTAATGTGTCCTTTTATAAAGATGGTTCGGAGAAAAGAAAAGAAGTGGAATGGAGAGTAAAAGAAAAGCTGCACAGAATCTTGGACTGTATAGACCGTAACCATGCAGGTTCAACACTGAAAAGGATTGTGGGGCTTGTGGTCACATATGCCTTTAAAATAGGGAAAGTCTAACTCTATGCAGGTGCACATATACCACTCTCAATACAATTAGCATTCATTGGGCCGCGTCGTTGTTAAACATGTATATCTCTGATTTCATTGCATCAAGTCATTTACTTCCTACGCGTGGAAAATATAAGAAGAGTTCTCGTACCTTTAGTGGCCAGTCTCACACAGTTGATTTTGGTTTCCTGAGAAGACAGAGACAGACATAGTTGTTCAATTATATTGTCACAACACAGTGATGTCCATCACTCTTGTCACGTTCCACTGGACTTGGGGCTGAACTATAACAAGACGGCACAAGAGAAGAATAGGGATGGGGAAAGGGTTCAGAAATACAGACATTTCAGTCATAGTAATGTGTACACTTAAAAACTGCTGACCCCTAAAGCAGTAAGAGCATTTGTGCTCCAAATGGCATCCACAAGATCAGTTGTGGGTCTCAACCTTTTTTGGTTACCATACCCCGTAAGTACCCCCTCATGTGCATTTTACCAGTAGTCCTACTGTATGTTCTTATAGCACCACTATAGCATTTGATTGAATGAAGCTATTTCTCTCCGTCAACTTTAAACTCGGATTTCACATGAAGTTAAGAAAACCTAGCCCTATATCTAGGTGGATGGCTTTACGTCCCAGACTTCGTGTGGAGAAAAGCTATTAGCGAAACGCTAAACCAACCACTGAAACGACATCTATCATTGAGAGAAATAATTGTCATATCTGTGTGTGTGCTGCACTCAGGGCTGGCTGTCAGTCTGTTATTAGCGAAAGGCTCCGTAAAAGGATCTATACAGAGCCAACATCGCAGCTCAGGGCCTGTCACACAGCCACACAGATGCTGCCATCGTTCATCACCCTCTCTGCTTCTCTTCCTCCATCCATTTCTCTCTTTACCTCCCCCTATCTCAATATCCCCCCATCCCTATATTTCCAGTCCTCGACCATCTCTAAAATAGGTCCCCAAATGGACCTCAGAGTGAGGAGATTAGTTACCCCGGCAACAATAATCTTGGCAAATAATTTTTCACTGCAAATGGCCATGTTAAATAAACTTTGAGGAAACCATCCCAGCAGACAGGGACGTCCTGAGGACATTCGGCGACGTTCCCATTAGGTTCCTTGAGAGTTTTGGCATGACGCTATCCCTCTGACGTTCCGAGAACGTCCCATAATGGTCCCAAGGGAACGTTCTCTAGGGGACCTTTGTCTAGTTCCCTGTAAGTTCCCAGGACGTCACTAAGGATCATGTCAGGACCTTTTTAGGACCTTTTTAGGACCTTTCATTTGACTAGTTCACAGGACGTCATGTGATGGTCCCTCTGGGAACGTTCTCAAGGGGACCCTGGAAGTTTTTGTCTAGTTCCCGGTTTGTCCGGGGGACGTCACCTGATGGTCTCAAAGAAACATTCTCCCCAAGGCATGTGGTCCATCAAGGCCCTGATTGGTGAACCAATGATCAATTCACAGCTCTTTGTCTTTTGGTAATGGTACAGTGGTTGCTCCACAAAATTTTTCGCGATTATGCTGTGGTACTTTGTGGTTTAGTATGGTACCCTGGGTCAACACTTCATTGCTCCAGACCAGCGCAGAGGGAGTTAGAGCACTGATTATGCTTTTGGGTCCTACTGTGTCTCTAGCTGACAATGAGTGGGTGGCATAAACCTAAATAGAATCTGATAATTGTGCACGACTTCAGTATTACTTACTAAAACTGTTGCTAGACTAAAGTTTTTAGTATTTTATTTTGTTAGGATTATTTTGCTCTTACTGTAGTAGTGTAGCCCACTCCCGGCCGGTCACGTTGTACAGCGCCTGAGATGCCCAACGTTCTGTCACTGCATAGCAGTGCAAGCTGTGTTGCTACAGATGCTGGTTCAATACCCGTGCCGCCCTCAATTGGGTGACCCATGAGATGACTGTAGGTTTTTGGTTTCTTGCCCTCTAAAAACATAAATAAATAATTCTAAATAACAAACTGCCTTTATTTACAAATTAGTAACAATGTCTCACCCCATGTTCAAGAATGGACATTTTCTCGCTCATTTTACGTTATTTGAAAACTAAATAATCTCCAAAATATTGTTATTTTTTAAACAATGCGATTATTATTATTATTAATTTAGAATTATATAAAAGCCCCTTGGATATTCTCACATATACAGTGGGGAGAACAAGTATTTGATACACTGCCGATTTTGCAGGTTTTCCTACTTACAAAGCATGTAGAGGTCTGTAATTTTTATAATAGGTACACTTCAACTGTGAGAGACGGATTCTAAAACAAAAATCCAGAAAATCACATTGTATGATTTTTAAGTAATTAATTTGCATTTTATTGCATGACATAAGTATTTGATCACCTACCAACCAGTAAGAATTCCAGCTCTCACAGACCTGTTAGTTTTTCTTTAAGAAGCTCTCCTGTTCTCCACTCATTACCTGTATTAACTGCACCTGTTTGAACTCGTTACCTGTATAAAAGACACCTGTCAAAACACATTCAATCAAACAGACTCCAACCTCTCCACAATGGCCAAGACCAGAGAGCTGTGTAAGGACATCAGGGATAAAATTGTAGACCTGCACAAAGCTGGGATGGGCTACAGGACAATAGGCAAGCAGCTTGGTGAGAAGGCAACAACTGTTGGCGCAATTATTAGAAAATGGAAGAAGTTCAAGATGACGGTCAATCATCCTCGGTCTGGGGATCCATGCAAGATCTCACCTCATGGGGCATCAATGATCATGAGGAAGGTGAGGTATCAGCCCAGAACTACACGGCAGGACCTGGTCAATGACCTGAAGAGAGCTGAGACCACAGTCTCAAAGAAAACCATTAGAAACACACTACGCCGTCATGGATTAAAATCCTGCAGCGCACGCAAGTTCCTCCTGCTCAAGCCAGCGCATGTCCAGGCCCGTCTGAAGTTTGCCAATGACCATCTGGATGATCCAGAGGAGGAATGGGAGAAGGTCATGTGGTCTGATGAGACAAAAATAGAGCTTTTTGGTCTAAACTCCACTCGCCGTGTTTGGAGGAAGAAGAAGGATGAGTACGACCCCAAGAACACCATCCCAACCTTGAAGCATGGAGGTGGAAACATCATTCTTTGGGGATGCTTTTCTGCAAAGGGGACAGGACGACTGCACCGTATTGAGGGGAGGATGGATGGGGCCATGTATCGCGAGATCTTGGCCAACAACCTCCTTCCCTCAGTAAGAGCATTGAAGATGGGTCGTGGCTGGGTCTTCCAGCATGACAACGACCCGAAACACACAGCCAGGGCAACTAAGGAGTGGCTCCGTAAGAAGCATCTCAAGGTCCTGGAGTGGCCTAGCCAGTCTCCAGACCTGAACCCAATAGAAAATCTTTGGAGGGAGCTGAAAGTCCGTATTGCCCAGCGACAGCCCCGAAACCTGAAGGATCTGGAGAAGGTCTGTATGGAGGAGTGGGCCAAAATCCCTGCTGCAGTGTGTGCAAACCTGGTCAAGAACTACAGGAAACCTATGATCTCTGTAATTGCAAACAAAGGTTTCTGTACCAAATATTAAGTTCTGCTTTTCTGATGTATCAAATACTTATGTCATGCAATAAAATGCAAATTAATTACTTAAAAATCATACAATGTGATTTTCTGGATTTTTGTTTTAGATTCCGTCTCTCACAGTTGAAGTGTACATATGATAAAAATTACAGACCTCTACATGCTTTGTAAGTAGGAAAACCTGCAAAATCAACAGTGTATCAAATACTTGTTCTCCCCACTGTATATGATTAACCCTGTTATTAGCAGGACAGTATATATTGCTCATATTGGTCATGGCTCCCGAGTGGCGCACAATGGGATTGCCTTGCAGTTCTCCAGCTGTATCCACTGAAAGCGCATAAGGTTCAAGGCACGCGGGCAGGGGGCACAGGATGGGTCGCAGAGCCACGCACAGAAGATGGACCTAGCCCATGGGGAAGGGAGGAGGAGGACCCCCACCCCGCTACACTGGGAACAACAGAGCAGCACTTTAAGGGACATTGCACTAATAATGGCGCTGACTAGGGAAACGTTCCCACTGTTTTTAGTGCCAGTCTGGATGTTCAAACTGAAACAATGTAACTAATAATGGCATCTTTATGTTTTGTTAATAAAATAATCATAAAAATACTCTTTTAAAATGACAATGTTTATTTAGTTATGGATTCATAACGAATTACTACGGGAATAAATATCACTGAAATACAGAAATATTGGAACAAAGTTGTCTAATGAAAGTAAACAAATGGTTGCTTACTGGAAAATACTCTTTCAAACGCCGGTTTCAAACAACGGTCACGTTGTACACCGCTATTATGGCTATTAGCAGGTAGCTAGACAATGGACTTGCCTAGAAGGAGGGTAGGGGGAGAATTCTATCGTCAAATGTATTTCTAAGTTAGGTTGGCTGTATCACAACCGGCCCGTGATTGGTTGCAATTTCAGTTTAATCCACCAGAAAAGACAAAACAAATAATACCCCAAAAAGTATTATTATGCATCACATCCGACCGTGATTGGGAGTCCCATAGGGCGGTGCACAATTGGCCCAGTGTTTCTCTCCCTCGAAAAAATAAATACATGTTTTTGCCTTTACAAATATTATTTTGGCCTTTATTCAGATTATAATCGCTCACTTATCGTTATATATTATCAAGTTGATGGCACAGTCATATAGCGGCACCTACACAAAGCTGAGTGACTCACTCATTCATGGCTTTGGATCAAAATAAATAAGCACCAACATTCTTTCTGATAGTCTTTAATAAAGAAATGTTTTGGTTATCCTGACCTGGACACCATGTACAGTATTATAATAGCCCATTATGTGCTATTAGCAAGACAATATGCCTTTACCAACACCTCTCTGTATTTTGATACAGAACTTTGTGGATGGGGCCTCCCCAGTGGCACAGCTATCAAAGTCACAGCAATTCAAAATGCGCTGCTACAGATACCCATGCCGGCCGCCACCCGGAGACCCATGAGGCGGCTTTTGGTTTTAATTTAGAATCCTCTAATCCTCTATATGTAATTATTGGCGGAGAATCACGTCATATTTTCCGATATACTCTAGGCCTACCGTAGGCGGCATGAGTCTCACTAGTGTTGAGTAATGTGCTGTTAAAAGTGGTGTAGGTCTTATTTATTTAACTTCTCTAGGATAGGGAGCAGCATTTTCACTTTTGGATAAATAGCGTGCCCAATTTGAACTTCCTTCTACTCATCCCCAGAATATAAGATATGAATATTATTAGTGGATTTGGATAGAAAACTCTGAAGTTTCTAAAACTGTTTGAATCATGTCTGTGAGTATCACAGAACTTATGTAGCAGGCAAAACCCTGAGGACTAACCATTCAGATTTCTTTTTTTTTAGGTCACCGTCTGTTCAATGAGTTTTCATTGGGATACTAGATTTCTAATCAACCTGTTTGCAGTTCCTACCACTTCCACTGGATGTCACCAGTCTTTGGAAATAGGTTGAGGTTATTCCTTTGTGCAATGAAGAAGAACGGCCATCAGGAATCAGTGTAACGTTATGTGTACTGTTTGAGAGTTGCGCAAGACTAGAAAAGTATCGTTAGTTTGTGGTCATCCTCTATTGAAAACAGATAGACCTATCTTCAATTTGATCGATTAATAATATCCTCTTATGGCTCAAATATCAGCAGTGAGTATCAGCAGTGGAAAGAGGTGGCCATTTCAAACGGCCTCGTACTCAATTCTTGTTCTTACAATATGCATATTATTATTACTTTTGGATAGAAAACACTGTCTAGTTTCTAAAACAGGTTTAATTATTTCTCTAAGTGAAACATAACTCTTTTTACAGCCCATTTTCTGTAAAAAGTGAAATTTCCAAGAAGCTATGTCTCTCTTCAAGATACTCTCTATAAAAGGCCTTGGCACTTAGGACTGTAGAAACACGTCACACGCCTTCCCCTGGATGTCATGCGGAAGTGAGAGAAGAAATGACTTGATTATCTCTGTCAGGGACTGAAAACAACATCTTGGAGTGATAAGTGCGCACTTAATTTTTTTTTCTGGGCGCGAAGTAGGAACTGGACTGCGCTCCTGGAAAACACTCGTTATAGGTGAATATGACCTCCAGGTTCGATTTTATTTGATACATGTCACAATATCATCCTAAAGTATGTTTTTTCAATATACTTTAATTATATTATTGAAATTTATTCTGGACTTTAGACGTGATGCGACGCAAGAATTTTGTCAAGACGGAGAGGTTAGCACGGCATGGCCAGTGTGCCATGCTAATTCAAGAGGGACATCGTTCGTTCTAGGTCCAAATGAACACGGTTCTGAACAAAGGACCCTTTGGAGAACATTCTGATGGAAAATCAACAAAGATAAGGACCCAATTTGGGATGCTTTTTCATATATCTGTCGAACTGTGCTATCGCTAGCGTTTGACTAGAATCAATGCTGCTGTGTGTTAGCTATTGTAGTAAGCTAATATAACGATATATTGTGTTTTCGGTGTAAAACACTTCAGAAATCGGAAATATTGTCTGTATTCACAAGATCTTTCTCTTTCATTAGCTATCCACCATATATTTCTCTGAAATGTTTTTTGATGTATAATTAGTATTTGACGTTGGTGTCTGTATTTTCTCTGGCTACTCCCGTGCGATTTCTGACTGTAGCTATGATGGTGGCTAAGATGGTAGCAGTAATGTAAAACTGATTTATAGCTAAAATACGCAAATTCTTTGAACAAAACATAGATTTATTGTGTAACATGTTATAGGACTGTCATCTGAGGGAGTTTTTTCTAGGTTATTTAGGTTGGTTCTAGGTTATTTAGGTTGGTTCTAGGTTAGTTTGGTTAGCTTTGTGCATGCTACTTGCATGCTACCGTTGCTGTGAAAAATGTCTGTCTGTCTTTTGTATTTGGTGGTGAGCTAACATAAATATATGTGGTGTTTTCGCTGTAAAACACTTCAGAAATCGGAAATATTGTCTGTATTCACAAGATCTTTCTCTTTCATTAGCTATCCACCATATATTTCTCTGAAATGTTTTCTGATGTGTAATTAGTAGTTGACGTTGGTGTCTGTATTTTCTCTGGCTACTCCCGTGCGATTTCTGACTGTAGCTATGATGGTAGCAGTAATGTAAAACTGATTTATAGCTAAAATATGCAATTTTTTTTAACAAAACATAGATTTATTGTGTAACATGTTATAGGACTGTCATCTGAGGTAGTTTTTTCTAGGTTATTTAGGTTGGTTTTAGGTTAGTTAGGTTGGCTTGTGCATGCTACTTCATCCTACTTGTGCTGTGAAAAATGTCTGTCCTCTTTTTTATTTGGTGGTGAGCTAACATAAATATATGTGGTGTTTTCTCTGTAAAACATTAAAAAAATCGGACATGTTGGCTGGATTGACAAGATGTTTATCTTTCAAATGCTGTATTGGACTTGTTAATGTGTTTAAGTTAAATATTTAAAAAAAAATTGATTTTGAATTTCGCGCCCTGCACTTGAAATGGCTGTTGTCATATTGTGCCCGGTGTCGGGCTTGCAGCCTGAAGAAGTTTTAACGTTTACAAATACCTTAAGTTGTATTCCAAAAGTAGTTTGAAATGTTTTAGCAAAGTTTAGAGGTAATTTTTGAGATATTTTGTAGTGACGTTGCGCAAATTGGAAGCTGTTTTTTTCTGGATCAAACGCGCCAAATAAATGGACATTTTGGACATATATGGACGGAATTAATCGAACAAAAGGACCATTTGTGATGTTTATGAGACATAAAGGCATGATTTATATTTTATTTCTGCGTTTTGTGTTGCGCCTGCAGGGTTGAAATATGCTACACTCTCTTTGTTTACTGTTGTGCTATCATCAGATAATAGCATCTTATGCTTTCGCCGAAAAGCCTTTTTGAAATCTGACATGTTGGCTGGTTTCACAACGAGTGTAGCTTTAATTTGGTATCTTATATGTGTGATTTAATGAAAGTTTGATTTTATATCATTTTTATTTTATTTGGCGCTCTACATTTTCCCCGGATATTGGCCAAGTGGGACGCAAGCGTCCCACATATCCCAGAGAGGTTAAAGAGAATATTGAAGTTAGAAGCAATAGGATTTGAAGCAATAGCCTACAATTATTTTAGCACCGTTTCGCACTGCTCGGAGTCAAGCATGGGGACTGGTCTTGATAAATCAATGAGATTTTTATTTTCACTGAATCTCCATTTGGGTATTGGTTACACTACAATTAGAAATGTTATGCTCTTAGTGTAACCTTTATTTAACTAGGCAAGTCAGTGCAGAACAAATTCTCATTTACAAGGACAGCCTACTCCTTCCTCCCCATCGGGGAATTGAACCCTGTACTCCTGACCGTCATGTTGTACAGCACCATATTTTCCTACAGCGCCATATTTTCCGTTCCATCCTAACGAAACCCAGAGGGTTTTTCGTTTTTCGTGGAATAGAAACACCATAATATTAATCAAATTAATTAAGCAAAATTTCTTAAAATCAGTCCCATATACTATGTTCTTAGAAAAAAAGGTTTTAAATTCTCTAGTACAGCCACTATTGAAGGCTATCAAATGCTTCTAAAAGATGCCCTTTGGTGGTCAAACCAGCACTAACTAGCATGGTACCAGAGGTTGGCACTTAAATAACGTGCCATAGAATTCTGCGGCACCACATAAGCTGTGCTGCAGTAGGCTGCACCTTTTAAAGCACGAACCACTGTAGGGACACCCACACAAACAAACAGAGCTTTTAACAATGTTTTCAACTTACATATTTGACACAATTTGCAGTGGTGTAAAATACTTAAGTAAACATAATTTAAAGTACTACTTAAGTCATTTTTTGGATATCTGTACTTTACTGTACTATTTATATTTTTGACTACTTTTACTTCACTACATTCCTAAAAAATATAATGTACTTTTTACTCCATACATTTTCCCTGATACCCAAAAGTACTCATTACATTTTCAATGCTTAGCAGGACAGGAAAAATATCCAATTCACGTACTTATCAAGAGAACATCCCCGGTCATCCCTACTGCCACTGATCTGGTGGACTCACTAAACACACATGCTTCATTTGTAAATGATGTCTGAGTGCTGGCTATCCATTAAAAAAATATAATAATTAACGGTGCCATCTGGTTTGAATAATATTTTTGAATTTGAAATTATTCATAATTTTACTTTTGAAATGTAAGTACAGTATATTTTAGCAATTACATTTACTTTCAATACTTAAGTATATGTTAGCTTTTACTCAAGTAGTATTTTACTGGGTGAATTTCACTTTTACTGAAGTATGACAATTGGGTATTTTTTCCACCACTGACAATTTGACATATGTTTATTCATACAGTAATTATTATTTAATTTCCGAGTGAGAAGTTTAGTTACCCCAGCAACAATTATATTGGAAAATCATATTTCACTGCAAATGGCCATGTTAAATAACCTTTGAGGAAATCATCCTAACAAACGGGACGTCCTGAGGACATTCAGCAACTTTCCAATTAGGTCCCTTAAGGGTTTCAGCATGACGTTATCCCTCTGACATTCTGGGATTTGAACCCACAACCGCTTGGTTCATGACATTCCAATTTTCCTGATACACCACCATTTCTGTATCGATGACTGATTTCACCTGTAGGCATATTCCTACACTTGGCACTTCAAAGTAAATCTCAGCTCTGCTAAAAATACACTCAAGAATAACTATTATATGTATCATAGTGATTCAGCAGTAACATGAAAACAGAATAATATGCCCCACCAACATTAAACAACTACACTAAAAACCCAAACTCAAATTGCTGAAATAAGTAAATGAAATCGATGAGAGAATAGTCAGATTAACTGATAATTAGTGCAGATTTAGTGCAGATGGCACTCTTTTGTTTAGTGCAAATATGTATTATAGGTAATGAATGTGTAGTGGACTTCTGAAATTCTGCAGACTTTGTGGCGCAGCAGAAAGAAAAGAATACCCCAAAATCCAGAGGTTGTACATTCAAATACAAGGTGGGGTCATGTTGAAAAATGTGTACTAAGTGATCATGTCAAATATCATTGTCATTGTTTAGAGATTCTTACACTATTTTAGCTGAACAGTGTAGCACTTACTTTAAAACCCCGATGCCATTTCAGTACTTTACTTATAATGGTTTGGGACCTGGGACAATCTGTTGAGATTCAGGGGATCATGATGCAACGTCCAAATAACTTCCTAAAGAAGTCCTTGCGGGAGTCCCTGGGACAAACCGGGAACTATACAAAACCTCCAGGGTATCATGACACTGACTGAGTGTCCCAGGACAAGACAGACCCAACGTCAGACTGTCAATCATAACAATAACACTACTGAACTAACTTTTCCAAAGCTCATTTTCAATTTACTCCCTGTTTTTCTCATTTTCTTGCTCTGCAAAGAAAACTCAACAGATTGAACAGCGTCTTGGATAAACGAGCAGACCGACAGAAGAGAGGGGAGGTGACCAGTGCAAGGCTATATACCAGTGCAGGGCTATATATATACTCCAAGCTTCGTCAGGCAAGCTGACAAGGCTTAAATAACAGGAGTACATCACTTAAACAAAGTGACAGCTGAGCTTTGCCTTTTGCCCCTCTAGTCCAATAAGGCAGTGACAAACTGTCAAGCACTTTTTTAGGATGATTCCGGGCTAGCAGAGGAGGAGGAAAAAATATGTCACTCCAGGCAGTCCAATCCATTATTTGACCGATTCACTGAGTTTGAGTGACAAGCCTTCGCTGGATTAGGACACATTATTAAACCAAATATGACAGGCATTAGACAATTTGCTTTTTCAAATAATCACATTGATTTTTAAAAATCCTCTGAGTATTACATCTCGTTTTCACATTTTATCAGTCAGGTAAGGCTATGTGGAGTTGGAGGATTTATAAAATGATGTGTGACTTGAAAATACTTTGTTATCCCTCATACTACCAACGTATTTTGCATGCATGGATAACCAACTGGGGTCATTTTAAAACTATTGGAAAAAGCAACAATCATAGCAAAATATAAAACATTTAACATTGACATAAGACATTTATATAATGTTATCTGAAAAAAAAGAAGACTTATTTGAGCAAAATTACAATTAATTACTGGTAAATAAAAATGTATGTCAAACCTACTAATCCCTTTGAAAACATTTATTCTAGTGTCAATTGACTACAACGTGTAAATATGATCATTTTGGTACCTCAGTGCATCACAACGAGTAAATTAAGGTTGGGTTTGCATTAACAATATGTCAACTATCCATGCCACCTTTTGCCCAAACACGGTATAAAGGCCAAGCTCCACGTGCAAATCTTCCTCTTTGAGACCGAGCGAACAGCCTTTTACGGATTTTCCATTAATTAGCATATTCAGTATTGTTTTAGTAGTGGCATAGTATCCACTAGATTTGAGTTAGATTATTATTGGAGTTAGTGTAGTAGTATTAGTAGTAGTAGCAGTAGCAGTAGTATTAGTAGTAGATGGTAGTGCTAGCGTGACCATGCCTTCGGTTAAAAAATGCATGGGAGGACGCACAGCTATCCATGGCTTGCAAGGACCCTACCATATGCAATGGGTGATTGGAATTTGTCGGTCCCTGAGTCTGCACAAGTAACGCTAGCTTTGTTAGCTGTCTCCCAACTTCAACCTTGTGAAGATGTGCTTCCATACCAAGATGACGCTAACTGTCTATGCAGTTCCCACAATGTTGCTAGATGGTCAGATGGCATCCGACGCTACCACTTCTGCTGGCTGACAGCGATCATACCCGCGACCAGTGGTGGTGAGTATAGCTAGAGACTGCTGGTTATGTATCTGGTTTTGTATATTTTGATAGCTAATCATTATCACTATAATTCTAGCGAAGCAGGCTAGCTGAAGTTAGCTAGCTACCTAGTTAACGTTAGTTGGCTACCTCAATGCATCTTAGATTTGGCTTGGAAACACAGTAACATTTCAAAAGGAGGCAAATAATTAGTAGGAAACCCTTTTGTCATACTCTTCCAAGCCATAAGACTGCTGAACAACTAATCAAAATGCCACCCGGACTATTTACATTGACCCCCCCTTGTTTTTACACTGCTGCTACTCGCTATTTATAATCTATGCAAAGTCCCTTTACCCCTAACTACTGTACATGTACTAATTACCTCGACTAACCTGTACATCTGCACATTGACTTGGTACCAGTACACCCTGTATATAGCCTCGTTATCGTTTTGATATTTTATTGTTATTTTATTTTACATTTTAAATATTTTCTCAACTCTACTTCTTGAACTGCATTTTTGGTTACTTGGTTGTAAGTAAGTGTAACCGTTGTTAAAGTACTATGTGAATTTCACCAGGTTCATATATGAATATGTCATGTTGATTTGTTATTATGCATGCCTGCATCCTGGGAGTAGGGGAGTGTGTACTTACGTTATGCCCTGCGTGCTTGTGCTCAAATCATTTTGATGCACTATGAGAGGTAGGCCCGCTTTTTCTGTTGTCTTAAGAAAAGTTTGATTCTTTTAAGCACAAAGTCATACACACAGTGTTTTGTTCATGAATAATGTTGTATATTTAGAGGTTACTCATAAGTGGATGTTATTGTTAAGATGCACTTGTAATTGTACTTTTTAGGATGATATCAACATTCTAAATTCAACATGTGGTTAATAGCTAGCTAAGGTATTAGCAGGCTATTGTATGTGTGAACGATGGCTAGCTCCTCGAATGATCCCAGTCCCTTGTATTGTGCATCTTTTGTAGAAAGAGGCGACGATTCGCAGAACATATGTGCTCTCCAAATGTTTTATTTTCTTTTGGATGCAGGTATGTGGTTTTATCTATGTAAAATATGTTATGTGTTGATACATAATAAGGAGAGGCTGTACCAATTTTTGTATTCGGAAATCATTATGATGTACTATGAGAGAAAGAAGCGACGATTCGCAGAACATATGTGCTCTGCAAATGTTTTATTTTATTTTGGATGCAGATGCAGGATGCAGAGAGTGAATTCTGCTTAATTAAAACTACCTGATCTCCAAAGTCCACGTCTATAGTCTCAATCAACCACACACAACGCAGAGTTAAGTTACTGCGGTGCATACTGCACCGGTTACATAAGAAGTTCACGGTAATGTCTACACCTGTTGTATTCGTGTGTATGCAATTTGATTTGATTTGTGGCCATACCACCCTGAACAAGCAAGTACTTAGATGGGAGAATGCCTGGGAATACCCAAATCAAATTGTATTGATCGCATACACATATTTAACAGATGTTATTGTGGGTCTAGTGAAAAGCTTGTGTTCCTAGCTCCAACAGTGCAGTAATATCTAACAATACACAGAAATCCAAAAAGTAAATTAATGGAATTTAGAAATATTAGGACAATCAATGTCGAAGTCCGGAGTATAATATATACTGTATATATACAGTGGGGAGAACAAGTATTTGATACACTGACGATTTTGCAGGTTTTCCTACTTACAAATCTGTAATTTTTATCAAAGGTACACTTCAACTGTGAGAGACGGAATCTAAAACAAAAATCCAGAAAATCACATTGTATGATTAAGTAATTAATTTGCATGACATAAGTATTTGATACATCAGAAAAGCAGAACTTAATATTTAGTACAGAAACCTTTGTTTGCAATTACAGAGATCATACGTTTCCTGTAGTTCTTGACCAGGTTTGCACACACTGCAGCAGGGATTTTGGCCCACTCCTCCATACAGACCTTCTCCAGATCCTTCAGGTTTCGGGGCTGTCGCTGGGCAATACGGACTTTCAGCTCCCTCCAAAGATTTTCTATTGGGTTCAGGTCTGGAGACTGGCTAGACCACTCCAGGACCTTGAGATGCTTCTTACGGAGCCACTCCTTAGTTGCCCTGGCTGTGTGTTTCAGGTCGTTGTCATGCTGGAAGACCCAGCCACGACCCATCTTCAATGCTCTTACTGAGGGAAGGAGGTTGTTGGCCAAGATCTCGCGATACATGGCCCCATCCATCCTCCCCTCAATACGGTGCAGTCGTCCTGTCCCCGTTGCAGAAAAGCATCCCCAAAGAATGATGTTTCCACCTCCATGCTTCACGGTTGGGATAGTGTTCTTGTACTCATCCTTCTTCTTCCTCCAAACACGGCGAGTGGAGTTTAGACCAAAAAGCTCTATTTTTGTCTCATCAGACCACATGACCCTCTCCCATTCCTCCTCTGGATCATCCAGATGGTCATTGGCAAACTTCAGACGGGCCTGGACATGCGCTGGCTTGAGCAGGGGGACCTTGCGTGCGCTGCAGGATTTTAATCCATGACGGCGTAGTGTGTTACTAATGGTTTTCTTTGAGACTGTGGTCCCAGCTCTTCTTCATAGTAAACTGCCAGCTCCTCAGTCCCAGTTGCTAATACATGCATATTATTAGTAGTATTGGATAGAAAACACTCTGAAGTTTCTATAACTGTTTGAATGATGTCTGTGAGTATAACAGAACTCATATGGCAGGCAAAAACCAGAGAAAAAATCCAAACAGGAAGTGGGAAATCTGAGGTTGGTCGATTTTCAACCAAGCCCCTATTGAATACACAGTGGGATATGGATGAGTTTGCACTTCCTACAGCTTCCACTAGATGTCAACAGTCTGTAGAACCTGTCTGATGCCTCTACTGTGAAGGGGGGCTGAATGAGACAGGAATTAGTCAGGTCTATCATGACCTGACCATGCGCGTTCACATGAGAGGGAGCTCTGTTCCATCGCACATCTGAAGTCAATGTAATTCTCCGGTTGGAACGTTACTGAAGATTTATGTTAAAAACATTCTAAAGATTGATTCAATACATCGTTTGACATGTTTCTACTGACTGTTACGGAACAATTTGACATTTCGACTGCTTTTAGTGAACGCGCTTCCTGACTTTGAATTTGTTTACCAAACACGCTAACAAAAATAGCTATTTGGACATAAATGATGGACATTAACGAACAAAACAAACATTTATTGTGGAAGTGGGAGTCCTGGGAGTGCATTCCGAGTATTGCTGCTAGTGGAATAGTGAGAGTGGTAGGGCCTATAGCAGGATGCTTCAAAAAGCATGCATCATTCCTCAAAGTCAATTCAAACCAAATGTTGAAGAAACTCAAGTTGCGTCAACATTTGCGCATGGCAACGGCCACATTTGCGCGTGGCTACGGCCTACGGCTAACTCCAGTTGCTTCGCGCAAATGTGGCAGGCCAACTCAAGTTGCTTCCACGCCGTTGTTGCGCTGCATTGGCCACTCGAGGTTTGGCTGCTCCTGTTACAATGTAAATTGTCTGGGAAAGCCCAGGAAGTAGTAGCTGCTCTCTCCCTGGAAGACAGCTTACAGTACAATATAGTTAAAACAACCGTGTTGCGGGTTTATGAGTTAGTGCCTGAAGCTTATAGGCAGCTCTTCAGGAACAACAAAAAACCCTCTCACCATTATTTTGTTGAGTTTGCTAGTGACAAAGAGTCTCTATTTAATCGCTGGTGTTCAGCCAGCAAAGCTAACACCTTTTCTGATATTCGGGAGTTGATGCTGTTGGAGGATTTAAAAAGCAACCTCCCTGATGCAATTGTAGTTCATTTAAATGAACAGAAAGTGGCGACATTGGCCCAGGCAGCAGTGTTGGTACGCTTTGACACACAAGACTGTCTTTGGTGCACTTCGGTTTGAAGGCCGAATGATTAGGTCATCAGTGCCTCGTTCGTATCGCTTTTCCTCCGACAACCCTAAGCCATCGCACAAGATCCGAGAATGATTATTTTCCTCTACCTCGCTTAGATAACTGCATTGATATAATTGGCTCTGCTGCTTACGTTAGATTTGCTAAAAGGTTATTGGCAGGTGCCTCTGACCTCTCGAGCTTCTGACATCTCGGCTTTCGTTACGCCTGATAACTTCATACAATACACTGCGATGCCCTTTGGAATGTGTAATGCACCTGCTACTTTTCAGCGCCTAGTTAACATTGTGTTCGCGGATGTGCCAAATTGTACTGCTTACCTTGACGATGTGGTGATTAATTTGTCTACTTGGTCTGATCATCTCACCACCTTAAAGTGTGTTTCAGCGGTTGGAGAATGCTTCTTTAACCCTCAATTTGGCCAAGTGTGAGTTTGGGAAATGTACTGTACTTAGGGAAGCAGGTAGGACGAGGTCAAGTGCGCCCAGTAACTGGCAAAGTGGAAGCAATTGTTGCTTTTCCTGCTCCCACGACTCGCCGCCAGTTGCGCAGAATCCTGGGGATGGTAGGGTACTATTTTTTGACGGTAGTGGCTCCCCTTACATCTCTGCTCAGTCCCAAAGTATCATTTAAGTGGTCCCAGGAATGTAACTATACTTTTGGGTCCGCCAAAGCGCTACTTTGTAGTGCCCCAGTGCTTGCCGCCCCCAACTTTGAAAAACCTTTTAAGTTGGAGGTAGACGCTAGTATAGTGGGGGTGGGTGCGGTTCTCTTGCAGGAAGATGAAGAGGGAGTGGATCGGCCCGTCAGTTTCTTCTCCCATAAGTTCAACTCGTGTCAGTCAAGGTACTCCACCATTGAACAAGAGACGCTGGCTTTATTGCTAGCCTTACAGTTTTTTTAGGTATATGTGGGCTCCAGTGCCTTGCCTGTACTGTTCTTCACGGACCATAATCCTTTAGTGTTTCTAAAGCAAATGTACAATCAGAACCGCCAATTTATGCGATGGGCTCTGATTGTACAAGGATACAATGTACAAATTAACTATTTGAAGGGTTCGGCGAATGTGGTTGCCGATGCTCTATCACGGGTTTAGTAACTGGGGATGCGTGATGAATTTTGTTATTGAAAACTGGAAGTTTGCAGGTTTTGGGGTGGGCGTGTTATGTTCCCCAGTTTTCTGTGTTATGGGTTTGTTTGTGTTTGAACGTGTGTATTTCAGGAAATGGCTTCCTGAAGTCCAAAGCAGCTGATTGGTCGGCCCTATTTCAGATTGGAGCTCTGACCCCGCCCTCTCGTCAGGAGATACAGCTGTCTGCAATTAAAAACTCCTTCTCCAGCTGGATAAAAGCCAGCGTTCCTTTGTTAGAAGGGAGAGCTTCTTGGATGTCCTGTGTTGGTTGTTGCTCAGAGACAGTTTTGTTATAAAGTATTTTGTAGCCGCTACTTCTGAGGTATGTGTGTGCAAATAGGAGTGTGTTTTTGATGATTGACATTGTTCACTTTAAGTTTGTATTATTCTGTATTTGTTCCCAGGGGAGAAGGGGAAGGCACCTTGGGAGTGCTTAGGCAAGAGGCCTGCGGGCATACATATACCCTTATTATGTACTCTGTCTATGCACACTAGGTAAGACCTGGGCGGACCCCCCCCCCCCCTCTGTATTTTGGTTAGCGCGCCAGGTGGTGCTAAGAATAGGTGGGTAGGTAGGAGAGGGGGCTCTTTCTTTGCTTTGGTTGCGTCCAGCCCCTTTTCCCTGTTAATGGTAAAATTCTCTGCCTTTGTCATCCTTACCCGCACCTACAATCCCATACCTCTTTCACTCCACAGGGAGTTGAGTTGTAGCGGGGTGTTGCATTCCCTCCACCAAGAGGCGTGCGTAACACAAGTCTTCATACCACTGACATACTTTCATGAGCTGTTTTGACTGCAACCAAGCAAATACAGTATACAGATTTTGTACACAGTTATACTTTGTTATAACCAGTACATAAGGTGCTCCATCTCTCTGAAGTTGATCTGTCGATCTGGTCAATCTAATGCAGTTCCCCCTCCACCCTCTAACTTAATATTATGTCTCCAGAGAAACCTGGATTCAAATAAATACTTTTTTAGATTTGCCCTAGAATAACTACTTTTTTGGGGAATACTCACCAACACAGCTTTCTGTGCATAGCTGAGTTCTGTATTGCAGTTTTATCAAGTATTTATACCCTTGGCAGATTTTAAAATGCACAAAAATAGGGTAATTTTGGTTTTGTACATAGTCATATGATACGTGATATAGAAAAGTACAATCTTAGGCGAGTACATGGAGAGCTATATCTCTGCTGGTGATCTGTCTATCTGTTCAAAATTACTGGTACAGGTCCCCCTCCACCCTCTGGTAACTTGTTAGTATGTCTCCAGAGAAACCTAGATTCAAATAGGTCTCCAAGGTCCTATTTTATCAAATTACCCTAGGTGGAATTAGGTGTTTTTGGCTGGGATCCAAATTACCTCAAAGAACTAGTTTATTTTTTATAAAGTCCATTTTGATACAGAAAAACTAAACAATGATTTAAATGCATTGAGAACAAGTTGATTGACAAAGTCATGACACATTTGAAGAATTGAATGAACCACCTTTGGGCTATGATCAGAAATATGTCTCTAGGGTCAAAATTACCCCAGTCAGTAGAATGAGGGGTTATTCAAAATACGTTGGATAGCCAAATCTCAGTAGTTTTTTCTTTTCTTTTTTCCCCCCATCAATCTGTTACAATGTTTACAGAGCTTACATCTGGTATTATCTGAGCACATAAATGGAATGAAACAGATGTTAAACACAGATACACTACATGCTAAACTTGTCAATAAAGGGAATGAAACTGGTCAATATTAGTGCCAAATACAATTAACTACTGTATATACCCTAGATTTTGAGCCTATAAAATAATACTAAAAAAATATACTGCGACAGACTGATCAGGAGAAGGAAATGGAGGTGAATTGGACACGCACTCAAAAACACAGTTAACGTAACAAGACAGGCAAAGGACTACAACTCAAAATGAAATAGAAAGCAGGGAAGGCCAAAAAACAACAGAAGATGGTCCACTCTAAGAACTCAATGGAGTAAAAGCCCTTGCCCAGAGAAGAGTGAGGCGAAGAGCTATGGTGAACACCCTATACTCCAAAAGAAACCAAAGGGACTAAGTCAAGTTAGTCAGTGACAGACGACTGAGTGTAATAATGAGTGCACTTTAACATGTCTCTTTCTTGAGATAAAAGCATCTGCTGATGTCCGAAGAGATCCACACTCCACACACAAGCATATACACTTCCAGCATATCATAACCCAGACACATCCACTGAACTTCGGGGGTAATTGAAACCGCACCTCAGCATCAGGCAAGCTTATAAAATAAAGGTGATAGAGATGGAATAAAGGCCAAGAGCTGATAAAAACATGCGAATACAGAGAGAAAGAGAGAGTACATTTGGAACAATCTAGGATTTGAGAGTCTAAAAGCATCTCTTAGATGATCCTGAGATAGAGCTCCTGATATGGCCTGTGTAAGAATCCCTGTGACATTAACTTCTTAAATAGGGATTGGAGAGTATTGAGGAGGAGCGGAAGAGGAGGAAACAAGGATCATATGGATCGACTAACTTCAATCGAGAGGCAAGTAGTCGTGGCACTACTGTAATGTATATAGAGTAAGGTTGGCAGGTGTTTATGGAACACTCATCCTCAAAAAAACAAAAGGTGCTTTTCTCTTTCTTCCGTAACTTATTCCTACCCTAAGTGAATATTTCACAGAGAGACCGGGCACGTTTTTCTCTTTTTACTATGACTCTCCATATACATCTACATTGATTCTGGTATCTTCTTGCTGTGTTTTTTTCCCTCTTTAATTTACAGTGGCTAATAAGTGCTCGTAAAAGTTTTTATGAACCACCTCCCTAGAGAGAGGGCTAGTTGGCCAAGGAACATGATAACTAGGGGCTTGATGAATGCAAACAAAGCATCACCGATGTCAACTGTGTTCATTGTTGGTACACATGACCTCCACTTCAATGCACCTGGCATTTCATTGAAAAAACTTGTGAAAGCCAAAAGAGAATTCCCCATTCACCACCGCTCACCTGTTTCACAACAATCTGCTTATGCATGGGCTCGACCTGAAAGGAGGTGGCCATTTGCAAAAGATTTTACAACAAGATGGTTAATAAATGTAGGGTTTCCGATACTGGAAAGTTATTTACGGATTGTTGTTTAAAACCTCTACGAGATCGGTGTCCCTATACCTGGACGGTTGAGCTAACGTGCGCTAATATGATTAGCATGACGTTGTAAGTAACAGCAAACTTTCCAGGACATAGACATGTCTTCTATGGGCAGGAAGCTTAAATTCTTGTTAATCTAACTGCACTGTCCAATTTACAGTAGATATTACTTTGAAAAAATACCATGCTATTGTTTGAGGAGAGTACACAACAAAAAACATATATCACGGCAACTTGTTTGATACATTCATCTCTGAAGGTAAATAATGTACTTACATTCAGTAATCTTGCTCTGATTTGTCATCCTGAGGGTCCCAGAGATAAAATGCAGCATAGTTTTGTTTGATAAAATACATTTTTATATTCAAATGTAGGAACTGGGTTCTACAGTTTGAACCCCTGCTGTCTCTGGCTCGACACCCACCCCGCCCGGCCATCTAGATGTGTGAAAGTTAGTGTATAAGCTAATGATCCATCATGTATGACAATCCTGGGAGTGTGTAAATGAAATGTTGTATTACCATATCATTTCTGTATGTTCTCTATAGTTATGTACTTGAAAATGTATCAATTGACCAATTCGGCACATTTGGGCAGACTTGCAAAATATTGTCCGGTATTGCAATGCTTCACTTGATCAATCTGAAACGTTGCACACACACTGTTGCCATCTAGTGGCCAACATCTAAATTGCGCCTAAACTGTAATATTATATTACGGCCTTTCTCTTGCATTTAAAAAATTATGAAACAAAAACAAAATAGAAAACACATGTTTTATTGTTTGTATTATCTTTTACCAGATTTTATGTGTTCTATTCTCCTACATTAATTTCACATCTCCACAAACTGGAAAGTGTATCCTTTCAAATGGTATCAAGCATATGCATATCCTTGCTGCAGGTTCTGAGCTACAGGCAGTTAGATTTGGGTATGTCATTTTAGGTAAAACATTTTAAAAAAGGGGCCGATCCTTAAGAGGATGTATTAATGCTGCTTGGCTGAGTTGCGATGCAGGTCTCTAGTTGGGAGTTGGTACACATCTTGTGGCTAACAGCGCTAGCCTGAGCTGAATACCAAGTCCCTGTGGTGCAGCTGGTGGAACCACTGTAGAAGACACAGACAGCCCCAGAGTCCTAACACGCTCACATCACCAGTCTAAACTGTGGTCTGACATGGCATGGGACTTTCCAGGAACTAACACTAAAGCTAAGCAGTGAAGCGAAATGTGGTACTTTTGTTCTTCTGAAATGACATGATAATTATGCCCCTTAAGAACTGAACAAAAACAAGTAAAAGACAGAATAAAAGGAAACTCCTTCTCCATCCCCCCCAAAACACTATGACTCAGAATATCTTATTAGTAAATAAATAAATAAATAAACAAGCAGACACGTTCACATAACAAGAGACAATAATTTGGGCCTGACCCGAAAGGAACCGTACGTGACCGAACAATTTGTAACAGGGTCTTTGATAGGCTTGAAGGTGATTATCTTCAGATACAGTCAGAACTGAAACAGCCCAATAAGTACGTGTTAAAGAGGGGGCAAGGTGAGATGAGCACATTTCATTTTGACTCACTTTAACTACCTTTGGTGACAGGCCAAAGCATTGACATCCTTACTGAGTGAGAGTCTGGGTTGTCTCAGACGCAGTCTGCCTGTCTGCCACGGGACAATGGGGTAAGGCACTCTGGTTTTTACAGGGAGTGCTCCTTCTGATGGATGCTCTTCCCGTTTTGTGCCGAGTACAGGGGAATCAAATCTGATTGACACCCACTGTCATACGAAAAACAACTCCTGCCCTCCACTTTGGGTGAACGGTTGTTAATTCGAGGCTGCATGGCCGACGTGAGCCTTTTTACCTGTCAAGGGGAAGGCTGAATTTTGGAGGCCATTTTATCAAAGTGCCACCTGCTTTGTTCAATTTCTCTCCCATCTTTCTCTGTCACTGTTCAGGTTCAGCTCTTTGCTTCGTGCCACTTTGAAAGCACCTGAATACTGCTGCGTAAACATATAGTTTCTCTCTGTACCTCACCATGTTCAAAATTCTAGATGCTGGGCAAAAGTACACAGAAAATTTTCGTAATTTGCTCCCCGTCTGGTTGGTACTACAGGAAATGGAGAGGGTGTGTTGTGTCTTAATTGTCAAGCCTTAACATCATATCCTGGGGGGAGCAAATCCTGACGCAAATATGACCAGTCAGTCAATATGGCCGCCCTCCTAGCCACTACTGTGTAGGACAAGCAGCCTGTACTCAAGAAAGAAGCCTGGGGGACTTGAGAGGCCAGAGAGGGGGTTGTTTCGAGCGCAATTGGCAGTGCCAGGAGAGTTGGCGACTGTAGTTGGCACCCGCCGTGGCTGAGGAATCAGCAGACAGCTCGTCTATATTGGGAGGAAAAGCCTCCCTCGACCCTCTTTTCTCTCACTATCTCTCTCTCTCCCTCCCCATTTCTCTTTCCAGACTTAAACTCTACACCCCTAGGCAATGTATTTTCTTGTCTTTTATGTCGGGGGGCTTGGGTGGCATCGCATAGCTTCGGAAAAGCCTGCTCGGGCTCATTTGATGTGCATGCTTTCTAATTGGCACAATGAAAGGATGAAAGAATGGCATCTTAGGGATGCCACCTGTGAAAGGTGACTTGATGAGCAAACTAGGGATTCAAGCTGTGCTGCCATCATGTACAACTCAAATCACATGGATATTTCATGCTGTAGTAGTGGGTAAGGGAATATGCACAGCACCGTCAGTACGTACACTATGTAGTCTACTGAAAGATGGAGAGTATAAGTGAGTAGCAGCAGTTTACACTGAGCATTTACATATGTGACAATAGCTAAATGGAAAAACCATTAGATTAAATAATAATGATGGGCTGGCATACTTTAAAGCCACGGGGAAACAGTTAAGCCGCACTTGATTTTACATTTCTGGTATCTAACCTGCATGTAATGGGGGGAAATTTAAGTGAAAAGAGAAACAGATTAAGGAACGAGAGACGTGAAATAAATGCCTTATTCTTGATGGCAGGTCTAAACTACCGAGCTAAATCCATATTTTATGCAATAACTTTATCGAAAAGGTTCTCACTGAGCCTAAAACTCACAGATTGAATTGACTGAGATCCAATGAAATCATGAAGTCGATGTGACCACCGCTCAGGCACACTGAACCACATCATGGGAAAACACATCATTGGTGTCAATGCCAAACAAAGTTACAGAGGTGGAAAATTATGAAAATTAAATTAAAACCCTCTGGTTTTAAGCAATTTCGAAAAATATATATATATATATTTTTTTATATATAAAAATATACATGTGCATGCTGTTTACGATTTGGCAAACAAAGAAGAACAGGCAAATGCTATTGTACATCCTGTCACGTCTGCTCCCGCTCTCCCTCCCCCTGGCGCTTGAGGGGGCCAGGCTGCCCTGCATCACGTACTTATGCCATCTATTACGCACACCTGCGTTCCCTCGTCACACGCATCAGCGATATTGGACTGACCTAGACTCAATCATCACCTGTTTATTTCCTCCCCTATATTTGTCAGTTCCCTTGCTCTGTTCCCTGCTGCTGCATTGATTGTTTTTTGTCTGTGTTTACTAGTTTGCTGACACTGTTCCTGTCTTGTTCCATGTCCGTTCTTTATTAAATGTTTGACTCCCCGTACCTGCTTCGTCTCTCCAGCGTCATTCCATGTGACAGAATGCAGCAGCCATCTACAAAGCATTGGGGAGTGGTGGTGGTGGTGACATCGGCTCTGGGTCGCCTCTGATGGAACCGGGGGTGCCTAGCCAGCTCGTCGGGCTTCCACGCCCTAGCTGGCTCGAGAGGTTTCCTTGCCCCGGTTGGCTCGGATGGCACCCATCCCAGCTGGATTGTCAGTTCATGTTCGCCCAGCCGGTCCAGGATTTTTTGTTTTTTTTGTTTTGTTGGTGACGTCGGGGTGGATTCCGCCACCGATGGAACCGGGGGTGCCTAAGCCAGCCCGTCGGGTTCCACTACCCTGGCTGGTTCAAGAGGTTTCCTCGCCTCAGTTGACTCGGTGGGTTTCCATTCCACGTCACACTCCACCAGATCTTCGGGCTCCTTCTCTGCAGCGGGATCGACAGGCGTCTTGACTCAGCCGGATCGTCGGGTTTCCACGCTCCTGCCGGATCGTTGGGCTTCCACGCCCCAACCGGCTTGCCCATGTCTTGGCCGGTTCGCCCAGGTGGGACGCCACATGGCACCCTAGAGGGGAGGGTACTGTCACGTCTGCTCCCGCTCTCCCCCCCCCCTTGGCGCTTGAGGGTGCCAGGCTGCCCTGCATCACGCACTCCTGCCATCTATTACGCACACCTGACTTCCCTCGTCACACGCATCAGCGATATTGGACTCACCTAGACTCAATCATCACCTGTTTATTTCCCCCCCTATATTTGTCAGTTCCTTGCTCTGTTCCCTGCTGCTGCATTGATTGTTTTTTGTCTGTGTTACTAGTTTGCTGACGCTGTTCCTGTCTTGTTCCATGTCCGTTCTTTATTAAATGTTTGACTCCCCGTACCTGCTTCGTCTCTCCAGCGTCATTCCATGTGACACATCCCTTTTGCAATTTTACTGTACATTCAATTGGCTGATAGGTAATGTATTACTAGTTCATAAATCAACTTAGTTGTACTTCAAACCAGAAATAAGGGGAGCATGCACCCCGTAGTAAATTACACCTTCAAAAACTGAACTTGATATGATTCAAGATAGCGTGGGGAAAATGTGGTCTTTCATTATTCACTAAAAGGCTGAACAAAGACATTCCATTGAAAAAGAAAATCCCATCTGTATTAGGGTTGTCACAAAGAGGATAACACAAAGCAGACCAAACTCTTTAGTCTTTTAAAAACCTGCTTTATGTAAATGTCTTATAGCTTGGAAAATGACTCCAAATGACAGTAAGGCTGTTTGTTTCCAAAAGGACTGTTTTTCTCTCAAAATTAAGTCTGCTTCATGTTTTGTTTGCTTGTCATGATACTTCTGAGTATGGTGATACTGGTAGCGTGACAACCGTAATCTGTGTCTAGACAACATACAACAGCGATGGACATTGAACAGTGATGGATCTTAAAAGGAGGTATGACAGCTCACCCCATTGGCTTTGCTCAGGGCTTGGAAGTAAATGCTGTAGCTCTTGGACGAAGAGAGAGGGGGGTTCCAGTAGCCGTTGTAGGTCTTGTTGTCGCCTACGGTGAAGGGCTGAACCACAGTCAGGTAGGTGGGCGGGAGCTCCGCCGCAAAGTAGTGGGGCGAATTCAAGATGGAGGCATTCTTGAAGCTGACGGGGACGGGGAAGCACTCCTGCGCGTCAGCTGCCCGCCGTACCTTCTGCTTGCGTTCCTCTTTCACCACCAGCTGGTAGACACTGGGGAGAGAGCATAGGGCAAAGGTCAAGGGTCATCATCAGAGGTCTGACCAGTGTCTTCAGAAAGTATTCACGCCGCTTGACTTTTTCCACATTTTGTTGTGTTACAAGGAGGGATTAACATTTATTTAATTGTCATTTTTTGACAACGATCTACACAAAATTCTATGTACTGTGAAAGTGGAAGAAAATTCTAACATTTGGAAAAATGTAAGAAAAATAAAACAGTAATATATCTTGATTACATAGGTATTCAACCCCCTTAGTCAAAACATGTTAGAATCACCTTTGGCAGCGTTTACAGCTGTGAGACTTTTTGGGGAAGTCTATAAGAGCTTTGCACACCTGAATTGTACAATATTTGCACATTATTCAGCCATTTTCAAGTCATGCCGTGGATTTTCAAGACATTAAATTTTTTACAAAACTGTAACTAGGCCACTCAGGAACATTCAATGTCGTCTTGGTATGCAACTCCAGTGTATATTTGGCCTTGTGTTTCAGGTTATTGTCCTGCTGAAAGGGGAATTTCTCTCCCAGTGTCTGTTGGAAAGCAAACTGAACCAGGTTTTCTTCTGAGATTTTGCCTATGGTTAGCTCTATTCCGTTTCTTTTTATCCTAAATAAAACTAGTCCTTGCCGATGACGAGCATACCAATATGATGCAGTCACAACCATGCTTGAAAATATGAAAAGTGGTACTCAGTGATGTGTGGTGTTGGATTTGCCCCAAGTATAACACGTTGTATTCAGGACATCAAGCTAATTTCTTTGCCACATTTTTCCAGTTTTACTTTAGCGCCTTATTTCAAACATAATGCAATTTTTTGAATATTTGTATTCTGTACAGGTTTCAATCTTTTCACTCTGTTATTTAGGTTAGTATTGTGGAGTAACCACAATGTTGTTGATCCATTTTCTCCTATCGCAGCCATTAAACTCTGAAACTGTTTTAAAGTAAAAACACTGAGCGGTTTCCTTCCTCTCCAGCAACCGAGTTAGGAAGGACATTTGTAGCTTTGTAGTAACTGGGTGTATTGATACACCATCCAAAGTGTAATTAATGTTGAAAACCCTGAGCGGTTTCCTTCATCTCCGGCAACTGAGTTAGGAAGGACGCTTGTAGCTTTGTAGTGACTGGGTGAATTGATACACCATCCAAAGTGTAATTAATAACTTCACCATAGCTTCATAGTGAAAACCCTGAGCGGTTTCCTTCCTCTCTGGCAACTGAGTTTGGAAGGACGCTTGTAGCTTTGTAGTGACTGGGTGTATTGATACACCATCCAAAGTGTAATTAATAACTTCACCATGCTCAAACGAATATTCAATGTCTGCTTTAAACATTTTCACCCATCTTTGTGAGGCATTGGAAAACCTCCCTGTTTTTTGTTGTTGAATCTGTGTTTGAAATTCACTGCTCGAGTGAGGGACCTTACAGATAATTGTATGTGTGGGGTACAGAGATGAGATAGTCATTCAAACATCTTCTTAAACACTATTATTGCACACAGTGCAGCATTCAACTTATCAAGGCTTGCAATAACAAAAGGGTTGACTAATTATTGACTCAAGACATTTAATCTTTTCATTTGAATGAATTTGTAAAAATTACAAAAAACATCATTCCAATTTGACATTGAAGGGTATTGTGTGTGTGACACAAAATCTCAATTGAATACATTTAAATGCAGGCTGTAACACAAGAAAATGTGGAAAAAGTCAAGGGTGGTGGATACTTTCTGAAGGCACTGTACGAAGCGTCTCAGAGTAGTAGTAGTGATCTAGGATCAGTTTGGTCTTTTAGATCAAAATGAATAAGATTACATGGACATGGGGTACCTGATTCTGTGTTAGCACTCGTATCCTAAGACGATTGATACATACGGCCCTAAACTCGACTCCGGGTTCCATAAGAAATGGGTTAAATATTGATTTAAAAATTAATTAATAAAAACAATTGAATTTAATAAGGAACTACCTAATGTCTGAATATATACATAGTGCTTTACATACAGAATGGGTTTGTAGTCTGTGTCGGGTCAGTTTAAAACGATATACAAAGTTTATCTGAGCAGAGAGAGGAGTCTTACTGCTGCTCTCTCTTAAGCGCCAATCAACTATTCATACCACTCCAAATCGACCACATGACTGTTTTCAAACTTTCCATTTGCTTTGCGATTAGTACGTTCATATCTCCAGTGTGAATTACATCACCTGCTGAAGATGTGGACTTTTAACCCCAAAAATAAATCATGTTTGGTGACCTTTTGGAAAATAATGGTAACTCCGTGGAAAAGTATATGTTATTTACTTTAAATTTAGAATAGAAACCAACATATAAATACAGACTCCTTTTGGGCAGTCATTTCTGTGAGGGACCAGTAGAGGGAAATCTACCCCTAATTAGAAGTGAGGAGCCAGAGGGAGCGGCTCTTTAAACTGGCCTTTTTTGAAAGGCCCTGTCAATGGAGAGGAAGATAATGAGTGGAGGGTTTGTTTCTGCACTGGGTTTCATGAATGGATAAGGACTTCTTTTGAGCCCTGGGGCGCTATAGTGGTCGTCCGCAATTACGTCCATCTATGCCAAGAACACACTTCACAATTATATGCAATTAGGGAAATGTATGTTTCTGTGAAGGACTAGGGCAAATTATCCTAGCCTCTAATTTGGCATCTTTCATATGGGATAATTGCTGATGACCAAAGGAGCGTGCACTTTTCTCTGACAGCAAATATCAATTTCAAACTAATGGCTTTCAGAGACCAAACAAGTGCATTGGAAAAATGGCTTAGTTGCATCCATATGTGTAGGATGGATGTAACAACAGCCCGGCTGATCTTGTCATGAGCTTTTTTGGTAAACATTTTCATTAAAGCAGAGCTTTTATGTTATAGAGACCATTCTACTTTTTAAAGCATTATCTGTACAGTATGTGAAATGTAGGCTATCGTTATTTACAAAGTAATGACTTGTTTTCAACATAAAACAAACTATCTGCACTAACCCTATCTTGCACTGACTCTATGCACACTCACAAGACTATATATACACTCACTCACATACTTATTATTATCTATCCTGATGCCTAGTCACTTTACCCTGCCTTCATGTACATATCTTCCTTAAATACCTTATTATTATCTATCCTGATGCCTAGTCCCTTTACCCTGCATTCATGTACATATCTTACTCAAATACCTTATTATTATCTATCCTGATGCCTAGTCACTTTACCCTGCCTTCATGTACATATCTTCCTCAAATACCTTATTATTATCTATCCTGATGCCTAGTCCCTTTACCCTGCATTCATGTACATATCTTCCTCAAATACCTTATTATGATCTATCCTGATGCCTAGTCACTTTACCCAGCCTTCATGTACATATCTACCTCAAATACCTTATTATTATCTATCCTGATGCCTAGTCCCTTTACCCTGCATTCATGTACATATCTTCCTCAAATACATTATTATTATATATCCTGATGCCTAGTTACTTTAACCTGCTTTCATGTACATATCTACCTCAAATACCTCTGCACATTGATCTGGTACTGGTACTCCCTGTATATAGCTCCATTCTTGTGTATTTTATTCGTCTTCTGTTACTATTTTTCTTTTAAGTATAATTTTTTAACTCTGCATCGTTGTGAAGAGCTCATAAGCAAGCATTTCACGGTTAAATGTGGCAATGAACATTATGCACTTAGGGGCATATTTGAAGTGTTTTACGAAAGGATTTAGTAGTTGATGAATCAGAAAATGTAATATAGCATGTATATTATATTATAGAATACTGTAAAGACCCTCTTGGATTTAAATTCCTATTTAGCAATTTCACAAGTGTATTATTCCCTTCAGATATTTCAATTCTATAAATCTACACAAGGCCTGGAAATATTGTTAGCCCAATAGCAAGTGCATAAGCATTTTCTTTCTGTCCAAATGCTAGCCCATAAGGGCAATTGAGGTATTCGGTTAACACTGGGAAATAGTTTCCTTCTGACTTGTTAGGTTGAGCACAAAATGTCCTATTTCAATTTGCACACACTAACCATATTTTCATGAATGTCAACAAACTGCTTGCGATTGATGTTCCTAAAGCGGTTAAGCTGTTGTTCCAAGCCAACGGCCAGTAGTGTTGAATTGGCATAAGTGAGTATGTCGTGTCTGTTTTGTCAAGGCTATGTTTTCAAAACTGGAACTAAATGCGACGAAACTTTTAAAAGAACTGTGTTGCTCTGCCAACTACAATACAAATTGAACTTGATCCCCTTCATGCATTTTGCATACAAATTGCACTTATATGAATGACTGCTTCTAATACCTCAAAACACCCACAGGAAGAACAATAATTCCGTTTTTAATTTAGGAGATTCTGTGGACTTCGGTGAACCATTTCAAGGTGGGGATAAATATGAATTGGATTCTGTGCTTATAACTTGTCTTTTTTGAGAAAGAAAGGGGTAACACTTTAGTAAAAACCTGGGCAATTAGGCCTAAGCGTTAACTGCACTGTCATGTGTTGTGTATGAACAAATGAATTTCTTAGTGTGCAGATAAGCGGTTAAAACAATCAATATATACAATTTAATATAAATTCTTTCCACACACCATTATTTTGCGAATCTGACACCTCCATATTGCCATGCTAAAAAAATGTGTGAGTTAGGCTTTATGCCAGAGTTTTCACATTTGAAGCAGACTAAGATGACGTTAACACTGCCAAAATAGAGACACTTGGACATGTAACTTTTGACAGGACGTGATGTCATAGTGTGGTACCTGACGGGAGCTCCTCTGGACTGGGCAGGCTTCAGCAGAACTGTGATGGTGGTGTCCGTCTCGTTCAGAGGGGGCGTGTCTGTCTCGTACTCCGGCATCGATGGGGCTGGTGGGGAAAGATTCAGAGGGGATGAGATCAAGTAAGTGTTCATCAGGCCACGCCACGGAACACTTTTTAAATGTTATGCCACAAAAGACTAATATGCTTGAGTCTGTTTTAGTTACTTTTGTTTCTTAATGAACAAACCCTGTTGAATTCCTATCTTTAAAACACACTTGGTTCCCTCACATCATGGCAATAATGGATTTAGCCCTGTGATTGCTGAAGCTAATCCAGAACGGAGTATGGCTTACAGTAACAGTACATAGACTATGGAATAGGCTTAAGTCAATATTGTCCATGAAGCCATTGCTAAAGATTGACATTTTTAAAGATGTATCCTAACACAAGCATGTTGGTGTGAAAACCTTGCCCTATACACATCACGATAGTGCCATCTCTTTAAAATGTCACGTCTTCATTATCTCCAAAACATTCATTGGACAACCTTGATTAGATAAACCAAGGCTGGAATTAGAAATGCCAATTCGTTCAGGAACCAAAGAGAAAGGTGTCGATGCTCCAGGCCGTCAAGGCTCTAGTCTATTGGATGACTGACAACTGAGACAGGGAATGTTTACTTTCAGAGATAAGAAGACAAATCCTTCATGCTTGTGTTACACCAATTCGATCTATGAATGTCAGGAATGACATGGTTCAAATGAATGTTGCACAATGATGAACAATGTTTGATTGCTACATTCTGTGTACTGTATGTGGGGTACGTTGTCATTCCAGTGATATTTTGACTGTCAGCAACAGCATTAAATTGGTGTGTCAATAACGTGGCAATCACGTGATTTTCTTCATCGCCAACTTTGTTTGATCTCAGCGTATAAATATATTACTCTACTCTAGCTTAAAACTTCTTGCCACTAGGGGGGTGCCATTTCGACATAGTCCAGATTCGTCTCCAAATTAAACTGCCTCGTACTCAATTCTTGCTCGTACAATATGCATATTATTATTAGTATTGGATAGAAAACACTCTCTAGTTTCTAAAACCGTTTGAATTATGTCTGTGGGTGAAACAGAACTCGACTTAGAGCGATTTTCCTAGAATTCAGAATTGTACTGGCTGCTCTGAGACCTGTGTATTAATTTGCCTGTCCTCTATTGGTTGAGATGCACTGCATACGCCTTCCCCTGGGTGTCAGCGAATAGGGAGACTTGAAATGGAGTCTCTGTGTAATTCCCAAAGTTTATAAATTGATTGGAATCACGGTGGCCATTCTTTGGGATCTGCGCTCGGGCGCGAAGACGAGCTTTGCATATCGTTGTGGAAGCTCTGGTTTTAGCTCCTTAGATAATTCCGGTCATGTTTTTGTTCGATATAAGCTTTAAAGACATCATAATCTTGTTATTTTGAACCAAATTATTTCAGTTTATATCAGTTTATTGCGATTTTCTGGCATTTCTTTGTGACGCACTTTCAAGAGTTGGACACTTTCCCTGTACATGCCGAACGTTAGTGGCCATTTCGACAGGACAAGAGGACATCTTTCGACCAAAAGACGATTAGACCGGAGAAAGGACACATTGCCCAATATTCTGATGGAAGCTCAGCTAATAGTAAGAACTATTTATGCTGATAAATCGTTGTTCTGTTGAAAAATGGTAAACGCATAAGCTGCCATTTTGTTTGGGGTAGCTTCGCTTTGGCGCAACTTGTATTGCGCAGTAAGGTTAATTTTAAAAATGTAATTCAGCGATTGCATTAAGAACTAATTTGTCTTTCAAATGCTGTCCACGCTGTATTTTTTAGTCAAGTTTATGATTATTTAATGATTAGACTAAGTCACTCTCTAAGATGGCTCCCGACATTTTTTGCCCAGTTTAGCTACTTTTCTCATTGTATAACCACGATTTGTGATGCTAAATATGCACATTTTCGAACAAACTCTATATGCATTGTGTAATATGATGTTACAGGACTGTCATCTGAAGAATTCTGAGAAGGTTAGTGAAAAAATTAATATATTTTGGTGGCGATAACGTTATCATCCCTTTTGCACTGATTCAATGCTGGGGTGATGTTAGCTCATGTGGTATGCTAATATAACGATATATTGTGTTTTCGCTGTAAAACACTTAGAAAATCTGAAATATTGTCTGGATTCACAAGATCTGTGTCTTTCGATTGCTGTAGGCTGTGTATTTTTCTGAAATGTTTTAGGATGAGTATTTTGGTAATTGACGTCGGTCTCTGTAATTATTCCGGCTGCTTCCAACGCTATTTCAGATTGCAGCTGCAATGTACAACTGTGATTTATACCTGAAAAATGCACATTTTTCTAAAAAAAAATATCCTATACCATAAATACGTTATCAGACTGTCATCTTATGAAGTTGTTTCTTGGTTAGTGGCTATATATATCTTTATTTAGTCGAATTAGTGATAGCTACTGATGCAGGAAAAAAATGGTGGAGAAAAAAAGTTGTGTCTTTTGCTATCGTGGTTAGCTAATAGATTTACATATTGTGTCTTCCCTGTAAAACACTTAGAAAATCTGAAATATTGTCTGGATTCACAAGATCTGTGTCTTTCGATTGCTGTAGGCTGTGTATTTTTCTGAAATGTTTTAGGATGAGTATTTTGGTAATTGACGTCGGTCTCTGTAATTATTCCGGCTGCTTCCAACGCTATTTCAGATTGCAGCTGCAATGTACAACTGTGATTTATACCTGAAAAATGCACATTTTTCAACAAAAAAAATATCCTATACCATAAATATGTTATCAGACTGTCATCTTATGAAGTTGTTTCTTGGTTAGTGGCTATATATATCTTTATTTAGTCGAATTAGTGATAGCTACTGATGCAGGAAAAAAATGGTGGACAAAAAAAAGTTGTGTCTTTTGCTATGGTGGTTAGCTAATAGAAATACATATTTTGTCTTCCCTGTAAAACATTTAAAAAATCGGAAATGATGGCTGGATTCATAAGATCTGTATCTTTCATTTGGTGTCTTGGACTTGTGATTTCATGAACATTTGATTATATGATATCCCTGTGGCTTTAGGCTAGGCTATGCTAGTCAGCTTTTTTGATGGGGGGGATCCCGGATCCGGGTTTGTGACTCTTTAAAGGTTTAATTTCTACAGTGAGACTCACGCTACTTCATTAATCATTCCCAGCATGTAATCCCTATATAGACATTTGAAAGGTCACTGTTTTACTGAAGTGTGTCCATTTAAAAAATATATATAATAATTTTTGAAGAATGAACAATAATATACTGGCCTTACAAGTCTTAGTCAGGTGTTCGAGCCTTGTTCTAAAATGTATTTTTTAGAAAACTTAGCATTTTACAATGTCACAGTGTTTGTTTTTTACTTTCATATAACATACAAAAGGAAAAAGGAGAACAAAACTGCTATGGTACGATGGTGCACGGAATTTCTGTCGTAGTTGTCATGTGTGCTCCCTCTCCGGCCTCTAGGTCACCAGGCTGCCCGTTTATGGTGCACACCTGTCACCAGCATTACGCACATTTGTGCATAATGACACTCACCTGGACTCCATCACCTCCTTGATTACCTGCTATTTATATGTCACTCCCTTTTGTTTCTTCCCGAGTTGTCATTGTTCCTGTTCCAGTGTCATGTCTGTGCGTTGTTTGTGTTTCTTGTTTTGTATTTAGTTGCGTTTATTTATGAAAACACTCACTCGCTGAACTTGCTTCCCGACTCTCAGCGTACATCGTTACAGTAGTGCTTGCTGTTGTATGTATGTGAACTTCTGATACCAACGTAACACCACTATTAAGACTATCTGCTCTGAACAAGTCTCACTCACCTGCTATCTTGGTGGCAATGCGGGTGGTAACAGGGGGTCCAAAACCTTTGTTGGTGCTGGCTTTGAGGGTGAAGAAGTAGGTGGTGCCCGGGTAGAGCCCCACAAACAGGTGGTGGGTCTCGTTGCGTAGCTTGAACACCCTGCCGCGCTGGGTGGTCAGGTCTGCACTGGGGTCCAAGGAGCTCAGAGCCTTATAGGTGATCTGTAAGAACAGAGAGAAAAAAGTAACACTATGGGTGGGTTGCAGCAACATGGATTAACTCTAAAACTGGGTTAAATCAAGGGTTTATATATTAATCTTGTTGCACCAAATGTTAAACCTAGTTTAAATTCAGTGGCGGAAAAAGTACTCAATTTTCATACTTGAGTAAAAGTAAAGATATCTTTATAGAAAATGACTCAAGTGAAAGTCACCCAGTAAAATACTACTTAAGTAGAAGTCTAAAAGTATTTGGTTTTAAATATACTTAAGTATCAAAAGTAAACGTAAAAGTACAAATAATTAAGCAAACCAGACGGCACAATTGTTTTTTTTTTACGGATAGCCACGGTCACACTCCAACACTCAGACACATTTTAAGAACCAAGCATTTGTGTTTAGTGAGTCCTCCAGATCAGAGGCAGTAGGGATGACCAGGGATGTTCTCTTTATAAGTGTGCGAATTAGACCATTTTCTGTCCTGCTAAGCATTCAAAATGTAACAAGCACTTTTGTGGGCCAGGGAAAATGTATGGAGTAAAAAGCACATCATTTTCTTCAGGAATGTACTGTAGTGAAGTAGAAGTAGTCAAAAATATAAATAGTAAAGTACAGATACCCTTAAAAACAACAACATTTAGATTAGATGATGGATTTAATCAGAGGTGTAAAGTACTTAAGAAAAATACTTTAATCTAAGTTTAGTTTTCACTTTAAACCTTTTTTATATAAACTTAGATTGGAGGTTAATTCTGAACTGCCACTTGAGGTGGTTTAACTGATAAAAGGCAGCATATCTGTGGAGAGACCAAAACTACAGTTCCTCTCAGAACAATTAGAGACAGGTTGAATCCTGAGTTTATGATAATGATGAGTTTTCAAGGAGATACAACTTCTCCAAAAACTCTGTAATGCAACTGGGAAGAAAGGTTGCACAAACCATTAAGCTTTGTAGTGATAGGAACGTGGCTGTACCCCCACTACTTCAGCTCCTGGTGACCCTACAGTTCTACGCAACTGGATGTTTCCAGATGGTGGATGGGGATCTTTTTGGACTCCAACAAGTCAACCATCTGCAGGATTGTAGCCCGAGTGTCCAGTGCTATTGCCGGTCTGAAGAATCAGTACATAAGGTTGAATCCTACAGAGGAAACAGCAGCTGGATTTTACAGGAGAGCTAGATTCTTAGGTGTACCAGGGGCAATAGACTGCCCTGCCTCTCCACTGCCGCATCCTTTTTGGCTTTCTCTTTGAAATTTTTCCAGCGCGCCTTCATCCGATTTGGGTCCCTCTTCTCTTAAATCCGAATCAATCCATGAAATCTGTTGCATAATACGGCCATGGGGTCTACCTTCTTTTTGACAGTCGTGTTGAGTCTTTTTATCCTCTATCTTAGCAAATTCCTCCATCAGCTCCGACAATAGTTTTTTTCATAAGCAGAGTTTGAACTTCTTTGACATGCAATGATCAGGTGGCTAGCGAACAAATAATAAAGGGCTAAATGACGTTAAGTAATGACAATAACACATTATATTTTATGCTAACTAGCTTGGTTTATAAACTAGCTAGCTACAGTAGCTAACGTTAGCTAAAGAACGAGTTTTCTGTCTACTACTGGCAAATAACAGATTTTATTTCAAATCGGCCAACCCATAAGAACCTTTCACAATGGAGTTGCAGCAGTGCTACATTGCTACTTTTTTTATCAAGGAACAGCAACTTTCTGGCCTCATTTGTCAAGTAGGCTAGCAACTTCGTTTCAACTCACAAAATACCTCATATATTGGTGTAACATGTCACTAATCATAGTTTAAAACTAAAAATCATAGATTTACTGATCCAGATTCAAAATGAAGTGGTGCAACACATCTCTGATTAATTATAAACCTACATTTACGAAACCTAGATGAGCTCTAATCCTAGATTAATTTAAACCATGTTGGTGCAACCCACTCTATATCTTATGAACAAAATGTATTTAAATTGCATTCTATCATGCAGTATAGTGCATTATTAAACATCCTATAAGCACTAATAACAGACCATTGCAATAATAGCCTTCAAAGGCAATGAACACAGTTGGTTCATACCAAAGTTGTGTCCCTAGTTTTACATAAATGTTTCAAGAAGCTAAGCGTATGTCGCATGTCACTACTTCAAAAGGAGAAGCATTTTAATCAAAATGCATTTTTTGTCAGAAATGCCTTCTGGAGCATGTGAACTTTCATGTGCCTTAGTAACAAACTTGTATTCCATCTGTAAATACGAATAAAATTGTTAAATTTCGAGCCTAGCCATGGAAAAAAACAGGAACCTTCCTGCTAGCCATGATTGGCTGAGAAAATGGATGGGCTGGACATGCCGAGAGATGAGTTCTGATTGGTTGGCCATGTATTTAGCTTCTGTCTATAACATGAGCTGCTCAGTATGTGTAGATATTCCTTGCTACCATGGCTTTTTTGAAAGATATAACGTTAGCCAACTACAAAAGTGTTGCTACTGCTCTTAACAACATTGCTATCTTGAATTTAGCTGGCTCTATTGACAAGCATCAGTGTGAAATAGTTGTGATGGACTACTTTATACACATGGTCAGTGTTAACCAGAGTGACTTGACACAACGGGCCAAACAACCTGTAGCTACAAAAAATATTTGGATATTATATATTTCTAATTTTGTCAGAAATTAATTTTCATTGCAAGTTAAAGCCTACTGTTCGCTAGCTAGCTGGCTTGCTAGCTGGCTTGCTAGCTAACGTTACGTGTATGATTTGTGTAGTAATATTATTCATATCTCAGAAATCCATTTGCATTGCTAGTTATAGCCTAATGTTAGCTAGCTAGCTAACATTGAACCTAGTTGGTTAGCTTTAGCTACTTGCATATTCATGCTACATGACAATCAGTTTGTACTGTAGCTATGGGTTGAGATTATGGTTCATTGTTTAGCTGGGTAGCTACATGTCTAAACAAAAGACTCCACTTTGTCAGATGATTACATGACCCATAAAGTTAGCCAGATGTGTCTGGGGGTGATAATGGCCATCTATTGTAAACAATTGTAACCCATCCACTTTGCTAAATGTGGCTGGGGGGTGGCTATAGCATTTCTTTCACATTACTTTTAGACAAGTGTGTCTGGGCAAGCATCATCTAATAATTATAAGATATTTAATTAATATTTTTATCTGGACATATTCTTAATATTGCTACTATGCAAATATGCAAGTAACCATTGCTGAAAAGGTGTAGACAAACAAGAGCTCTCCAGTAGGTGTACCGAAAACATTCAAGGTCCATTTTCTCAAAAGTGGGGTTACAAGTTTATCAACTTTTAAAGCAGATTTACTTTCCCATTGTTCCTCAATAGCAGTGTATGATATACCATTTTGTAGCTCTGAGTCTCTACTCTTTATCAATGTACAAAAAACAATTTAAAAATTTGCTACATAAGACCCATTTGAGCCGGTCAGTCACAAATGTGGGCCTGCAAGTTTTTTTTCTTCTCAGTGCTTTCGGAAACACCGTCATTCAGGATGACCAACATTGCAAACAGTAAACGTTACCTTAATTGGTTTGATAGCGCCTAGTGACAAGCTGTCCTACTGTAAATAGAGAGGAAATGCAGGATAGAAAGGTAAACACGGTGGTTGGCTAATTGGTACCAATCCCCAAAATAGTATGTGATTTAAGGAATTATTTCTATCCACAACACACAATATTGTCCTTTTCGGGCATATGCATTGTTTTAAAATAGTGAAGGAGAATATAATGGCAATGTCAATTCTATTGGTCCTACCAGTGAGTTTCCGTCTCCATTCGAATTATCTCCACAGTGCTGTGTGCCACGGCAATGAAATACTGGCAATACATTACAACAGAAATATTGACGGCGTCAAAACAATCAGGCTGCACTTCCATAACCACAAACATTCAAACACATGGCCTGTATTTATTTGTATTTTTTTACCGGTGGAGATTGATGTTTGGGTAAATTGATGTCTACAGGGTTGCGAGCAATAAAAACATTTTAGACTGATGTTTCACAGATCACAACTCCATTATAAAATTCAAATCAAACCAATTGACAGCTCAGTGCCTGCTGGCAGCTAGGCCAGTCGCTGCTTGAAAGGCTTTCATGGTAAGTGCTGGATCCGGCTATGTCCGTGTTGCACTGACCACAGGCAAATAAGCAGTTGGGGGAAGACAAGCCCAGAGAGCAAAAAAACAGAAATGATAAGGAGAGTGTGTGTGTGTGTGTGTGTGGGGGGGGGGGGGGGGGGGTCATCCAGAGTTGTGTCCTATATAAGCCTTTTTGAAACCTGTCATTGTAGACCTCCAGACAAAGCTGGGCCAAAATTATGTAATATGAATATGGGTCTGGAGCCGTATAGACGTTGGGTGTGTGATTGGTGGTCCTTGGTTATGTGAGAGAGTGGGCTAGGGTGAGTCAGACTTCAGCAGCTGTCAGACATCATGGGGGTGTTTTAAAGGCTGCTGGCTAATCTAGACTGATTAGCATAAGTCCTCATCAAGCCACTAATGGCTTGCAGGATTTCCAAGCTCGATAAAGAGTCGTAAAGGAACTGAAACTGAAACAAATGGAGTCTTCCTGTAGACGTGGTTTCCTAATTCCTTTCCTAGCTATAATTTATGCAATAAAGTTTAGGTTAACTGGTTCACAACACTTTAAAATTGTGTTCACCAATTGATTAAGCATTTATTTTCGCAAGGCATCCGTTTGAGTTGACAAGCATCCACTATTGAATGCATGGCAGCAATAAATCTTTCCTTGTTGTTGTGCTTCAATAGACTGTCCCCATTGCCATCGAGGTTCTATCTGCTGTCACCAGTCCTTACATTGGATACAAACGTCAGTGAAAAATGTATATTTGTGATATATTTATAGTGTAATTTCAGGCAGCAACACAACACATTGACTCAGGAAGTCCTACTGCCATCAACACCCTTCCATTTTATACCCGCCAGGGCTGCAGTGAGACTGCGTTGCTCATAATAAATACCTGAAATCAATATTTATTCATGGAGACTCTTACTCAGACTTGTAAAATATTATCCCCAAATATTTGTTGCTTTAGTTTGGGTGTGAATGCGTATTCCTCTGGCTCTCCTTCTCGTTGGTTGATATACTCAGCAGGGAGGCGTAATAAAGCAGAGGTAGTTTACTGCCCTATGAAACAGCAGACGCCCACCGAGGCACTGCACTGTGGATAATGGAGAGACTACGTCTGTGGAATAACTCGTCGCCGATACGAGAGATGGATGCCAACAAATAAGGACGCTGTACCAAACAGCAGCACACATAAATAAAAGCAAAAGACACAGGGCAATGTGTCTTTTTGTTTAATGGTAGAGTTCGGGGAAAGTGACAGTTACTGCTGTTGTTTGAGGTTTGAGTTTTCAATTGGTTCATAGTTCCTTACTCTAACTTTTGTTAGTGACAAGTTCGGTCTGAATAAAACATCTATATAATACAGTATGCCCTACAAATTGAAATGGGCTAAACCAAATAAATATTATTTTACATTTTTTATTAGAAATAAGAACATTCAAGAATAGGACAGTGGTTTCAATTGTTGGGACATTAATATATTTGCTTCAAAACCCCCGCAATCTATGAAAAGTCTACAAAATGCCATAGCAACAATGGCCTCAATCGCTATATCAATCTATAAATGTTTCCACCTCGGGGACAAAGGAGAGGACAGTTTCAAAAGCTACAAGGCAATCAATGGTCTTCCATTATCCATTCATGTCCATTCAGTTATCTTGTATAGGAAGCCTTTTCAGTGTCACACTAGATACAAATCAAGAGGGAATGATGCTGATGCATTTGGGGAAAGAGAGGCTACAATGTGGGGAGGAAATGATCGGTCTCTATAATATACGAATAATAAAATATACCATTTGAAAAGACACATTTATCCAGAGTGACTCACAATACGTGAGTGCATACATTTTGAGGATGTGTATGTGATCCCTGCAGGAATTTAACCTACGACCTTGGCGTTACCAGCCCCATGGTCTAACCAACCACGCAGAATCACATTGTCTGCCTGGGCACGTTATCATTGGAGTTGGGGTGGCTGCCTGGCTGCAGTAGGGGCAGGTGACACAGCTGCTATATGGCTACCAGCTCGGGGCAAGGTAGCAAATCCACTCCACTCAGGCCATTAGCGAACAGTTAAAAGGCAGGCCTGTAATTGAGTTGGGCAAGTGTAAAGTTGCTCAGCTTGTCCATCCATCCCTCCGTTGTCCCTGGGAAACAGGGACAAATGGGGTGCCGTTTGTAGCATGCCATTTGTTGTGAAACAGATTAATTACGAGGCACAAAATGTTTACATTTTGTAGCATCTGTTACATTACATATAGCATGTTATAAAACGACATCACATGAGGGTACAACTGGATACAGCTCCAAAGTTTTACAGAAGAGACTTGGATGTCACAGTGGTCCTTACAAGATTGGCTAGGGGAGCTTGCACACATTTACAGTACTGTGTGTCTAGGGAAAGATGCAAAGGGAGGGAAAGTATTGATGCCAGAGAACTGTCACAAAGTGAAGCGAGACGACAAAGGAAGATTCTGTGTGGATTTGGACACAGTGTGGATTTGTGTGGATTTGGACACAGATTGATATTATTTGTATGTACAACACTGCACATTGAGAGACAAGAGAAGAGCTGTCATTTGATGACTGCTACGTACACAGTTAGCTTAGACTAGAAGGGTAGAACTCGCAATGCACAATCAACTGTTTTATCCGTTGGTTATGTCACTTGTCCATGAGGTGGTTGTGCTAACGAAATGTTTGTGCCTCTAGTTCCGACAGTGCAGCAATATCTAACAATTTCACGACAAATACCAAATACACACAAATCTATGTAAAGGAATGAAATTAAGAATATATAAATATATGGACGAGCAACGTCAGAGCGGCATAGACTAAGATACAGTAGATAGTATAGAATACAGTATATACATATGAGATGAGTAATGCAAGATATGTAAACATTATTAAAGTGACCAATGATTTCAAGTAGGCAGCAGTCTCTCTGTGCTAGTGATGGCTATTTAACAGTATGATGGCCTTGAGATAGAAGCTGTTTGTCTGTCTCTCGGTCCCAGCTTTGATGCACCTGTACTGGCCTCGCCTTCTGGATCATAGCGGGGTGAACAAGCATTGGCTCGGGTGGTTGTTGTCCTTGATGATCTTTTTGGCCTTCCTGTGACATCGGGTGGAGTAGGTGTCCTGGAGGGCTGATGAGCCTTCTTCACAACACTGCCTGGGTGGGTGAACCATTTCAATTTGTCAGTGATATGTACGTCGAGGAACTTAAAACATTCCACCTTCTCCACTGTGGTCCCGTCCATGTGGATAGGGGGGTGTTCATTCTGCTGTTTCCTGAAGTCCACGATAATCTCCTTAGTTTTGTTGACGTTGAGTGAGAGGTTATTTTCCGGATACCACACTCCCAGAGCCCTCATCTCCTCCCTGTAGGCTGTCTCGTCGCTGTTGGTAATCAAGCCTACTACTGTTGTGTGGTCTGCAAACTTGATGATTGAGTTGGAGGCGTGCATGGCCACGCAGTAATGGGTGAACAGGGAGTACAGGAGGGGGCTGAGCACGCACCCTTGTGGGGCCACAGTGTTCAGGATCAGCGAAGTGGAGATGTTGTTTCCTACCTTCACCACCTGGGGGCGGCCCGTCAAAAAGTCCAGGACACACTTGCACAGGGCGGGTTTCAGACCCAGGGTCTCGAGCTTAATGATGAGCTTGGAGGGTACTATGGTGTTGAATGCTGAGCCATAGTCAATGAACAGCATTCTTACATAGGTATTCCTCTTGTCCAGATGGGATAGGGCTAGTGTGCTGTGTGATGGCGATTTCATCGTCTGTTGACCTATTGGGGCATTAAGCAAATTGAAGTGGGTCTAGGGTGACAGGTGGTGATATGATCCTTGACTAGTCTCTCAAAACACTTCATGATGACAGAAGTGAGTGCTATGTGGCTATAGTCATTTAGTTCAGTTACCTTTGCATTCTTGGGTAAAGGAACAATGGTGGCCATCTTGAAAGCATGTGGGGACAGCAGACTGGGATAGGGAGAGATTGAATATGTCCGTAAACACACCAGCCAGCTGGTCTGCGCATGCTCTGAGGATGCGGCTAGGGATGCCGTTTGGGCTGCCAGCCTTGTGAGGGTTAACACGTTTAAACATATTATCCACTTGTAAAGAAAATTACTCCAGTTATCATTCACCATTCAGTTACTATTGGGTAAAACCTAACCCAAAACACAACCAAAAAAAACTGCAAATGCATCCAACGAGTTTGTAGAGTAATACGTTTGATGTAGTCATTGCAACCAAGGGACTAAATACTATGGGACTAAATACTAAACTTTTGACTACTGTAATACCCTACAAGTGAATGTGTCCTTCTTTACATGGGGGGGACTAGATGCATAAAGTGCTTTTGTTTCTAAATGGTAAAACAGATATCTATGAACATACCCTCAAATAAAAGGTGCATCATATGAAACTTTTGACCACAAATCCAAAATGTTAGAGTAAAGAAACATTTTTTTGCTTCACTGTCCAAATATATATGGAGGGGAGAGTATGTTCTCCTATTCATCTGAATGGTAAAACAACTTTGGGCTTCAATCATTAGAGCAAAACCACATTCTCTGCCTCTGAATACAGGCTGTAACTTTGGTCCCTGGTTGTCAAAGGTAAGAAAAATAGTTCTATTCACACAAAAACGACTTCTGCTTTCGTGAAATCCCCTCAGACACCCAAAAGACTGACGAGGAGTGGGAACAGTGTCATCGAAACATTTCAACAAAACAAAGATCAATGACTTACACAAAGCATTCAAGTGCTCAAGTATTTACACATCCCGCATTTGCATACAGATAATGTTAGGCAAAAAGTAAGGGGGTACACTACAGAAAAAAAGCCACCCCAAACAGACTCTTCGGCATTGATTAATACAAAGTTATTATGTCTTCTTTGTTTCCCCTCAGTGCATCTTTCATATCTTCCCTTTCTCTTTTTTGTCAGCGAAGGCAATTCACTTCTGAAAACCCTTGATGACTCGATAGTACAAGAGAGGAGCTGTGATTGAGAAGTCTGTTCCTGTGAGTGTGTGTGTGAGATCAAAAGGAACACATCCTCAACCTGACATCCGGTGACGGTCCTCTCAGCGGGGGGCCGTGTTTATGTACTCACACATTAATCTGTGAGTGTCCGTGTGTGTATGCACGTTAGTGTGTGTCTGCGTGTGTGTGTGTGCGTGTATGTGCGCAGGTGTGTTTGTGTGTGTAATTCAGAGCTTGAACCCTGCCATCACACTTTGCTTGAACCCATCGTCACACCGCTGCTGTTCTACCATTAGCGTAGCTTAGAAGTCAACAGAGGTCACAGGAACTGATGGTTGCTTATTAATGAGGTTTTAGTCATGGTGCATGTATGTATCTGTTTGACTACTAACCATGGTGAGCATGTCAGCTAGCTGGCTAACAATAGATCCCTCCTTGCAGCGAAATGTCAGGCGGTGTGTTTGTAAACTGAACTCAGCATTGCATATGGTTCATTTGTCAATCAGCCACACCCGTTGCTGAATTTTTTGGGGGGAGCACACAGCCATGCAATCTCCATAGACAAACATTGGCAGTAGAAGGGCCTTACTGAAGAGCTCAGTGACTTTCAACATGGTACCGTCATAGGATGCCACCTTTCCAACAAGTCAGTTTGTCAAATTTCTGCCCTGCTAGAGCTGCCCCGGTCAACTGTAAGTGGAAACGTCTAGGAAAAAAAACATCTCAGCTGCGAGGTAGTAGGCCACACAAGCTCACAGAACGGGACTGGCGAGTGCTGAAACGCATACAAATTGTCTGTCGACGGTTACAACACTCCATACCGAGTTCCAAACTGCCTCTGGAAGTAACGTCAGCACAAGAAGTGTTTGACGGGAGCTTCAGGAAATTGGTTTCTATGGATGAGCAGTCACACACAAGCCTAAGATCAGCATGCGAAATGCCAAGAGTCGGCTGGAGTGCTGTGAAGCTCGACCCCATTCAACTCTGGAGCAGTGGAAACACATTTTCTGGAGTGATGAATCACGTTTCACCATCTGGCAGTCCGGTGGACAAATCTGGATTTGGCAGCGCCAGGAGAATGCTACCTGACCGAATGCATAGTGCCAACTGTAAGGTTTGGTGGAGGAGAAATAATGGTCTGGGGCTGTTTTTCATGGTTTGGCTAGGCCCCTGAGTTCCAGTGAAGGGAAATCTTAACTCTACAGCATACAATGATATTCTGTGCTTCCAACTTTGTGGCAACAGTTTGGGGAAGGCCCTTTCCTGTTTCAGCATGATAATTCCCCCGTGCACAAAGTGAGGTTCATACAGAAATGGTTTGTCGAGATCGGTGTGGAAGAACTTGACTGGCTGCACAGAGCCCTGACCTCAAACCCATCGAAAACCTTTGGGATGATCTGGATCGCCAACTGCGAGCCAGGCCTAATAGCCCAAAATCAGTGCCGGACCTCACTAGTGCTCTTGTTGCTGAATGGAAGCAAGTTCCTGCAGCAATGTTCCAATATCTAGTGGAACACCTTCCCAGAAGAGTGGAGGCTGTTACTGCAGAAAAGTGGGGACCAAGTCCATATTAATGTTGATGATTTTAGAATGAGATGTTCGACGAGCAGGTGTCCACATACTTTTGGTCATGAAGTGTATGTCACAACAGGTCTAAATATATGTGTCATGACAGTGTTATGGCCATATTAAGGCAGGTTATGACAAGTTATGTCAGCTCTTATGACCATATCATAAAGTGTTATGACGTTGGGCGTCAAGTAAAGTGTTATCAAACGGGGTAAAAGAAAAAAACAACATTGCTAATTGGCCGAGTTGAGATAGCACCTCCCTGTTTAACCCACTTTCAGAGCATTTGTTCCCGTTTCATGCCTACTGAACACAAACCTGGTACTAGTATGGATTACTTTGATTAGGTTAGAAGATATGTCTAGTGAGCATTTTGTGTGTTTTTTCGAGTTGCTTGTAACGTATTTTGTACGTAATGTTTCTGCCGCCATCTCTTATGACCGAAAATAGCTTCTGGATATCAGAACAGCAATTACTCACCTCCTACTTGATGAAAAAAAGTCCTTAATGAGTCGGACGCAAAGGATTTACTGTACATACCATACCAGGCCCAAATCCCGTCATTCGTATGAAGAAAAGACGCCGATACAGGGGATGCAGGTCCGGGTGCCTTGTGAGAATTTGTCAGGGAGTGGGTAACCCGACTTTACCATCCGTCCTATTGGCCAACGTGCAATCATTGGATAATAAACTGGATGAGCTCCGTTCAAGACTATACTACCAACGAGACATTAAACTCTGTAATATCTTATGTTTCACCGAGTCGGGGATGAACGACGACATGGATAATAAACAGTTGGCTGGGTTTTTCATGCATCGGCAAGATGAAACAGCTGCCTCCGGTAAGACAAAGGTTGGAGGTCTGTGTCTATTTGTCAATAACAGCTGGTGAGCGAAATCTAATATCAAGGAAGTCTCAAGGTTTTGCTCACCTGAGGTAGATTATCTCAAAATAAGCTGTAGACCACACTATTTAGCAAGAGAGTTTATCTATATTTTTCATATCTGTCTATTTAACACGACAAACCGATGCTAGCACTAAGAAAGCACTCAATGAGCTGTATAAGGCCATAAGCATACAACAAAATGCTCATCCAGAGGCGGCGCTCCTAGATGAGTACATGTCACGAACGTCGTAATCCTCCTCGTCTGAGGAGGAGCAAGGATCGGACCAAAGCGCAGCGTGGTTTGAATACATACTTGAATTTATTTAACGAAGACGAAACGAAGAACACTTGACAAACTAACAAAACAACAAACGAACGAACGTGAAGCTATACTACGACAAGTGCAGACACAGGCAACTTACGTAATGACATAGACAATAACCCACAACCCACAATACAAAACAGACTACCTAAATATGGTTCCCAATCAGAGACAACACAAAACACCTGCCTCTGATTGAGAACCATGTCAGGCCAAACTAGAAAACCCCACATAGAAACAGACAACATAGAACTGCCCACCCCAACTCACGCCCTGACCATACTAACTAAAGACAAAACAAAGGAAAATAAAGGTCAGAACGTGACAGTACAAAGCTCTCCCTCGCCTTCCATTTGGCAAATCTGACCATAATTATCTCCTCCTGATTCCTGCTTACAAGCTAAAACTAAAGCAGGAAGTACCAGTGACTCACTCAATACGGAAGTAGTCAACTGACGCAGATGCTAATCTACAGGACTGTTTTGCTAGCACAGACTGGAATATGTCCTAGGATTTATCCGATGGCATTGACCACATCAGTCATCGGTTTTATCAATAAGTGTATCGATGACATCCTCCCCACAGTGACCGTACGTACATACCCCAACCAGAAGCCATGGATTACAGGCAACATCCGCACTGAGCTGAAGGGTAGAGCTGCCGCTTTCAAGAAGCGGGACAAACGGGACAAAATAATTAATGGACATTATCGAACAAAACAACAATTTATTGTGGAACTAGGATTCCTGGGAGTGCATTCCGATGAAGATCATCAAAGGTAAGGGAATATTTATGATGTAATTTCGTATTTCTGTTGACTCCAACATGGCGGAGAAATGTTGTTTATATCTGAGCGTCGTCTCAGATTATTGCATGGTCTGCTTTTTCCGTAAAGTTTTTTTGAAATCTGACACAGCGGTAGCATTAAGAACAAGTGTATCTTTAATTCTATGTAAAACATGTATCTTTCATCAGGGTTTATGATGAGTATTTCTGTTATTTGATATGGCTCTCTGCAATTTCTCCGGATATTTTGGAGGCATTTCTGAACATGGCGCCAATGTAAACTGAGATTTGTGGATATAAATATGCACATTATCGAAACAAAACATACATGTATTGTGTAACATGATGTCCTATGAGTGTCATCTGATGAAGATCATCAAAGGTTAGTGATTAATTTTATCTCTTTCTGCTTTATGTGACTCCTATATTTGGCTGGGAAAATGGCTGTGTTTTTCTGTGGCTATGTACTGACCTAACATAATCGTTTGGTGTGCTTTCGCCGTAAATCCTTTTTGAAATCAGACATGTTGGCTGGATTCACAACATGTGCAGCTTTAATTTTATGTCTTTCATGTGTGTTTTCATGAAAGATTGATTTTTATAGTAATTTATTTGAATTTGGCACGCTGCATTTTTACTGGCTTTTGGCCAAGTGGGACGTTAGCGTCTCACATATCCCAGAGAAGTTAAGGACTACAAAGGGAAGCCCATCTGCGAGCTGCCCAGTGACACGAGCCTACCAGACGAGCTAAATTACTTCCATGCGCGCTTCGAGGCAAGCAACACTGACATTTTCAACCTGTCCATGGCCAAGTCTGTAATACCTACATGTTTTAAACAAACCACCATAGTCCCAATGCCCAAGAACACCAAGGTAACCTGCCTAAATGACTACCAACCCATTGCACTCACGTCTGTAGCCATGAAGTGCTTTCAACACCATCTTCCAAGAAACCTTAGACCCACTCCAATTTGTATACCGCCCCAACAGATCCACAGATGACGCAATCTCTATTGCACTCCACACTACCCTTTCCGACCTGGACAAAAGGAACAACTACGTGAGAATGCTGTTCATTGACTACAGATCAGCGTTCAAGACCATAGTACCCTGGAAGCTCATCACTAAACTAAGGACCCTGGGACTAAACACCTCCATCTGCAACTGGATCCTGGACTTCCCGACGGGCCACCCCCAGGTGGTAAGGGTAGGGAACAACACATCTGCCACGCTGATCCTCAACACGGGGGCCCCTCAGGAGTGCTTGCTTAGTCCCCCCCTGTGCTCCCTGTTCACTGATGGCTGCGTGGCCAAGCAAAACTCCAACACCATCATTACGTTTGCCCATGACAACAGTGGTAGGCCTGATCATCGACAACAATGAGACAGCCTACAGGGAAAAGGTCAGAGACCTGGCAGTGTGGTTCCAGGACAACAACCTCTCCTTCAAAATGATCAAGACAAAGGAGCTGATTGTGGACTACAGGAAAAGGAGGGCTGAAGTACGCCCCTATTCTCATCAACAAGGCTGTAGTGGAACAGGTTGAGATCTTTAAGTTCATTGGTGTCCACATCACCAACAAACTATCATGGCCCAAACACACCAAGACTGTCGTGAAGAGGGCATGACAACACCTATTGTCCCTCAGGAGACTGAAAATATTTGGCATGGGTCCTCAGATCCTCAAAAAGGTCTACAGTTGCACCATCGAGAGCATGCTGACTGGTTGCATCACCACCTGTTATAGCAACTGCTCTGCCTCCGACCGTAAGGCGCTACAGAGGCCAAACTTCCTGCCATCCAGGTTTCAGAGAAAGGCCCTTAAAATTCACAAAGACTCTAGCCACTCTAGTTACAGACGGTTCTTTCTGCTACCGCACGGCAAGTCGTACCGGAGCTCTAGGTCCAAAAGGCTTCTTAACAGCTTCTACCCCCAAGCCCACTCAATCAAATGTATTTATAAAGCCCACTTACATAAGCTGATGTCATAAAGTGCTGTACAGAAACCCAGCCTAAAACCCCAAACAGCAAGCAATGCAGGTGTAGAAGCAGGGTGGCTAGGAAAAACTCCCTAGAAAGGCCGGAACCTAGGAAGAAACCTAGAGAGGAACCAGGCTATGAGAAGTGGCTAGTCCTCTTCTGGCTGTGCCGGGTGCAGATTATAACAGAACATGGCCAAGATGTTCAAATGTTCATTGATGACCAGCAGGGTCTGTTGAACAATTAATCAAATGCTCCCTGGATTATTTGCATTGACCCCCCCCCCCCACCCCCACACACACACACTTTTTTACACTGCTGCTACTCACTGTTTATTATTACAGTATGCATAGTCACTTTACCCCTACCTATATGTACATATTACCTCAATTACCTCGACTAACCTGTAGCCCTGCACATTGACTCTGTACTGGTACACCCTGTATATAGCCTCGTTATTGTTATTTTATTGTTGCTCTTTTTTATTTATTTAGTAAAAAAAAAAAAATCTTAAAACCGCATTGTTGGTTAATCTGTTGTAATCGGCGCATGTGGTAAATAAAATGTGATTTGAAGGAGGGGGGCTAATACTGCTGGAGATTGATATAGCGACGTGCGTTTTATTAATCAATTAGTAAGGGACTGACAAGGGCACGATCAGTGTCAGGTCTGTAAACCTCCCTTCAGTAGTCTTTATTACCTGTCAATATTAGAGGGCCGTGGGCTTACAGGAGCAGTGTCGGTGAGTCTTGAGTACTTTTCACATCTTTATCAATGTCAATATCCAACCATTGTGGACTTCCATGAGTAGTCTTTTGTTTTGTGCGCAGTTTAGTATAGTTACCGTTGTCTGTGATAGTAACCTTTAAGAACTTTGGGTTGTCGTGACCCGTTGTGGAATCGTGTGAAGCCTGTCTGTTGGTTCATATTAGACTGCTACAGTACAGGCCTCTCTGAACAGTGTCACATCTCTATGCATATTAGTGTGTTTACCATCACCAAAGGGTTCCTCACCTGCGCCCTCCGCCCCTCGCCCACCTATCAACATCCTCCCCCGCCCCTCACTGCCTTCTCTATTCTCCCATTTTCGAGGATATTGTCCCTAGTCTAATTTGGCCAAGGCCTGAAAGCGAGAGAAGAGTCTTCTGGATCCTCAGATCTCCCAGATGATGCCGTCGGAGCCTTTTAGTCCAATCAATAGGGGTAATTATAGGCAATTACAGCAAATGGGAACGCATTGTACCGGACTCAATGTGTTTAACAAATTCTATCAATCCTGTTATGGATGAGATGGCGAGAGACTAATTTCATATTAATGATGTCGGCTCGGTAACAAAAGCTACCTGTAAATTGAAAGTCGGCCCCAGATTCAGACCCACTGAATAAAAGGTAGAACGGGCCTTTTGTTTGTCCTTCGCCGCTTCACCCACACAAACATGCATTTAAAGGACCACCATGGCCGATTATGTTTATTTAATTTTCAGATCTCATAAAGAAAAAAATGTAAAGGCAGATCAATACCTCATTAGCGTGGACTGTCCATGGACTGCAGTCTACTTCAAGGTGAATACAGTCTACCTTTCAAAACAATGGCAAAGGGATGACTCCATTCAACCTAAGCCTTTATAGTGCTTCGATCCCTAAGCTTTTCTCTGCATATACTTCACACCTTCTCAAGGCCTAACTACTGTTACAGCACTGTGGTCCATGAGAAAATACATGCAGATCTACAAACCAACTATCTACCCCTCATCTCTGTCAGAAAGTAACTCTGGCTAGACCACACGATTTACAAGTCTGACATTTTGGAGTCTTAATAACTGCCAGATTAATAATTCTTGATTGGATTTAGATAGCGCTTTTTCACCTAGGTGTTAACTCTAAGTAAGGAGGGAAACTCCACTCTACGGACACCAATGTATAGCACCACCTTGGGTGATGCACAGCAACCATTTTTGTGCCAGAACACTCACCACACATCAGCTAGCATGGTGGAGAGGTGGGAGTGATATACAGTATGTCAATTAGAATGTAAAGGGGGATGATTAGGTGGAAATGATGGAAATGGGGCCTGGATGAGAATTTGTCCAGGACACCGGGGTTAACACACCTACCTAATGGATTTTATTGACCGCAGAGAATCAGGAAATCTGTTTTAACAATAGGAGAGCTGAGAGTTGACTCGAACTGAGAGTTGAATTTTAGAATGTGCAAAGCTGTCATCAAGGCAAAGGGTGGCTATTTGAGGAATCTTCATTATAAAATATATTTTGATTTGACTACATGATTCCATGTGTTATTTGATAGTTTTTGATGTCTTCACTATTATTCTACAATGTAGAACACAGTAAAATAAATAAAAACCCTTGAATGAGTAGGTGTTGGAAAACCTTTGACTGGTAGATGTGACTGTGTATAGCCCAGTTACATTAACTAATTAAAATGCAATTTTGTTCTTTGAAATACATTTTCTTTTGTATTCTAATGCTACTTAAGACCTTCATAAACACAACCAAATGATTATTTGTTGAGATAGCATATATGGGGGTGGCAGGTAGCCTAGGGGTTAGGAATACCTAGAATACCTAGGTATTCCTATCCTAGGAATACCTAGGATAGGATAAAGTAATCCTTCTCACTCCCCCCCCCCTTAAAATATTTAGATGCACTATTGTAAAGTGGCCGTTCCACTGGATGTCATAAGGTGAATGCACCAATTTGTAAGTCGCTCTGGATAAGAGCGTCTGCTAAATGACTTAAATGTAAATGTAAATGTAGTGTTGGGCCAGTAATCGAAAGTTTGCTAGATCAAACCCCGTTCTGCCCCTGAACAAGGCAGTTAACCCACTGTTCCTAGACTGTCATTGTAAATAAGAATTTGTTCTTAACTGACTTGCCTAGTTAAATAAAGGTTTAATAATAAAAATATCTGAAATGTATTTATTAGAATGTTGTCCAAAATAATCGTCACTGGCTCAAAGACGGTTCCCTCGATGCCATGTGCTTCTAGTGTTAACATCCAATCCTAAAGACGGCATCCTACCTCCCTGTGGAATTGGGATCTCCTTAGACCAGAGGCAAGTGCCATCTTCTGGCCCTCCAACACCACTTCCAGCAGCATGGTCTACAATCCAGGACCGACCCTGCTTAGATTCAGATGTAACCCAGCAGTTGGATGCAGGGTGGTATGCTGCAGATAAGGTGGGCCTATAAATACCCTTGTTACACTTAGTTGTGAATTTGTGAAATTCATGAATTGAATTGAGAGCTGGCAACTATGAGTAAGACATAGTAGTGTGAAATATGAGTAAAACCTGTAGTGTCGTGGGGGGTGAGCATAGAATTGTGAGTGTATTTGTGACCCGATTCAGGAAACTAGGTGTATGTCGCAAGTCACGACTTCACAGGATAGCCGTTGGAACTTTATTTTTTATTTTTTTTATCAAAATGTGTTTTTGGGCAAAAAAGCCTTCTCGAACATGTGAACTTTCATGTGCACAATACAATGTTTTATGCCATCTGTAAATATGAATAAAACTGTTAAATTACGAGCCTTGTTGGTTAAGCCACAGAAAAAGTGAGCAACCTTCCCACTATCCATGAATGGCTGAGATAATGAGAGGGCTGGACATGCCGAGAGTTGAGTTCGGATTGGTCTGCCATATACAGTGGTTCCTTCTTTAAAGTTACGTTCCACTGGATGTCATAAGGTGAATGCACCAATTTGTAAGTCGCTCTGGATAAGAGCGTCTGCTAAATGACTTAAATGTAAATGTAAATGTAATACTGTGGCAGTGTCATTTAATTCTCAGCCATTTCTTCTGTTAGTGCAAGTTATTGCTAGTTTTATCACTAGAGGGCATCTTTGAGAAGCATTTGATAGTATTCCGTATTGGCATTACCAGAGAATTTAAAACCTATTTTGTAATAATATAGTATAGTGGATTTGGCTTAATTAATTTGATTAATATTATGGTGTTACCATTCCGAGAAAAAATGTCTGTTTCTACATTCAGACCATTTTTCTCTCGGAGTGCACACTGGACATTTGGGCCGAGTAGAAGGGTTGATTTGAACGTTCTGGCTTTACAACGGCAGTCGAGCACACAAGCTAACGTTGGCTAGCTACTTCGAGACACAAATGAGACCACTCTTACCATTTTACTCGCTCTAGCAGAGCTGGTAAGGAAGTTGTCGTGTTAACCAGAGTGGTGACTGTAAATGTGCTGCTGGAAACAATTTAATTACACTTTTTTCCCAACATTTACTGACACCAGCCATATTCAACGCGCTCGTAAAGTAATTGTTCTGCGCTCTGGTACATTCAGACGAGAGTGCTCTGAAATCCGTGTCGATAGTAGGCTGGACACATTACATTTTTAACAACGTTCTTTTCTGATAAAAACTAGTTCATTGCCTCCGCCGTGGAGGCCAGTTTCATAATATGACCATATTTCCCAGCTGCTTGCCGTCGTTTTGAAGTAATCGCGGAAAAACAAGCCTTTTGTGCATTTTTCTATTAGTTCTATTAGCACAGTAGCACCAACTCGCCTTCCGAACGTTCTATTCTCAGCTTATTGTTCAATGTCACAATGCCTCCTTCGCTATTGTTGGCAATGAGACCTGCTCATGTTGTTTTATAGTTAAAACGTGAACAACAAAAATAATATCGTAACTCTGTGGTATTCCCATTGTTTCATATGGGGGAAATATAGGCTGTCTATTTCGCCAAATACCTCGCAATGTGTATATTGAGATTTTTTTAAAGTCGGGTGTAATTTGTGTGAAATGGCTAGCTAGTTAGCAGGGTGCGCGCTAATAGCGTTTCAATCTGTGACGTCACTCGCTCTGAGACCTTGAAGTAGTTGTTCCCCTTGCTCTGCAAGTGCCGTTGCTTTCGTGGAGCGATGGGTGACAATGCTTCGAGGGTGGCTGTTATCTATGTGTGCAGAGGGTCCCTAGTTCGAGCCTAGGTAGGGGCGAGGAGAGGGACAGAAGCGAAACTGTTACACGGGCACCATTTTAAATCAGGAGAATCTCCTCTTTGTAATTATGTAAGTCTGGGCAGCGAGCTTGTTTGTCATCAACCAGAAATAGTAGCTAGACCAGAAATAGTCAGCAGTTTTTAGTTTTTACCTACTTTCGCATTACACAGACATAAGCACAGTTGACACTATCGAGGTGCGGATGTTTACTTTCTACACAAGTTGTTATCTTCTAGTTTCGTCCGATGAACAGATTGTAGTGGTAAAATGAAAAGAGATAAATTTTTCATGGAGCATCACTTTAGTCAAAACAGGCTCTGTGAACGTTCGATTCCATTAATTTGCGCTGGGCTCTCCAGTTTAGCCAACTTTCAGAAGCAGTTTTTCAGCCTTGGGTGAATTTTGACTCGTTCTATTGTCCAGCCTATAGATAGCTAGAGCGAATTTACGAAAGCACCCGAATGTCCATTGACAAAGCACTACGACTATACCATTTAGCTAAGCTAAGAATGACGAGAATAATCAAGTCAATACACGTTGGGGGGTTAGATAGCCTATAGTTAATATACTGGCAAGTTTGATGTATAACTACTAACGTTAGCTAGCTAGCTAACATACCGGTACATACTGCTGTAATGATATGCTATGTGGTTCGTAAGGACAGCGTAGCTAACAAATTGTCAGCCAACATAACGTGTAAGGTATTTGAAAAGTCATTACTTTATTACATTGAGTAGCAAGCTACCCCTTGGTCGTTAGGGCAAATCTGGTCTGTGATAGGCGGGGGTTTTTCACACCTAGCTCGGCTATTAGACTATTATTTAGTAAAGGTTGAATAGTCTATTGTTCAGCTATTAGCCCTCCTCCCCAACTTGTAACAAATTGCTGTTCCCATCTCATTCCTTTTCCTCTTCCATGCATCATCATTCTGCTCCTGAGTGGCTCGCTTGTGGGCGTGTTGACAGGATATGTCAGCATCTTCGGTTGTGCGTCAAGAATGCTGCAAACAGTAGCACGTTTGTATGAAGGTGTGGTTATTCACAGGCAAATTGTTATATGCTATGGAGGTACATTTGTGTCTTTTTGTCAAGAGCAAAACATTTTTTAATTTCAAATCAAAACTAATTGTTCTGAAAGCAACCTTTTTCCGAGACAAAGGAAGTCAAAGCAGACACCTACGAAGATTGCATCTCAGGTAAGCAGCACAGGGCTGTATTGACGGATCCTAAAAATGACATCTGCTGCTTTAGATTGAACGGTCATATCTCAGTTATTGTTTTCAAATCTATAAAGAATAAGCAGTTTTCTTTACTTTCAGAGATCGAGCTGACCAAGGGGTCAAAAATGTCACATACAGTATCTTCTATTGTTTGTCCTCATGTGTCTGTTTTTCAGCATAAAGTACTCTGTAGCCACTTAGTGTGGACACCAGGTGAGACCACACACACACAATAACAGTCTCTCTTCTTCACTTCATCCCTCTCCCCCTTCTCCTTAAACCCTTTAGGCTAAATCAGGTGTTTGGTGAACCCCTCCCGCATCTGAACTGGCTGACACAGAGGGCACAGCAGGATCATAGGTGAGATGTAGTATTATTAAATATGAATTATTCGGAAGTATTACTAAAGAGATGCTTTGCATTGAAATACAGACAGAGATGCAGTAGTCCCAGAGTTAATGATCCAAGGTCAGTTTTGCATTTCACCTCCTGATTTAAGATGACCGACGTGTTAAGAAAAAAAAAACAAGGCTTAATCATGCTCTCTCGTCTGCAGGTATGTTTGGTGTGAGAGAGGAAGCCAGTCTTGTCATCGCCACCTCACCCACTCTTAAGATAACCTTCGGGCCAACTGGGGGCCCAAGGCTGGTTAAGAGACACTGCAATTGTGATGAACTGAGAGAATATTAGGGTAGCACTGTAATTCATAAATCATATGCTGTCTGCCACTGTACTTACCTCTTTCCCTTTCTGTCTTCTACACCTCTCTCCCCACCTCATCTTTCTTCCTTGTTTTATAATGCACAACATATGTGCATTGAAGTACAGAATGAACGTGTATTTATAATATTACAATTATCATAATTATAGTGCATTTATGTATTTACAACACCTGGATAATGAACTTCTTTCAAAAAAGCATTTCACATGCTCCACTGGTTGAAATTAAGTATCTCATTGAAATACTATCCTGTGTCCTCAGATTAATGCAGGTGAAGGGAGTTAGATATGCATCGTTCTTTTTTCTGTATATATGAATTACAAATCAACCATGTTTCTAGTCTATTGCATAGTTATAATGAGTAATCATTGATGTCCCAGGAGCAGGAGTGGTAAACACTGTTGAAGTTTATAATTGTAATACATACAGTTGAAGTCGGAGGTTTACATACACCTTAGCCAAATACATTTAAACTCAGTTTTTCACAATTCCTGACATTTCATCCTAGTAGAAATTCCCTGTCTTAGGTCAGTTAGGATCACCACTTTATTTTAAGAATGTAAAATGTCAGAATAATAGTAGAGAATTATTTATTTCAGCTTTTATTTCTTTCATCACATTTCCAGTGGGTCAGAGGTTTACATACACTCAATTATTATTTGGTAGCATTGCCTTTAAATTGTTTAACTTGGGTCAAACATTTCGGGCCTTCCATAAGCTTCCCACAATACGTTGGGTGAATTTTGGCCCATTCCGCCTGACAGAGCTGATGTAACTGAGTCAGGTTTGTAGGCCTCCTTGATCGCACACGCTTTTTCAGTTCCGCCCACACATTTTCTATAGGAATGAGGTCAGGGATTTGTGATGGCCACTCCAATACCTTGACTTTGTTGTCCTTAAGCCATTTTGCCACAACTTTGGAAATATGCTGGGGGTCATTGTCCATTTGGAAGACCCATTTGCGACTGAGCTATAACTTCCTGACTGATGTCTTGAGATGTTGCTTCAATATATCCACATAATTGTCCTGCCTCATGATGCCATCTATTTTGTGAAGTGCACCAGTCCCTCCTGCAGCAAAGCACCCCCACACCATGGTGCTGCCACCCCCGTGATTCACTGTTGCGATGGTGTTCTTTGGCTTGAAAGCCTCCCCCTTTTTCCTCCAAACACAACAATGGTCATTATGGCCAAACAGTTCTATTTTTGTTTCATCAGACCAGAGGAAATTTCTCCAAAAAGTATGATGTTTGTCCCCATGTGCAGTTGCAAACCGTAATCGGGCTTTTTTTTATGGCGGTTTTGGAGCAGTGGCTTCTTCCTTGTTGAGCAGCCTTTCAGGTTATGCCAATATAGGACTTGTTTTACTGTGGATATAGATACTTTTGCACTTGTTTCCTCTAGCATCTTCACAAGGTCCTTTGCTCTTGTTCTGGGATTGATTTGCACTTTTCACACCAAAGTACATTAATCTCTAGGAGACAGAACGCGTCTCCTTCATTAGCGGGATGACGGCTGCGTGATCCCATGGTGTTTATACTTGCGTACTATTGTTTGTACAGATGAACGTGGTACCTTCAGGCATTTGGAAATTACTCCCAAGGATGAACCAGACTTGTGGAGGTCTCCAATTTTTTTTCTGAGGTCTTGGCTGATTTCTTTTGATTTTCCCATGATGTCAAGCAAACAGGCACTGAGTTTGAAGGTAGGCATTGAAATACATCCACAGGTACACCTCCAATTGACTCAAATTATGGCAATTAGCCTATCAGAAGCTTCTAAAGCCATTACATAGTTTTATGGAATTTTCCAAGCTGTTTAAAGGCACAGTCAACTTAGTGTATGTAAACTTCTGACGCACTGGAATTGTGATACAGTGAATTATAAGTGAAATAATCTGTCTGTAAACAATTTTTGGAAAAATTACTTGTGTCATGCACAGTAGATGTCCTAACCGACTTGCCAAAACTATAGTTTGTTAACAAGAAATGTGTGGATTGGTTGAAAAATTAGTTTTAATGACTCCAACCTAAGTGTATGTAAACTTCCGACTTCAACTGTACATGCAGACACAGCATCATTCAAATAATGGCGTTTGATATGACTGAAAAGAATGTCTCAGAGATTCATACCTGAACCGCACCTTTATTTGCCAAGGTAGAGTACATGATCAGTGAATATATTCAATGTACAGGCTACAATGTGGGAATCTCATGCGTGGTAATAACTACAGTACATGTGTATATAGGACTTGCATCCTCAGCACAATAAAGTTATTATATTCTACTCTATCCATAGGCTTCATTAATGCCATTCAGACTTGAAGTTGATACAACAACTATGATAGCTGAGGTACATATGAATATCAGTTAAGAACCTAACGTTTTAGGGTCCATACACAGATCGGCTACATACTGTAGCTAGCTACACATCCATAGGCATACAGTTAATTTTATCCTCCACTACACAGTAAGCAAGTAAATAGTTAGCTAGCTATTTTACTTCAGCTGCATTGCAAGGCAAGCTTACACAATTATACATTAAATTTGCAGTAAATGCTTTAGCTAACTAGATCCACTGTTTCACAAGACGACAGCCTGTTTTACTGGTTTTCTCAGGAGTCCCTAAAACATTAAACAACACGAATTACAATGTCAGACTCATGTCATAACACTAGCTAGCTAGCTGGCTAATGTTAGCTAGTCAGCTAACTTGCTAAATAGCGATTTTCTTCAAATTAACTTTGACAAAAAATATGCACAAACATTTGTCTCTACATTAACTTCTTGAGAATACAGGGGGTGCTATTTTCCCATTAGAATAATTTGCTCTACAGATTAAACTGCCTCTTATTCAATTATTGCTCTTACTATATGCATATAAATAATACCATTGGAAAGAAAACAATCTCTAGTTTCTAAAACCGTTTCAATTTTGTCTCTGAGTGATACACAAGTCATTTGACAGCACTTTCCCTGACCAAGAAGTAGAATGCAAGAAGTCTATGCTCGCTTCAACGCTCTGCCTATATATGGTCATGACCCCTATGACCAGAAACACACTTCATTCGACTTCCTCTGGGTGTCAAGAGGACGTCAGAGGAGAAATTCTTTGTTTATCTGGTACTGACGTGAAAAAGAACCTATTTCTTTGGCGTGACCGACAACTTCCGGTTTTCTGATTCGCACGAGTTGGAGCTGCGATTGTGTACTGTTTTGCTGGCGTTATGGATGAAAACTATCTCCGTGTCGAATTTTGTTTGATACATGTGACCATATCATCGTAATGTATGTTTTTTCAATATAGTTTAATCAGATTATTTGAATTTTTTCGGGAGTTTTGTGGTGTTCCGTTGTCTGATTTTATTTACGTTTGAGAGATCCGTGCCACTCGACCAGTACCTGTGCTAAATGGAGTGGGAAAGGAACAATTCTGAACGGAACCAACGACTCATCTTGACAAAGGACACTTTGATCAACATTCTGATGAAAGATCAGCCATAGTAAGACCCAATTTACGATGTTATATCATATCTGTTGTGCATGTGAACTGGCCGTGGGCGCCTAGCCGAATCTGCCTGGTATAGCTATGCTAATTTAGCGCTACATTTTGTTTTCGTTATAAAACATTTAATAAATCTGAAATATTGTTTGGATTCACCAGATGTTGGGCTTTCAATATCTGTACGCTGTGTATTTTTCTGAAATGTTTTAAGATGAGTAATTCGTTATATGACGTTGGTCTCTGTAATTGTTCTGGCTGGGTCAGCACTATTTCAGATTGCAGCTGCAATGTAGAACTGTGATTTATACCTGAAAAATGCACATTTTTCCCAAAAAAAACTATGCTATACCATAAATATGTTATCAGACTGTCATCTTATGAAGTTGTTTCTTGGTTAGTGGCTATATATATTTTTATTTAGTCGAATTAGTGATAGCTACTGACGCAGGAAAAAACTATTGGGAGTAAAAAAATCGTGTCCTTTGCTAACGTGGTTAGCTAATAGATTTACATATTGTGTCTTCCCTGTAAAACATTTTAAAAATCTGAAATGGTGGCTTTATTCACAAGACCTGTATCTTTCATCTGGTGTCTTGGACTTGTGATTTAATGATATTTAGATGCTACAAGTTACTTGTGACGCTATGCTAGCTATGCTACTCAGTGGGGGGGGGGGGGGTGGGGGGTGCTACCGGATCAGGGTTGGTGACTCGTGAGAAGTTTAACTAACATATTCCTCTCAATTGTAAATGTTTTGCTTGACTCGTTGTGACTATATAACATCTTACATCTGATTCCACCGTAATGTTTTGTCAGCCATCTTTGTTGAAGAACGCCACAAGGCAAGTGTGGCTTGTGTCAAAATTCATCATTGGAACCACACGATATGATTGGTCATATAAAAACATTGGGACCCAAATGCATAATGAGTGCTCTAACTCCCCCTTGTGGTGGTCTGGAGCAATGAAGCCGGGTACCTCTAAGTTCCACGGTGCAAGCTCGCAACTTTTAAAGGAGGAACCACTGTAGAAGGCTTCTGTCTATTTCAGCTCGTCAGTCTGTTGGTAATCCTGTTGAACGTGGCTTTTTTATGTATTGTGTAGTGGAGCTGCAAAAGTGTTGCTCTTCACTTTCTGGAGGATCAATTTTTGAAATCAGTGGAATTAGAGTATGATAGCTAAAGAGATGAAGCAACCGTGGCATGGCATTCCTGACAGGGACACGCGTCCATCATACATGATAATCTATACAGGTAAGATAACTAGTTACATTTTCAGATATTACACATTCCTATTTTGAGAGAAAGTAGTTTCATTTCAAGCTAAAGTGTACTGTTAGCTAGCTAGCTAATGTTAGCTGGCTGGCTCCCTAGCTGACGTTATTATTCGTATCCCAGAGCCGTTTGCTGTTCTAATTAGAGCCTAATGTTAGCTAGCTGACATTGAACATGGATGGTTAGCTCCAAGCACTGTGGCATCATTGGCACTTTGTTCATTGTTGTTTAACTAGCTAACATTAGCTGGCTGGCTAGTTAGCTAATGTTACGTGACGTGTGTACAACACCCATTGAATATGGTCTGTGTCAGTAAACGTCTGCAAAAAAGAGTACTGAAATTGCTCCCAACAGAGCTGGTTATGCTGTTTTCATGTTATCCAGATGTAAACAAATCATCGGCCAGAGCGTCAGGTGTGCGCCCCGAGAGCGGGCCTAAAGCTTAAGAGGGTGTGAACGATGCTGAATGGGTGTAGACAAAGAAGAGCTCTTCACTAGACCAAAACATTCAAAGGCCATTTTCTCAAAAGTGAGTTTACAAGTTGATCAACTTTCAAAACAGAATTACTTTCCCATTGTTCCTTAAATGCAGTGTCTGATATACCATTTTGTAGCTCTGAGTCGCTACTTTTATCCACTGTAAAAAACACATTTTCAAATTTTGCTACATAAGACCGAGTCCAGGTGGTGAGTCACAATGTTTGTGTGCTGAGGAAGTGAGAAAATAACTGTTAGCAGCTGCCATGATAACACGGGTGGCTGTGTTGATGTCACTCACCTCGTATAGCGTGATGACACCATTGGTCTCGTTAGGTGCCTTCCACTGCATGAAGATCTTCTCCTCGTATGGTCCGGTCTGGGTGGACTCCATTGGAACAGAGCCGGGAACTGGAGAAATGTAAAGACACACAAAGGAGTGACGGCATGTTCAAGCAAATCATGCAAGCAGGTTTGAGCACTAAAGAACACACACACACACACACTGATTAGGCGGTACAGTTTCACAACGCCACGGTCTGATTGAGATCAATTGAACCATTCAACAACGTTGTATCTGAGACATTACAGCACACAACGGCACACAACGGCACACTCAAAATCATCATCAAAAGAAAATATCAACACTTTGTTCCTTCTCAATCACATAACTGTATATATTATAAATATATCGACACATATACCGATACAGTGAATGAGTTTATCAGGAAGTGCACAGGAGATGTTGTACCCACTGTGACTATTAAAACCTACCCCATCCAGAAACCGTGGATAGATGGGAGCATTCGTGCCATACTGAAAGCGCGAACCACCGCATTTAACCAGGACAAGAAGACTGGGAATATGGAAGAATACAAACAGTGTAGTTATTCCCTCTGCAAAGCAATCAAGCAGGCTAAACGTCGGTATAGGGACAAAGTTGAGTCCCAGTTCAACGGCTCAGACACGAGACGTATGTGGCAGGGTCTACAGACAATCACTGAATATAAAAGGAAAACCAGCCACGTCGCAGACACCGACAACTTGCTTCCGGACAGACTGAACACCTTCTTCGCTCGCTTTGAAGATAATACAGTGCCACAAACGCAGCCCGATATCAAGGACTGTGGGCTCTCCTTCTCCGTGGCCGACATGATTAAGACATTATAGCGTGTTTACCCTCACAAGGCTGCCAGCCCAGATGGTATTCCTAGCCGCGTCCTCAGAGCATGCACAGACCAGCTGGCTGGTGTGTTCACAGATATATTCAATCCCAGTCTGTTGTCCCCACATGCTTCAGGATGGCCACCATTGTCCCTGTACCTGTTCATAAGCATTTCACTGTAAGGTCTACACCTGTTGTATTCAGCGCACGTGACAAATAAACTTTGATTTGACCTAGGAAAGCAAAGGTAACTGAACTAAATGACTATCGCCCCATAGCACTCACCTCGGTCATCATGAAGTGCTTTGAGAGACTAGTCAAGGATCATATCACCTCCACCTTACTTGCCACCCTAGACCCACTTCAATTTGCTTACCGCCCCAATAGATCCACAGATTATTCAATCGCCATCACACTGCATACTGCCCTGTCCCATCTGGACAAGAGGCATACCTATGTAAGAATGCTGTTCAATGACTATAGCTCAGCATTCAACACCATAGTACCCTCCAAGCTCATCATTAAGCTCGAGGCCCTGGGTCTGAACCCCGCTCTGTGTAATTGGGTCCTGGACTTCCTGATGGGTCGCCCCCAGGTGGTGAAGGTAGGAAACAACACCTCCTCTTCGCTGATCCTCAACACTGGGGCCCCACAAGGGTGCATGCTCAGCCCCCTCCTGTACTCCCTGTTCACCCATGACTGCGTGGCCATGCACACCTCCAACTCAATCATCAAGTTTGCAGACGACACAACAGTATTAGGCTTGATTACCAACAACGATGAGCCTACAGGGAGGAGGTGAGGGCTCTGGGAGTATGGTGCCAGGGAAATAACCTCTCACTCAACAAAACTAAGGAGATGATCGTGGACTTCAGGAAACAGCAGAGGGAGCACCCCCCTATCCACATCGATGGAACCGCAGCTGAGAAGGTGGAAAGCTTCATGTTCCTCAGCGTACACATCACTGACAAACTGAAATGGTCCACCCACACAGACAGTGTGGTGAAGAAGGTGCAACAGCGCCTCTTCAACCTCAGGAGGCTAAAGAAATTTGGCTTAACACCTAAAACCCTCACAAACTTTTACAGATGCACAATTGAGAGCATCCTGTCAGGCTGTATCACCGCCTGGTACGGCAACTGCACCGCCCACAACCGCAAAGCTCTCCAGAGGGTGGTGCGCTCTGCCCAACGCATCACCGGGGGCAAACTTCCCGCCCCCCTGGAAACCTACAGCACCCGATTCTATAGGAAGGCCAAAAAGATCATCAAGGACATCAACCATCCGAGCTACTGCCTGTTCACTCCACTATCATCCAGAAGGCGAGGTCAGTACAGGTCCATCAAAGCTGGGACCGAGAGACTGAAAAACTGCTAAACAGCCATCATTAGCACATCAGAGGCAGCTGCTTACAGACATAGATTAGGAATCACTGGCCACTTTTAGAAATGGATCACTAGCCACTTTAATAATGTTCCAAATCTAGCATTACTCATCTCATACTGTATGCATGAACTGCACACCACACTATTCTACGGTATCTTGGTCAAATTTAAATTGTGCTTACACATAGGCATCACCTATTTCATATGTACGTATATACTGCATTGTATTCAATACTACACCACTGACTGTTAAACAGCCATCTCCAGCACATCAGAGGCTGCTGCCTATAGACATCGATTAGGAATCACTGGCCACTTTAAGGAAATGAAACACTAGCCACTTTAATAATGTATCCGTATCTTGCATTAATCATCTCATACGTGTAAACTGTACTCTATACCATGCCACTATCTTAGTTCAATGCTGCTCTGCAATACACAACCATTCAAAAGTTTGGGGTCACTTGTTTTGGACATTTTTTGTCCATTAAAATAGCATCAAATTGATCAGAAATACAGTGTAGACATTCTTAATGTTGTAAATTACTATTGTAGCTGGAAATGTCAGATTTTTTTTATGGATAATTTACATAGGCGTACAGAGGCCCATTATCAGCAACCATCATGTTCCAATGGCACGCTGTGTTAGCTAATCCAAGTTTATAATTTTAAAAGGCTAATTGATCATTAGAAAACTCTTCTGCAATTATGTTAGCACAGCTTTAAACGGTTGTGCTCATTAAAGAAGCAATACAACTGTCCTTCTTTAGACTAGTTGAGTATCTGGAGCATCAACATTTGTGGGTTCGATTACAGGCTCAAAATGGCCAGAAACAAACAACTTTCTTCCGAAACTCGTTAATCTATTCTTGTTCTGAGAAATGAAGCCTATTCCGTGCGAGAAATTGCCAAGACACTGAAGATCTCATACAACGCTGTGTACTACTCTCTTCACAGAACAGCACAAACAGGCTCTAACCAGAATAGAAAGAGGAGTGGGAGGCCCCGGTGCACAACTGAGCAAGAGGACAAGTACATTAGAGTGTCTAGTTTGAGAAACAGACGACTCACAAGTTCTCAACTGGCAGGTTCATTAAATAGTACCCACAAAACACCAGTCTCAACGTCAACAGTGAAGAGGCGAGTCCGGGATGCTGGCCTTCTAGGCAGAGTTGCAAAGAAAAAGCCATATCTCAGACTGGCCTAATAAAAATAAAATATTAAGATGGGCAAAACAACACAGACACTGATTGGAAAAAAGTGTTATGGACAGACAAATCTAAGTTTCAGGTGTTCGGATCACAAGAAGAACATTCGTGAGATGCAGAAAAAATTAAAAGATGCTGGAGGAGTGCTTGACGCCATCTGTCAAGGATGTTGGAGGCAATGTGATGGTCTGGGGTTGCTTTGGTGGTGGTAAAGTGGGAGATTTGTACAGGGTAAAAGGGATCTTGAAGAAGGAAGGCTATCACTCCAATTTGCAACGCCATACCCTGTGGACAGCGCTTAATTGGAGACAATTTCCTCCTACAACAGGACAATGACCAAAAGCACAGCTCCAAACTATGCAATAGCTATTTAGGGAAGAAGCAGTCAGCTGGTATTCTGTCTATAATTGGGTGGCCAGCACAGTCACCGGATCTCAACCCTATTGAGCTGTTGTGGGAGCAGCTTGACCGTATGGTCAGAAGAAGTGCCCATCAAGCCAATCCAACTTGTGGGAGGTGTTTCAGGAAGCATGGGGTGAAATCTCTGATTATCTCAACAAAATGACAACTAGAATGCCAAAGGTCTGCAAGGCTGTAATTGCTGCAAACTGAGGATTCTTTGACTAAAGCAAAGTTTGAAGAATACAATTATTATTTACATTAAAAATCATTATTCCTAACCTTGTCAACGTCTTGACTATATTTCCTATTCATTTTGCAACTCATTTCATGTATGTTTTCATGGAAAACAAGGACATTTCTAGGTGACCCCAAATTTTTGAACGGTATTAAATATATGTATATATATTCTTAATCCATTCCTTACTTAGATTTACGTATATTTTGGGTACATGTTGTGAAACTGTTAGAAATTACTTGTTAGATATTACTGCACTGTCAGAGCTGGAAGCACAAGCATTTTGGTACACCCACAATAACATCTGCTAAACACTTGTATGTGATAAATACATTTGATTTGATATAAACAATGTTACAATTACTTTTCAAGCGTTAACTCATCTAAATGGGGGATGTGGGAAGACAGCGCTGGTGGCTTAACCCCAGGACTGATGGAGTGAGCAGCTGAAGTCAAGGGAAACGTCCTCAGTGCTCAAGCCTGACTCTTTGATTTGATATTCATTTATGCAGTCTGATGACTGAACGAAAGTCCTGATAATACCTTTGTTAAAAGGCCATTTAGTCCAACTTCACACTGCCACTCCTTATTAATTGGCATGGCAGACGAGAAGAATGTGGCTGGTGTAATGTACACCATGGGAAACAGAGAGCTGGTTTCAAGTGCAGGGCGCAGCAGCAGTGTTTATTGTAATGGACCACAGGAGGAGGCAGGTAGCTGGGTCCAGGGGCAGGCAGAAGGTCATACACAGGGAGTCCATAAAGGCAACAGTACATGCAGGGAAAAGGCTAGTAACGTCATCCGGGAGATCATGCAATCGGTAGATAACTCTGAAAGATGTGTGACACAGAACAAACAATACCTCACAATGATAGGGTGCAAAGAAGTTAACTAAATAGTGTGAGATAATGACGATCAGGTGATCAGAATTCGGGTTATTGGGATCTGGAGAGTGAGCTGCGTTCAGGGGATCTATGTGTTTGAGAGTGTGAGCTTGAAAGTGAGCTGCGTTCATGGGATCTACGTGTTTGAGTGTGAGTTGGAAGCAGATGTTACAGCTGGTCTTGAACAGTATTGGCATTAGCTCCCTCAACAGAGCAGATGGAGGGATAGAGGGATGGAGTGATAGGGGAAGGGGAACTGGACTATTTTTGCACATTGCCAAGGTTTAAGGTAGAAAGAACAGTGAATCTCATTATCTTAAACTCCCTGCTAACAAGAAGCATATTAGATTTGGGAGTTTAGTGGTAAGATTTGAGTCACCTGGTTCATGCTAATTATTTCCATTTACTTTAGATCACACATGTACACTTAGCCAAATGTATTTTACTGTAATGTTTGTTTTGGTCTATTGTTGTCGACAATGATCAAGGCATTTATCATTGATCCTAGTCTTAGATCAATATAGGATTATCCATGCAATACAGTGCTTACTAGTTTGTTTTGTAATATTCCATTTACTCATAATTGCCTAGACTGCCATGTTAACCCTTTGTTAATGGATAGTGTAAGGGTCATAAGCATCCACCTCTTTGTTTGGCCAGTAAGGACACTTCACCGGGTTAGACCTTTAGACCTTGGGGGCATGGGGGTTATTAGTGACAGTGGTTGGTTCTGTGTGTGTGTGTCCACTTGCTGTCCACTGATCGTGCCATTTATAACCAGATTAGACAGCAGCGACGCCAGGGCTTAGTATTGTGTTGACAACGATGCATCGAATGTACTTGGCTGAAAGATATTTGTCATGCCCAGTCAGCATCCCAACCCAACACACAACCAAATAACCATGGTGATTCTACCGTAACACTGATACTGTACAGGTACAATTTCTTGACATGTGGGAAATCTTTGTTAGCTCTAATTCTTCAAAAACAGAAGAGGGAGGATAGCTCTCAATATATTTTTTCCACATTTGACATATTGTCTTTGAGTGTACCCTGGATGGTTAAATCATCTATTATTAGAAAATCAATTATGTCCTTGAGTAGATTTAAAACAGTCATGATTAAATCATTATTTTACTGGCGATTTATATTACTTTAGAGAGAGAGTCTTTTTTTATAGCTGCTATCTTAAAAAATAATAATCAAACAAATGCTTTTTACAAAGAGGTATTGTTGATTTCTGTTTGTAGACTTGCTGCAATGGACTTAAATAGCATTCCAATTTACACTTGGTAGCTAACACTGGGTTACTGTAAGCAATAGGCAACCAAGGTCAAACACGTCAAGAAATTCATCTGAACATTTTGATTACACACAATGTAAGCATAAAATGACATTTTTTTTTAACAACAAACATAAAGTGAAAAACAAGCCCTGGAACAAAATAACAAAAATAGTAATCTCCTTTTAATCTTAAAATCCAATTTGCTGTATTTTAGTTAAACTACATCCAATTTACCATTATTGCTTGTCCACTCTAGCAAAATATAGTTTTTTTCAGATCAGGGTATGATTGCACTGCAACTTTAATTGGATATTCTACCCTCTAGGTTCTCTGAAATATACAAGATCCATCTACGATTATTTTCTTCCTGTTTTAATGCCTGATAAAAAGGGAAATTAACGCCTTGCAAGGCTGACACCAATCGGTGTTCCCTAAGTGCTAACGAGCTATACGTAATAAAGTCCAAACTCAAAACATAAACTGAACAAAAATATAAACATAACATGTAAAGTATTGGTCCAATGTTTCATGAGCTGAAATAAAAGATCCCAGAAATGTTCCATACACACAAAAAGTGTATTTTTCTCAAATGGTGAGCACACACTTGTTTACATCCTTGTTAGTGAGTGTTTCTCATTTGCCAAGATAATCCATCCACCTGACAGGTGTGGCATGATCATTACACAGGTGCACGTTGTGCTGGGGACAATAAAAGGACTCTCTAAAATGTGCAGTTTTTTCACACAACACAATACCACAGATGTCTCAAGTTTTGAAGGAGTGTGCCATCGGCATTCTGACCGCAGGAAAGTCCAGTGGTAACAATGATGAACGGAATATGAAAATGAATTAAAGTTAAATGAGGATGTTATAACGAAAACATTGTAACTTTAAGAGTTTTCATAATGTGTATGTGATGTTTACGTATATACTTTATGTTGTGTAGGACCATGCCTCAGGACTACCTGGCATGATGACTCCTTGCTGTCCCCAGTCCACCTGGCCGTGCTGACCTGTTGCACCCTCGACAACCACTGTGATTACTATTATTTGACCATGCTGGTCATTTATGAGCACTTGAACATCTCGGCCATATTCTGTTATAATCTCCACCCGGCACAGCCAGAAGAGGACTGGCCAACCCTCATAGCCTGGTTCCTCTCTAGGTTTCTTCCTAGGTTCTGGCCTTTCTAGGGAGTTTTTCCTAGCCACCGTGCTTCTACACCTGCATTGCTTGCTGTTTTGGGGTTTTAGGCTGGGTTTCTGTACAGCACTTTGAGATATCAGCTGATGTAAGAAGGGCTATATAAATAAATATGATTTGATTTTGATTTAGAAAATATCCAGATGAAAGAGAATGTTTTGGTGAAGATAACACTGTGATTTTAGTTGTCCATAAGAGACATAGTAAATACTAATACCTTGCCTTGTAACTAGCTACGCCCCAGGTAACCCAGAGAGTGTGTCATAAAGACGGAAACACCCTTTCTACTCTGGGGTATAAAACATGTGAGTTAAGAATTTACATAGTTGACTAGAGGACCGCGCGCTGCAGCCAAGGTCCACAATTAGTCACGACCCCAAAACGCAACACAAGGTTGAAGACAAAGAAAACCTCTGAACAATCAGGTTCATGGTTGAGTAGCTCTTCTAAGTACTGTATCTAGGAAGGTGAATTTAAACAGGACCCTCCTATCTTTTCAAGTCATCGATTGTCTACACGGCCCTCCTACCCATGCTGGGATCGTCGGCACGGCTGATTAGCCTACTCAGAAGCTCACTCACAGAACGAGTGCAAGGAAACAGACAACTAAGCGAAAGGACATTGTGACATCGTGTGGAATATCAGAGACTTACACCTGAAGACGAAAGAACAAGGCGTCGGCCAAACCTTTCCCACTAAGCAGAACTCGGCCCACGAAAAGATACCCAACGGAGACCTTCAACACGTAAATACATGCATTACACTTTTTACCCATAAGAGCGGCAGTTTGGGGCAAGGTGTTAGGGCGGAAACTAAGCATAGTTTACAAATGTATCCAAGTGTTGAATTTCTCTATTGTACTTTCTCTCTCTCTGTAAATCTCCATCTTGTGTAACACGTGTCATATTGTGTTGGTCCGCTAGGGACCTGTTGCCATTGTTTTAAGTTCTAATCAATAACCTAGAATGTTTGTGTAAGTGTATCTTCTGTTATCATTTAGCTTGTTAGTAAATAAATAATCAACTCATTTTGTGTGGTACGGAATGATTAGTAAGACACGGGTAGTGCAGATTTACGAATTATGCGACATTCAAAATGAGACTGATGAGGAAATGAATGAAATAGTGACTGCTATGAAATCGATATTCTGATATTATTTGAGTGAATTTGGGAAACGGTAACTCATTAAACAAACTTCCCCATGGTGCTCCAGGCAACTGAGTTAATTAACTTCTCTAGGATAGGGGGAGCATTCGGAATTTTGGATGATAAGCGTGCCCAAATTAAACTGCCTGCTACTCAGGCCCAGAAGCTAAAATATGCATATTATTAGTATATTTGGATAGAAAACACTCTGAAGTTTCTAAAACTGTTTGAATCATGTCTGTGAGTATAACATAACTTATTTGGCAGGCGAAACCCCGAGGACAAACCATTCAGAATAATTTTTTGGGGAGGTCACTCTCTTTTCAATGGCTTTTCATTGGGAATCCAGATTTCTAATCAACTTTCTTGCAGTTCCTATCGCTTCCACTGGTTGTCAACAGTCTTTAGAAACTGGTTGAGGTTTTTCCTTTGAGAAATGAAGAAGTAGCACTGTTCAGAACGAGGCTAGAGGGAAGTGTAATCTTTGTTAGAGGTGCGTTACACAGAGGCTCACTACACATTGTTTTCCTCCGGTATTGAACACAGTATATCCCGTCTTAAATTTTATCGATTATTTACGTTAAAAAATACCTAAAGTTGTATTAGGAAGTAGTTTGAAATGTTTGAACAAAGCTTACAGGTAGCTTACATATTAATTTAATCAAGTATAAACATAGTTAATTATTCGATAAATAGCATGTCATCACATCACAATAACAACGTCACGACAGTGATATGGATACCAAGGAGCTTGACACTTTCAACCCGCTACACTACAGCCCCGTCGATGTGAATGGGGCTGTGTTCGGCCCTATTTACCTGTAGTCCATGATCATCTCCTTTGTCTTGCTCACGTTGAGGGAGAGGTTGTTGTCCTGGAACCACACTGCCATGTCTCTGACCTCCTCCCTATAGGCTATCTTATCATTGTCGGTGAGCAGGTCTACCACCGTTGTGTCATTAGCAAACTTAATGGTGTTGGAGTCATGCTTGGCCACGCAGTTGTGGGTGAATAGGGAGCACACACCCCTTCATGGCTACCGACATGAGTGCTATGGGGCGGTAGTCAATTAGGGAGGTAGTCATTCTTTGGGCACAGAGACTATGGTGGTCTGCTTGAAACATGTAGGTATTACAGACTCAGTCAGGGAGAGGTTGAAAATGTCAGTGAAGACACTTGACAGTTGGTCCAAGCATGATCTGAGTACACGTCCTGGTAATCCATCTGGCCCTGCGGCCTTGTGAATGTTGACCTGTTTAAAGGTCTTGCTCACATCGGTTACGGAGAGCGTGACCACACAGTGGTCCGGAACAGCTGGTGCTCTCATGCATGTTTCAGTGTTGCTTGCCTCAAAGCGAGCATAAAATGCCTTTAGATCGTCTGGTAGGCTCGTGTTACTGGGCAGCTCACGGCTGGGTTTCCCTTTGTAGTCCGTAATAGTTTGCAAGCTCTGCCACATCCAACAAGAGTCAGGGCCGGTGTAGTAGGATGCAATCTTAATCCTGTATTGACGCTTTGCCTGTTTGTTTGATGGTTAATCTGAGGGCATAGCGGGATTTCTTATAAGCGTCCGGATTAGTGTCCTGCTCCTTGAAAGTGGCAGCTGTAGCTCGGTGTGGATGTTACCTGTAATCCATGGCTTCTAGTTGGGATATGTACATGTACATTAATGCCATTGGATGAATCCCGGAACATATTTCAGTCTGTGCTAGCAAAACAGTCCTGTAGGGTAGCATCCGCCTCATCTGACCACTTCTGTATTGAGCGAGTCACTGGTACTTTCTGCTTTAGTTTTTGCTTGTAAGCAGGAATCAGTACGATAGAATTACGGTAAGATTTGCCAAATGGAGTGCGAGGGAGATCTTGTACACATCTCTGTGTGTGGAGTAAAGGTGGTCTAGAGTTTTATTCCCATCTGACATGCTGGTAGAAATGAGGTAAAACGGATTTAAGTTTGCCTGCATTAAAGTCTCCGGGCACTAGGAGTACCACTTCTGGATGAACATTTTCTTGTTTGCTTATGGCCTTATACAGCTTGTTGAGTGCGGTCTTAGAGCCAGCATTCGTTTGTGGTGGCAATACCTCAAGACTACCTTAATATCAGACATTGCGCAAAAGCTTTTATTGACAAATATACACAGACGCCCAACCCTCGTCTTACCGGATGTTGCTGTCTTGTCATGCCGTTGCACGGAAAACCCAGCCAAATGTTTATCGTCGTTCAGCCATGACTCGTGAAACGTAAGATTTTACCGTTTTTAATGTCCCGTTGGTAGAATAGTCTCGAACGGAGCTCAACCAGTTTATTCTCCAGTGATTTGCACGTTGGCCAATAGAACGGATGGCAGAGGCGGGTTACACACTCGCCGACAAATTCTCACAAGGCACCCTGATCTGCGCCCCCTGTATTTCCTTATTTTCTTCATGCGAATGATGGGGATTTGGGCCTTGTCTGGGAGCAACATTATATCCTTTGCGTCAGACTCATTAAAGAAAAAATCTTCGTCCAGTTCAAGGTGAGTAATCGCTGTTCTGATATCCAGAAGCTATTTTCTGTCATAAGAGATGGTAGCATCAACATTATGTACAAAATAAGTTACAAACAATGAGATAAAACACACAAAATAGTACAATTGGTTAGGAGCCCATAGAACTGCAGCCATCCCCTCCGGCTCCATTCTCATCTACAGGTGTGTTTGAAATAGCAGAATCCACAAATTTGAAGGCATGTCCACATACTTTTGGGCATGTAGTGTACTTCAGTTTCATCAGCGACGGGAAAGAGGAACCTTTTAAAAGGCCCAGTACAGTCGAACGGGATTTTCCTGTGTTTTATATAATGAACAAAAATATAAACGCAACATGCAACAATTTAAAAGATATTTCTATTGAAATAGAAATACATTTATTAGGCCTTGATCTATGGATGTCACATGACTGGGCAAGGGTGCGGGCAAGGATGCAGCCATGGATGGGCCTCCCCGCCCGCCCGCCCAGCCAATCAGAATTAGTTTTCCCCACAAAAAAAGGCTTTAATACACACAGAAATACACCTCAGCACCCCCTCAGATGAAGATCCAAATGTGGAGGTCCTGGGCTGGCATGGTTACATATGGTCTGCGGTTGTGAGGCCAGTTGGACATAGTGTCAAATTCTCTAAAACTCCGTTGGAGGCGGCTTATGGTAGAGCAATAAACGTTAAATTCTCTGCCAATAGCTCTGGTGGACATTCCTGCTGTCAGCATGCCAATTGCACGCTCCCTCAAATTGAGACATCTGTGGCATTGTGTTGTGTGACAAAACGGCACATTTTAGAGTGGACTTTTATTGTCCCCAGCACAAGGTGCACCTGTGTAATGATAATGCTTTTTAATCAGCTTCTTGATATGCCACACCTGTCAGGTGGATGGATTATCTTTTTATTTTTTATTATAACAAATTTTGTAAACAAATATGTGCTCTAAATTTGAGAGCCTAAGCTTTTTGTGCGTATGGACAATTTCTGGGATATTTTATTTCAGCTCTTGAAACATGGGACCAACACTTTACCTGTTCTATTTATATTTGTGTTCAGTACATATATTTCCACATTCTGAGGTTGGAATAATACTGTGACGTTGTGGAAATGAGAATAATGCCCTTTTAGTGTAAGAGCTGTTTGAAAAGAACACCTGAAATATCAGCCTGTTTTGGTGGGATGGAGTTTTGGAATGCACGGTGACATCAGCAGGCAGTAACTATGTTGATAGACCAACAAGAAAGAGTTCTAAACCATCTCATCCAGTAACAGCTAGTTTTCAGTCTTCCCCTCCCCACTCAGACCACTCCCAGACAGTCCTAGCAAAATACTTGCTTGAGATATTGCTCTTTGCTAAGAAGCAATTTTTGTACATTTTTGAACATTTTGATTGGAAATAATTACAGTAAGGTACTTAATTGTTACCCAGAAATTATTTGATATTGAGATAAAAAACGGCTGCATTGGGCCTTTTAAAATTGAAATCATATTTGTGAGACGGTGCATAGCTCTACAAAACTAAAGTCATTTCCATAGAAGTGCAATTAGCACCGCTGAGAACAAAAATTACAACCCAGAGATTAAATAGTATTAGCTAAAAACAATGAACACAGTGTTGCTACTCTCAACTAGTTTGGGACCTCGTGGGAGGTTGGGGCTGTTTTGATTAAAAAACATAATGCACCCTCAGTGATTAATGAAAATATACCAAAGTCTTTATGCAATGAGGATATCATAGTGCATCGATAATGGCAAGGTCTGCTGATTTGTAGTTTATACATTACATCCAGTCATACACATACAATGTATTCATTTGTGCTCATTAATTCATGCTGTGGTCATATTGGATTTTTAATAGTTGGAAAACAGGGCTATAATCAGCGCTCATTATACAGTTATTACAAGTGTAACCAATCATAATTGTGGTATTAATTAGTGGAACAATTAAGGTCTTACTATGTTTCCATTAGCTTGCAGTTCTACCAGGCTAGTGCCTTTACTGCCAAGCATTTGTCTGTATGGAACAACATCAATATGGCAGCTATTTTAAGACATCTCATGATCTAGCCTAGTTTTTTTTTTAAACAACATTTATTTTGACATTTTGGCCTTGCTCAGAACAGGATGACAGTTCACTGGAATGAAAAGTGTCATATTTTTGGCATGTGCAGGGATGGAATTTGGGCGCTGGCTAGCCAGGCTAATAGACCTCAATTTATACTACTAGCCCAGGTAACATTTGGGTCAACAATCTGTGACATATGATACAATTTCAGTGGCCTGCCGGGCTAGTTTGGCACATTTTCAACTAGCTTGGGCTAGCAGACTAATGTAATTTCCATCCCTATGTGTACAGGCAGCATGTCTACAGTACATGCATGTATTTGAACTAGGAACAGGACAAGACAGTGGAACCAAGACAATACCACTCTAAAGACAGAAACACTGACACTCACCATCCTCCTCCGTCTGCTTAACGATCTCCTCACTCTCCTTGCTGCCCTCGGGGTTGGCAAGGACCAGGCGTAGGCGAACGGTGACAAAGGGCCTCAGGCCCCGCAGGGTGTAGTGGGATGACGTCTGGATCAGTTCCTCGGCCGCAAACTCCTGCTGGTTGAACACGTACTGGTACTGCACGGTCAGGTTGTAGCTGTGGCAGCGCGTCACGGCATAGCCAAACGTCTCCCACTGCAGGGTGAGCTGGCGGGCCCGGATGTCCACCACATTGACATTCTGAGGCCCGTTGACTGGGTCTGAAGGGAGAAGGAGAAAGAGAGGAACAGGGTTTAGAGTTTGTGAATCCAACCATTGGCAAACGAAGAGGAACTGCCTTAGTAATGGTATTAGTATGTGTCTTAGTATTCTTAGGATCCTGTAACTGATTGAACAGGAAGTTCAAGACTTGACACATGGATTTCACATGGTGAGCCGATGTTGGGCAGCATTGAGTCACATGAAGAAAGAAACTTGAACTGCTATTGATGTATTATAGAGTTAGTTGTTTAGTAGTGATGATCAGAAACAGACACAATATATCATAACACTTTGTTCAAGTTGTCTGCCTTCCGTAAATCTCCACTAACCACTAACCCCCCCCCCCCCCCCCCCCCCATAGATGCTCGTTGGGCTATCACAGCAGAATCATCCATATGTTGCGAGTATCATGGTTAAGTCGATACTGTACATCATGCCTGAAAGCATGACAAAGCTCTTTAGCCTCAAGGTCAGTCTAATTCCCCTAGATTGGCTAGTAACAATGGCTAAATCACATAAGATGGTGGGAGACGAGTCTGCCTTTCCATTTGGGTTCTGTTTCGGCGCGTCTGGGTGGGAGTTGAAATTTAAAGGCTTTGTCTAATTTTACAAGATGAAAGCTGGTCGTTTAATCTGGACAGGCCAAAGCTAAGTGCACAAACAAATGGCATTTGGCTGCTGAGCACTTGAACCTTTTGAAGTGGTTGTTTAAAAACCATTAAAATCGATGTCAGCGCCCCTGCGGAAATCGAATCAGCATAGTAAATAAATAAACATCTGTCAGTTTAAGCTAGAGATATGTGTTTTCGCAAATGCTTCCTGATCTTTCTTATGTCATTCAGATATAGGACAGACACTTCAGAACAAACTTCCTTTCAATTCTTTTGGGTGGGGGGGAACTACTATATTCAATGCGTTTGTATGGTCTAATAGCAGTAAGGCCCCCCAAAAAATGCATCAAATATTATACATTTTTTGAATTTTTTGGATTCTTCAAGGGGTCTTAAAATTCAAAATCAAATAGCAAAATTATTCTTGGTATGACCTTCTTAAAACATTTCAATATAGCTTAGTAGACACGCCCTCCCCCGGCTTAGACAGGGCTTAGACTCTTATGGGTTAAAAAACCCTTGAATCTTATCAATGGCATCATCCAAAGAAGCAACTATGCATAAACTAGCAACAGCTTATTGTTTTGTGATCCAATACAATGTTTTAATGACGCCTACTTTTTGATGGAGTCTGAAGAATGGAGACCAGCAGGCTCCATGCATTGCAGTTGTGGTAAACTAAGACAGCGATCAAAATAACTACCGGTAAATTTACTTTTTCATGCATTACATAATGCTGTTCCACACCGAACTCAAAAAACAAAACACAGTACTATAGACGGCTTTCTCATGCCAACAAAGCCCTTGAAATAGACTTATGCATGCTTATAACAAGGCCTCACAGTAGATTTACAATGGGCTATAGCCCAATTTCTGGAACTGACAGAGCAGGCATAAGTCGGGGTCTCAACTTACTATTGAGAGTAAGCAATTTTGACATTTGGTCGTGCATTAGCAGTTTTTCTCTTGTTAAGTCAGTCACTGAAAGTCACTCAATTAGCCATGTCAGTTAAACGTTTTTAGATTGGTAGCTAGTCTAACCAGCTCTAGTCTAACCAATTTGAAGTAATCAAACTTACCCAGGGGCCCTGACCTCCAGGGGAGCCCCATTGATTGTGTTAGTCATTCTCACTCTGATATATTAACATGGCATAAATTACGGTAAAATGTGTTGAATTGCAGGAAATTAGCTTAAAAACTGAAAAAAATTATCTTTACCCATGACAAAATGGGTAGAATTAAAGGAAATTAGGTGTAAAACAGCAAAAATATTATCTTTGCCCCTAGGCAAAATGAATACAATTGCATGAAATGTGTAATACAATTGCTAATCTTTCTCTCAGGCCCATGGCAACATGTGCAGAATTGCAGGAAATTAAATGTTTCTCTCTGACATCAAGAAGGGGTCCAAGGTGGGGGGCCCCCCAAACCAAATCTTGCTTAGGGCCCCCAAAAGGCTAGGGACAGTCCTGTGATAGAGAATAATGCTGAACAACAAAAACCCAGATTAAGGCTAATCTAAGGCTAATCTGGATTCATTTCGGAAAGCAGCTCTAAGAACATTGCTAATTTCGGACTGGAAAATCCAATAGGGGTATCTTCCCAAATCGGCGAAGCCTGAGTTATAACTTTGCTTTTGTCGTTAATTAAGTCAATTTAGGCATCTCCTGAGTTGCTCTTGATCTTGACAAATAATGGATCGTTTTAATTTATTATATTCCATCTTCCTCCTCCAGCTCTTCTCAGCCATCTACCCCAATCAGAGCGAAGGAGGGAGGGGGGGATGGAGAGATGACGGCTAGCATTATACATGACTCAAATCTCATTAATCAGGGTACATGGCAGTCGCAGTGGTTGGCACACACTGAGAAGGGGCACCGGGGAGGTTTGCTATGCCATGGGTGGGCCGACTCCACCACAGATAGGGGTGCGGGGCTCAGGGTAGCAGCATCGGTGATCAATGAGCGGGGGATTATTAATCGCAGACGTTGGGGAGCACCGTCAAGAAGAAAAGGGGGGATGGAAATCAATCTTAATGCCGGCCCCGGTTCTCCCTGCTGACACTCCGCCACATTCATCATACGGCCGCTCCTCAAAAGAGCAAAGTGGAAATTGCTAACAATAAACATATCAATGGGTGCCCACAATAGCCAACTGTGTGGGTACTTTAAGGAGAGAGAAAAAGACAGAAACATAAAAATAGGATAAGTCAATGTCACTGGCTAGGATACCACTGGCTTTTATCCTTAGGGACTGGAGGGACAAATGCAACCCACAAAGAAAAGCAGTGAAGTAATAGGCCCAAAAGTGATTCTGGACTCTAAAGCCGTTTTCCACCACCTTAACACTATGACCACAGTCATTTTGCAGAGGTAGCTCTTTTAATCCACAGCTCTGGATCAACAAACAACAAATCATCACAACCCCAAGACAAAAATGGAAGATGGAAATGTTATCTGATGTGGCTGTATTTGAAACAGCTTACCGTCGGAAATGGCACCGAACCAAAAACCCAAACATTGTGATTATTCAATATCTACAGTCGGAAGTATAACAGTGCACTCTAATTAAATTATTAATGCAATGATTATGAAGGGAATGTGAATGCTCCATAATGGCCTCAGTGCCCCCCAATATTCAGTAGCAAAAGCCTCCTAAAGACAAGATCAGCCCCCAACAGATACAGTGCATTCGGGAAGAATTCAGACCCCTTGACTCCAGCATCTTCACAAGGTCCTTTGCTGCTGTTCTGGGATTGATTTGCACTTTTCGCACCAAAGCAGATTCCTCTCTAGGAGACAGAACGCGTCTCCTTCCTAAGCGGTATGACAGCTGCGTGGCCCCATGGTGTTTATACTTGCGTACTATTGTTTGTACAGATGAACATGGTACCTTCAGGCATTTGGAAATTGCTCCCAAGGATGAATCAGACTTTTGGAGGTCTACCTTTTATTTCTGAGGTCTTGGCTGATTTCTTTTGATTTTCCCATGATGTCAAGCAAAGAGGCATTGAGTTTGTAGGTAGGCCTTGAAATACATCCACAGGTACACCTCCAATTGACTCATGATGTCAATTAGCCTATCAGAAGCTTCTAAAGCCATGACATAATTTTCTGGAATTTTCCAAGATGTTAAAAGGCACAGTCAATTTAGTGTATTTAAACTTCTGACCCACTGGAATTGTGACACAGTGAATTATAAGTGAAATAATCTGTCCGTAAACAATTGTTGGAATAATTACTTGTGTCAAGCACACAGTAGATGTCCTAACCGACTTGCCAAAACTAAAATTTGTTAACAAGAAATTTGTGGAGTGGTTGAAAAATTTGTTTTAATGACTCCAACCTAACTGTATGTAAACTTCCGAATTCAACTGTAAGTATTCAGACCCTTTACTCAGTACTTTGTTGAAGCAGCATTGTCAGCGATTACAGCCTCAAGTCTTCTTGGGTATGACGCTACAAGGTTGGCACACCTGTATTTGGTTAAATAAAAGTTAAATAAAACAATTTGGGGGGAGTTTCTCCCATTCTTCTCTGCAGATCTTCTCAAGCTCTGTCAGGTTGGATGGGGAACATCGCTGCACAACGTAGGGATGGTGCCAGGTTGGTGGAGTGCTGCAGAGATGGTTGTGCTTCTGGAAGGTTCTCCCATCTCCACAAAGGAACTCTGGAGATCTGTCAGCTTGACCATCGGGTTCCTGACCAAGGCCCTTCTCCTCCGATTGCTCAGGTTGGCCGGGCGGCTAGCTCTAGGAAGAGTCTTAGTGGTTCCAAACTTCTTCAACTTCTTGTCAATATGGGGGCGCTGTTTTCACTTTGTAAAAATTCGTTCCCAAATTAAACTGCCTCGTACTCAATTCTTGCTCGTACAATATGCATATTATTATTACTATTGGATAGAAAACACTCTCTAGTTTCTAAAACCGTTTGAATTATATCTGTGAGTAAAACAGAACTCAAGTTGCAGCAAACTTCCTGTCAGGAAGTGAGAAATCTGAAATCGGGCACTCTGTTCCAGGGTCAGTTTATTAATTTGCATGTAATCTATGAGTCGACATGCACTGCATACGATTTCCCCTAGATGTCAGTAAGCAGTGAGAATTGGAATGGGGTTGCTAGGTATATCTGAGGCCGTATAAAGGCTCTTGGAACGAGGGGTGCACTCTTTTCAACGTTCGTCATGGCGCAAGACAGACCTCAGGATGGCATTCTGAAAAGCTCTCGTTATAGGCCTTAGATATATCCGGCTCTGATTTTATTCGATATAGGTGTTAAAAACATCATAATGTAGTTATTTTAAACCGAGTTATATCAGTTTATATCAGTATATTGCGATTTTCTGAATTTTCTTTGTGCTGCGTTATGATGAGTTGGACACGTCTGGGCCACATAGCTAATGTTTGCTAAGTTGAAGACGACAATCTACAACCGAGCAACGATGATTCTGGACAAAGGACAACTTGCACAAGATTCTGATGGAAGCTCATCAAAAAGTAAGAACTATTTATGATGTTAATTCGTTGTTCTGTTGAAAAATGTTACACTACTATTCCGCCATTAATTTCGGTGCGGTCTCGCTTTAACGCACGCTGTATGTCGTAGTAACGTTAATTTTAAAAATCTAACACAGCGGTTGCATTAAGAACTAATGTATCTTTCATTTGCTGTCCAACCTGTATTTTTTTGTCAAGTTTATGATTAGTTATTGATTACATTAGGTGCCTCTCCCAAGATTTCTCCCGACATTTTGTTGGTAGCTTGGCTACTATTCTCATTGTATAACCACGATTTGTGCCGCTAAATATGCAAATTTTCGAACAAACAATATATGTATTGTGTAATATGATGTTATAGGACTGTCATCTGATGAAGTTTTGAGAAGGTTAGTGAAAAATGTAATATCTTTTGCTGGTTTATTCGCTATCGTTAACGTGCATGAATCAATGCTGCTGTGTGGTTGGCTATTGTAGTAAGCTAATATAATGCTAAATTGCTGCTGTGTGGTTGGCTATTGTAGTAAGCTAATATAATGCTAAATTGTGTTTTCGCTGTAAAACACTTAAAAAATCTGAAATATTGGCTGGATTCACAAGATCTTTGTCTTTCATTTGCTGTACGCTGTGTATTTTTCATAAATGTTTTATGATGAGTATTTAGGTAATTCACGTTGCTCTCTGTAGTTATTCTAGTTGCTTTGGTGAGAGTTGTGATGGTGGCTGCAATGTAAAACTATGATTTATACCTGAAATATGCACATTTTTCGAACAAAACATATGCTATACAATAAATATGTTATCAGACTGTCATCTGATGAAGTTGTTTCTTGGTTAGTGACTATTTATATCTTTATTTGGTCGAATTTGTGATAGCTACCTATGCAGGAAAAAAATGGTGGGAAAAAAAAGTTGTGTCTTTTGCTATGGTGGTTAGCTAATAGAAATACATATTGTGTCTTCCCTGTAAAACATTTTAAAATCAGAAATTATGGCTGGATTCACAAGATGTGTATCTTTCATTTGGTGTCTTGGACTTGTGATTTCATGAACATTTTATTATATGATATCCCTGTCGCTTTAGGCTAGGCTATGCTAGTCAGCTTTTTTGATGGGGGGGATCCCGGATCCGGGTTTGTGACTCGTTAGAGGTTAAAAATGGAGCCCACTGTTCTTGGGGACTTGAAATGCTGCAGACATTTATTGGTACCCTTCCCCAGATCTGTGCCTCGACACAATCCTGTCTCGGAGCGCTACAGACAATTCCTTAGACCTCATGGCTTGGTTTTTGCTCTGACATGCACTATCAACTGTGGGACCTGATATAGACAGGTGTGTGCCTTTCCAAATCATGTCCAATCAATTGAATTTACCACAGGTGGACTCCAATCAAGTTGTAGAAACATCTCAATGATGATCAATGGAAACAGGACGCACCTGAGCTCAATTTCGAGTCTCATTACAAAGGGTCTGAATACTTATGTACGTAAGGTATTTCTGTTTTTTATTTTTTAAATATTTGCTTCATGATCATGGGGTATTGTGTGTAGATTGATGTGTTTAAAAATGTGTTTAATCCATTTTAGATTAAGGCTGTAACTTAACAAAATGTGGAAAAAGTCAAGGTGTCATCTGAATACTTTCTGAATGCACTGTACGTGACTTAAACAATTGGATTAACACGACTACAAGCAGATGTTCAAACGATTCTTTTTTACTGGTTTTTAATTACTCCCCAGTCAATGTAACTGATAATTTGCCAGCCATTTTTTAAAAGCGACTTCAAAGTTGGAAGGAAAAATACACGTTTTAATTTAGCAACATTATACATGCGTGAGAGACTTGACGACGCCTGCATTTCAGCTGCCTAGAGCTGCGGGGACTTTCGGAACTAGAGTAAAAAACGATTATAATTCAAAACCAGCTTTATTAATAGAATTACCAACGGGCGGTTTACGATTCTTGTCATGCACATTTACGGAGAGAGGTTTAAAGTGATGTTAAATGGTGACAATTGAGCCTTGGCCTCGAGGTTGCCCATAGGTTAAGTACCTAGAGCAGAGGTAAGAGAATGGGAGGACAATGACAAACTGTCTGGAAGAGAGACACTCTCACTGAACTGTGGACAGTGGGACTGGCAGTGGAGGACTAAAGCAAGTGGTGTGCTGACAATGTGATCTCTACTCATACAAATGTTGATATTATAAAAGGAACACTGGTAATAGGCTAGAAACTTGCCTCAATTTTCACTTCACACTGATAAAGAATATGCAGAGATTCACAAATGTTTTGATACCTATCCTATATAGGACATCAACGTTGGATATTGCAGCAGAGGTCAATACAGAAAGTGAAGGGACTTTTTGGGACAAAACTTAAGGGGATTTGTTTGAATGAAAACTTTCCAAAATGTCACAACATCGGTTTAGATTGCCCCGGAACTACCTGCTGCTCCTTTGTGATTGGATAGGGCGTTATGGTCATTAATGACCTCTATCTTCATCAAGGGGTCTCTGGCCTATAGAACGGTGAAAAAGGATGTTGACACAATTTATTTGAAGCCCATTGAATCCCTCACTGTCTATCATCCCTTCAATTGCCAACGCCTCGAGAATTCCCCTCTTTATTTTTTCACGACAGCTATTGTACCCCAACAGGTACTGCAATGTTCAACAATTCCCAATCACTTAAAACCAATTGTCAAACAACAAAATGTATGTGGTGGTGGGACTTTGTCCATCTTTGTTTGAGAAACCGAGAGATTGATGCCTGCTAGCTAATTATAACTGAGGATACACTCAGGACAAGGTCGAATGGTGTTTACATGTAAGGGCCGGTGAAAGCACACGGCCGATGGAATCCAATGTTTTTGTGTCGTGTTGAGTGAGAGGTATTGACAAGGGTTGTAACCTCGGTGCAATACAAGAACACACAAGTGCACTGTGTTTTCCAGTGGAGCATGGAACCTAGATTTGTTTGAGTCCCATTGAGTCACGTTATAGACTAGGCTACCGTACATGCTCTTAACAACTCAATAGATCTCTGTAGCCTACACTTTCATCAAGCCTTTATGGAAAGCTAATATTGCATTGCCTTGTTCTATGCATGAGTGCACATAGCATGCAGGAAAAATCCAGCCCCACTTATTTGAGGAATCACAAATTAGTTTTTCGACCTTTCTTACAATAGCCTAGCACTTCCACCCCATGGCAAAAAAAGCCTCCATCCACATCCTGTGACATTCTAAAACCCCATCATTTGAAGTGTGCTATCTCGGTTTAATGAGGGTATATGAGTGCAACTCTAACAAACATACATGCATAAGCATACACACACACACACATACATTACTCTAACATGCACGCACACATGCACGCACACACACACACACAACCTCCTGGTGGTTTGTTAGGGCTGGAGAGACTGGCGGGCATCTGTCAAAAATGATGTGCACTTCCTGACTGCTAAAGTGACGGTGTTGGCTGGACTGTCCATTTCTCGGCCACAGGTCACCCTTTAGAGTAGAGAACAATTAAGAAGGCAGAGTAGTGGAGAAGAGCATACATTTTTACCTTAATTACCTGCTGGGCTCTACCCCGGTGGCTCTCTGCCACTCTTTCACTACTCCAGCAGACTCCTTTCAAAGCCCTGCCAATCGATACAGCCATTGATTAATTTGCCTGAACGGACGGTTTATTTATTTATTAGTCAGGGACCATGTCCAAATGCATTGCATCAGATTTAGCTAGATAGCTCATTTTTATCTGTAGTCCCTGGGCAGAAAACAATCAACATCAATACATCATTACAATGCTACAATATAACACTCTCTCTCTATCTCTATATAAAAAAATCTAAAACAACAGACAATATAAAGATAATATTGCACCAGTGTTAAAATGTCCCTTGGTCCTACAGTATCTGACATCTTAAGAGTCAGAATATCTTAATGTTCACATGACTGGTAGCAAAGGTACTGCACTCTCTCACACCGACTGGCAGGGTGTCCCATAATCCAGACGCTCTGATTGAAAAAGCCGTCTGGACAAATTTAGCGGACCTAAACTGAGATGAGTGGTCCCCGCTGGTTAAAGCTCTTGTCATCCTAGTTTTGTCCTTGCAATATGTAACACGTTGCTTAAGAGGTGGTGTGGCAAGGTCATGAGTGATCTTAAACAGCAGAGCGATGTCAGCAAGGTGTAAGAAGCTGTCAAAGCTCAGTAGGTTGTATTTTTTTTATGATATTGCAGTGGTGATAGGTGTTTGGTTTTTTGTCCAACACATTCAGAGTTTGCTTATTGAGTTTTTGAAGTTGCTTCATTGCTGTGAGACTAGTTTGGAACCAGGTTGTGACACAGTACGAGAGATGGTACAAAATCATTGGGTGCATGTACAGCTTAGCAGCATTTATTGACATTTGGTTTCTGATAAATTAGAAATTTACCAGGTTGCGTTTGACTGTTCCATATACCTTTTTTATTTGCTTTTTGACAGACATGTTAGAGTCAAAAATGGTTCCTAGGTATTTAAAATGTAACACTTTGTCCCTTAACAGTTACCTCAGGCTCATGGGTCTCACTGCAGACAGTTTTTTAATTGTATTTATGTCTGTGGCATGTGCAGGGCATTCGAAATGTATTCAGACCCCTTGACTTTTTCCACATTTTGTTACGTTACAGCCATATTCTAAAATGGATTAAATATATTTCTTCCCTCATCAATCTACACACATTAAACCAAGATGACAAAGCGAAAACAGGTTTTTAGAAATGTTTGCTAAAAAAAAAAAAATGTAAAACAGATAAGTATTCAGACCCTTTGCTATGAGACTGAAAATTGAGGTCAGGTGCATCCTGTTTCCATTGATCAACATTGAGATGTTTGTACAACTTGATTGGAGTTCACCTGGGGTAAATTCAATTGAATGGACATGATTTGGAAAGGCACACATTTGTCTATATAAAGTCCCACAGATGACAGTGCTTGTCAGAGCAAAAGCCAAGCCATGAGGTCTAAAGAATTGTCTGTAGAGCTCAGAGACAGGATTGTGTCAAGGCACAGATCTGGGGAAGGGTAATTTCTGCAGCATTGAAGGTCCCCAAGAACACAGTGGCCTCCATCATTCTTAAATGGAAGAAGCTTGGAACCACCAACACTCTTACTAGAGCTGTCCGCATGGCCAAACTGAGCAATCTAGGGAGAAGGGCCTTGGTCAGGGAGGCGACCAAGAACTCGATGGTCACCCTGATAGAACCCGATGGTTACCCTGATAGAACCCCGAGTTCCTCTTTTGAGATGGGAGAACCTTTCAGAAGGACAACCAATTCTGCAGCACTTCACCAATCAGGCCTTTATGGTAGAGTGGCCAGACCAAAGCCACTCCTCAGTAAAAGGCACATGACAGCCCACTTGGAGTTTGCCAAAAGGCACCTAAAGACTCACTGACCATGAGAAACAAGACTCTCTGGTCTGATGAAATAAAGATTGAACTCTTTGGCCTGAATGCCTAGATTCACATCTGGAGGAAACCTGGCACCAAACCTATTGTGAAGCTTGGTGGTGCCAGCATCATGCTGTGGGGATGTTTTTTAGCGGCAGGGACTGGGAGACTAGTCAGGATCGAGGGAAAGATGAACGGACCAAAGAACAGAGAGATACTTAATTAAAACCTGCTCCAGAGCACTCAGGACCTCAGACTGGGGCGTAGGTTCACCTTCCAACACGGAAATGACCCTAAGCACACAGCCAAGAGAATGCAGGAGTGGCTTCAGGACAAGTATCTGAATGTTATTGAGTGGCCCAGCCAGAGCCCGGACTTGAACCCGATCGAACATCTCTGGAGTGACCTGAACATAGCTAAATAGCTGTGCAGCAAAGCTCCCCATCCAACATAACAGAGCTTGAGAGGATCTTTATTTAACTAGGCAAGTCAGTTAAGAACAAATTCTTATTTACAATGGCGGCCTACCAAAAGGCAAAAGGCCTCCTGCGGGGACGGGGGCTGGGATTGAAAATAACACAATTAAATAAAAATATAGTACAAAACACACATCACGACAAGAGAGACAAGACAACACTACATAAAGAGAGGCCTAAGACAACAACATAGCAAGGCAGCAACACATGACAACACAGCATGGTAGCAACACAACATGACAACAACATGGTAGCAGCACAACATGGAAGGAGCACAAAACTTGGTTCAAACATTATTGGGCACAGACAACAGCACAAAGGGCAAGAAGGTAGAGACAACAATACATCACACAAAGCAGCCACAACTGTCAGTAAGAGTGTCCAGTCTTTGAATGAAGATATGGAGATAAAACTGACCAGTTTGAGTGTTTGTTGCAGCTCGTTCCAGTCGCTAGCTGCAGCGAACTGAAAAGATGAGCGACCCAGGGATGTGTGTGCTTTGGGGACCTTTAACAGAATGTGACTGGCAGAACGGGTGTTGTATGAGGAGGATGAGGGCTGCAGTAGATATCTCAGATAGGGGGGAGTGAGGCCTAAGAGGGTTTTATAAATAAGCATAAACCAGTGGTTCTTGCGACAGGTATACAGAGATGACCAGTTTACAGAGTTTAGAGTGCGGTGATGTGTCTCTAAGTAACATTGGTTGAAAATCTGATGGCCGAATGTTAAAGAACATCTAGCCGCTCGAGAGCACCCTTACCTGCCGATCTATAAATTAAGTCTCTGTAATCTAGCATGGGTAAGATGGTCATCTGAATCAGGGTTAGTTTGGCAGCTGGGGTGAAAGAGGAGCGATTACGATAGAGGAAACCAAGTCTAGATTTAACTTTAGCCTGCAGCTTTGATATGTGCTGAGAGAGGGACAGTGACAGTCTAACCACTCACAAGTACTTGTATGAGGTGACTACCTCAAGCTCTAAACCCTCAGAGGTAGTAATCACACCTGCGGGGAGAGGGGAATTCTTCAAAGCAAACCACATGACCTTTGTTTTGGAGGTTTTCAGAACAAGGTTAACGGCAGAGAACGCTTGTTGGACACTAAAAAAGTTTTGTTGTAGATCGTTTGATGCTAGGGGTCAGATTATTTTTATTTTTTTTAAATAACGTTCCCAAGGTAAACTGACTATTTCTCAGGTCCAGATCGTAGAATATGCATATAATTTACAGATTAGGATAGAAAACACTCCAAAGTTTCCAAAACTGTCAAAATATTGTCTGTGAGTATAACAAAACTGATTCTGCAGGCGAAAACCTGAGGAAATCTAACCCGGAAGTGATTTTTTAAAATGTTTTTATCTGTGTTTCCTGGCCCGTCTTTCTTCCATTTAAAGGGGTATCAACAAGATTCCTTTTCCAATGGCTTCCTCAGGCTGTGACCAGGCTTTAGACATAGTTTCAGGCTTTTATTTTGAAAAATGAGCGAGATTTTTCAAAACTAGTCAGGTGTCCTCTGATTAGTTCCTGCGCGCGAGAGGGGTAGCTCTCCATTTTCTTTCTCTCTTTTATTGAATAGGTTACGGTCCGGTTGAAATATTATCGATTATATTTGTTAAAAACAACCTGAGGATTGATTATAAAAAACATTTGACATGTTTCTACGAACATTACGGATACTTTTTGGAATTTTCTTCGAACGGAACGAGGCTTTGGTTTTCTGAACATAACGCGCAACCCAAATTGCGTTTTTTTGTTATAAAAGTAATATTTATCGAACAAAAATAACATTTGTTGTGTAACTGGGAGTCTCGTGAGCGCAAACATCCAAAGATTATCAAAGGTAAGTGATTAATTTGATTGCTTTTCTGACTTTCGTGACCATGCTAATTTGGGGCTAGCTATTGTAGCATTGATTGATACACTCACAAAAGCTTGGATTGCTTTCGCTGCAAAACATGTTTTCAAAATCTGACACGATATGTGGATTAACAACAAGCTAAACTGTGTTTTGGTATATTTCACTTGTGATTGCTTGATTATAAATATTTTTTGTAATATTTTGCGCCCTGCAATTCAGCGGTTGTTTAGGAAAATTATCCCGCTAAAGGGATCCGTAGCGCAGAGAAGTTAACACAAAATCCAGGGAGGGGCCAGCTGAGATTAAGACTGTATCATCTGCATATAAATGGATGAGAGAGCTTCCTACTGCCTGAGCAATGTTGATGTAAATTGAGAAGATGGTGGGGCCTAGGCTCGAGCCTTGGGGTACTCCCTTGATGACAGGCAGTAGCTGAGACAGCAGAAGTTATGACTTTATACACTGCACTCTTTGAGAGAGGTAGTTAGAAAAACAGGCCAAAGACCCGTCAGAGACACCAGTACTCATTAGCCGGCCCACAAGAATGGAATGGTCTACCGTATAAAAAGCTTTGGCTAAGTCAATAAAAATAGCAGCCCAACATTGCTTAGAATCAAGAGCAATGGTGACATCCTTGAAGACCTTTAAGGTTGCGGTGACACATCCATAACCTGAGCAGAAACAAGATTGCATACCAGAGGGAATACTATAGAACTTACTATCAAGTAAGCTAGTCAGCTGATTATTTATACGTTTATCCAACACTTTTGTTGGGGCAAAATAAAAATAACAGTTAGGATCAGCTTGATCTCCCCCTTTAAATACATTTTCCATTGCTTGGAAAATTGCCTTCCAAGCAATGGGAACCCCTCAATAGAGGAGAGACAGGTTAAAAAGGTCAGAGATAGGCTTGGCGATGATAGGGGAAGCAACCTTATTAAAGAAGAAAGGGTCTAAACCATCTGACCCAGATGTTTACTTTGGGGTCAAGTTTAAGGAGCTCCTTTAGCACCTTGGACTCAGTGACCGCCTCCAGGGAGAAACTTTGTAGCGGGGCAGAGGAAAAAGAGGGAGATGCATCGGGGATAGTCGCATTAGAAGGGGTGGGAGATGAGGAAATGTTGGATGGGCAAAGAGGCATGGCTGAGTCAAATAGGAATCCTGACTTAATGAAGTGGTGATTAAGGAGCTCAGCCATGTGCTTCTTGTCAGTAACAATCACATCATCAACATTAAGGGACATGGGAAGCTGTGAGGGGGGTTTATTCTCCAGGTCTTTAAACGTTTTCCAGAACTTCTTGGGGTTAGACCCACAGAGAGATAACTTTTCCTTAAAGTAACTAACTTTGGAATTCCGGGTAGCCTGAGTGCACATATTTCTCATTTGCCTGAACGAGGGCCAGTCAGCCTGAGTATACGTGTGCTGAGTCTTTCGCGAAATGCAATTCCTGAGGTGGAGTAACTCTGCAAGATCACAGTCGAACCAGGGGCTGAACCTGTTTTTAATTCTCATTTTCTTTATAGGGACGTGTTTGTTAACAATACCACAGATTTTTTTTTTTTTAAACAAGGTCCAAGTGCCTTCGACAGAGGGGATTCATGTGATTTTATACCATTTTACAAAGGCCAGTTCATGAAGTTTTTTGCAAGCGTGCATGACAAATCAGGACAGGTCGTTTCACTGAGCAGCCATTACGAACACAGGCTGTAAAACAGTGACTAAGGTCATTACAGAAAACACCAGACTGATACCTCTCAAGATTATTTGTGAGGATAACAGGATTCCTTTTCTGGGTGTTTGGAGTCATACCTTGTAGGATTGATAGTAATCGGAGAAAGATTTAGGGAGTCCCATTTCTTTAGGACTTGGTCAGGTGGTTTAAGCATCTCCCAGTTTAGGTCACCTAGAAGGACGAATTCAGACTTAGTGTAAGGGGCCAGGAGAGAACTTAGAGCAGGTAGGGTACAGGCCGGTGCTGATAGAGGACGATAGCACCCAGCAACAGTCAACAAAGCGCTATTTGAAAGGTTAATGCTTAAAACCAGCAAATCAAATTGTTTGGCGACAGACTTGGTGGAGACAAAAGAGCACTGAAAGTGTTCCTTGGTAAAGATTGCCACTCCCCCACCTTTGGAAGATCTGACTTGCTGAAAAAGATTATAACCAGAAAGGTTAACATGAATGTTCAAAACACTTTTCCTTAACCACGTCTTAGTACTGAACAACACATCTAGATGGGAGCTGTAATCTCACACTTTCAATTGATCCATTTTCGATAATAAGCTTCTAGTGTTAACGTGCAGAAAACCCAGGCTTTTACGAAAGTAGAAATCCGTGAAGCAGATGTCAGAGCACAAATCAGATTTGGGGCTAGCAACAGTAGATGGGCCAGGATGTATATGCACATTTCCAGATATCATCAGCAGTAAAACAATCAAGGCACGGCAGAGGACAGAAAGATCTCTGCAGTGTTGATTTATGACATTTGAATGCGCATTAGATGGCAACAAGATCATATTGTAGAGCAATTGCATCAGGTAACATGAATACAAAGCCGCGAGAGGTGGTTAGAATAGGATGGGAGGCCAAAAGGCTGTGTAACCAATAGAGAGTCAGAGTCCCGAGTGTGGGAACAAACATAGTTTGTCCCGCGGTTGGGTAAACAGGAAAGCTCATAGTCAACAAAGCGTGCAGGAGTCATGAGGCAAACAGCAAAATGCACAAGAAAAAAAAAATTGTGCTGGAGGCAAGGGAATCTCGGGAGAGAAGGGGGAGTGTGGGGTCGGTACCTGTACCAGCCAGGGAAGACGGTGAACAGATCACCAGGTGGAATCCAAGCAGCAGTGCAGCAGGCAATGGGAGTAGGTGTCACACCCACTTGGGAGAATCTTTTATTTCTTGTAGAAAATGCCAGTAGATGGTCTCTGAACAGTGGGAGGGGGCTTCAAAGGCCTCTGGATTTGGGTGGGGCAGGCTGCGAGAGACTCCTGCCACTTGTTGGGCCCAAAGGCCTCGATGCCTCTCACTTCACACCTCAGTGCTAATTGAAGTTGGATCTGGTCTGTCCTAGCAAGCCTGGCAGCCTTTAACTCAGCATTCAGTCCGCATAAAGTAAAATATATCATTGTACTTTATTTTTCATTTATTTCATTTTTTATTCTTCTTTTTAGCTTTCAAAATAGCATCAGACCAAACACTACTCACTCAGTTCCAGTTTGGATGGTGTCCTCAGGTCTCTGCTGTTTGTTTGCCAGAGCACCCCCTGTATATGTTGGAAAAAGGAGTCCTTGGTTGCAGTAATCTCTCCAAGTAATTTTGTCCAAAACTATATTGTAGTTTTTTTAAAGTTTTGATCTGGAGCGAAGGCCATGCTGTGGAGGGTAGCATCCTGCATAAGTCCCTGCCGAAAAATGTAAGTTTATCTAACTTTTATCCAAATCTATCCTTTTTTAAAAACATGTTTCAAAATGTGATAGCCCACATGCAGCTGTCTCTCTCTCCCCGTCTCCCTTGAAATCTCTCCCTTGAACCCTCTCTCCCAAATACAGGTATGCCAAGCTTGTAGTGTCATTATCCAAGAAGACTCGAGGCTGTAATCGTTGCCAAAGGTGCTTCAACAAAGTACCGAGTAAAGGGTCTGAATATTTATGCAAATGTGATATTTCATTTTTTTTCTTCATAAATCTACAAAAATGTCCAAAAACCTGTTTTTGCTTTGTCATTATGGGGTATCGTGTGTAGATTTATGAAGAAAAAGACAACAATTTCATTAATTTTAGAATAAGGCTGTAACGTAACACAATTTCAAAAAAGTCAAGGGTTCTGAATACTTTCCAAATGAACTGTACTTGTGTAGAGATAAGATTATGTTAAAATATGACTGACACACAATAAAAGTGCCGTTTTATTGAGATTCCAAGATAATTAAATATTGAAGGTGAGGACTAGATAGTATTCCAAGTTCTTTGTGCTCCTTTTATGCCATATATTGGCAATATCATTCTCATGGCTGGATTTCTCCGTTAAGCATTGCTACAGCGTTTAGAAACAGCTGTTAGGTCCTAATGAAAAAGGTTGCTTTCTCATAATTAAAAAGGTGCATCGCTCTATTCAGTGGCTGCTCAATAACTCTCAATTGCTCTCTTTTTTTTATCAGATCCATATAGCACACGGGCTCAGAGCCCTGCCCAAGTGTGCAGCACCAACTCCATTTGGTAGAAAAGAGAGATGTGGAAACACAGATTTTTTTTCATAGGGACAACCGAAACACGGCGGAAGAGGACAATAATACAACAAAAATTGAAACGGTGTGTATTCTTCTTCCAAAATGAACAACTTCAAAACAAAAGAATGGTGTTGGTGGGGGGGGGATAGAGAGAGGCAATCTAAATTGGGGTGGAAGCAGAGTATAGACTGATGGGACAGAGACTACACAGCTAGCATTGTATCACCTTACCGCCACCAGCACTGCTGCTGCTTTCCTTCTGCCCAACCCTTCCCCAAAAGGGTCTGTATTGAGAGATCCTTCTGGATATTATTACGCTTTCCCTCCAGTAGAGTCGGCGAGCTGAGAAAGCAATCCCCCTTCCCCTCAGAATCAATCAAACTGGCACTCTTTCCAATAATTTAGCCTCGCTGGAGGAAAACAACACTTCACTTGCTGCTTCCCCCAGTAATGACTTCTCACAATGAAGATCATGATACATCAAATGTCCACAGATAGATTCTCAGGTACACTCACTCTCTCAGTTCGAGTGTGGGGGAAACAAACAAATGGTGTATATTGTATGTATGAACCTGGGAAGAGTTTGTACATTAGTATACCCTGTGTGCCCTTGTAAGCGAATCTGTTATCGGAAGAAGTGGATGCTGGGTGCTTGATGGCGAGGCTCTGTAGAAGTAGTCTTTATTTCGGTAATGATGTAAAAACACTGGTTCAAAGAGATGGAGCATTAGCGGCGACCCCTCATTCAGGGCAGGTGGGGCAGAGTTTTTTTGTGTGTGCCTGTTTTGCATGTTATGTTGGCATTAATACGTGTCACATATCAGTTTGCAAATACAGTAAAAAAAAAAAATGTAGTTAATAAATCAGCAAGGCAGCTCCAAAATGCAGGTGTTTCAGCCTAGCTCAGTGCTTTCTGTGGTGGTGGGGCAGCCAGCGGAAAATAGGGAGCGTAGGGGTTGGTAATGTTCTCTAGTTGCGCCGTGATTGGCTCAGTGTTCTGTCAGTCATGGGGACACCACGTTGCTGCAAAATCGACGGGGAGATCTTGAAAATTCAAGCCCCTTGGGTGCTGCCATAGAGTTACATTAGAGGTGCCCATCCAAGAAGGCTCGAGGTCATTGGCCATAGATAAAATGAAGTCAAATCACGTTATATTTACCATAGCTTTGATTTGAATAATCATGTCAACATTATACTTTAATAATCTTAGCTAGCAAGCTCGACAAGCAGTCATCATCATGAATTACATCAACAATCTAATGGCAAATCCTTTTCCATCCTTGACGTATGAAGAAAAATGATAGATAAAACTTATCGGTGCTCATGGACATAAACATCCCACAACAAGTTGGAAATTGCAAATTCAACAATGAGTGGTTAGGAAGGAATCAGAGGCCAACTGCAAGCATTGCAAAGGAATCACTAGCCTGCTATTTAGTGGAGTGGGTGTGTGGTCCAAATCTGGGTTTAAGGGTCTCTTTTCAAAGCTTAAAAGGACAAACATTTATGCAGTCAATCCAGCATGACTGCTTCCACGTTCAGAACAACTGGAAACTCGGACCTGGGAAATCTCAGACTTCAGTGAGTTCAAAACAACTGGGAACTAAATGTTTTACTTTATTTTTGAATGGTCATCCAACTCGGAATTGCAAGTCGGGAACTCGGGCCTCTTTCTTGAGCTCCGACCTGAAGTCACTGACGTCATGATTCAACATTGTTTTTTTTCCTGAGTTCCCAGCTGTCTTGAAAGCACCATACTTCCAGAGAATGCCAGACTTTGATGACAAAACTTGCCCACGAGGATCGCCACTCCACCTTCCTGTTCAAGTGAGCACAGCACAAGTCCAAAAATGTATTGTATGCTGCTGCATAAATGATGTAATATAGCAGGGAGATATGTATACTGTAGCTAAAAAAGTAAGTATGTTGTGTAGTAAACTGTTAGTAGCCGATGTGCCTCAGCCTAATAATTTGGTACCTTTCCCCCTCCTAATTTAGCATACTGTTTAGCCTACTGACTTAGTGGTGCACATGTAGCCTATAGCCTGTTTTAGAGAAATATAATAATCAAATATTGTAAGAGCTTTCACTGTCTGCTTATACTGTAAGAATGACCCATGTCACTGTACATTTCAAAAGTGCTGAACAAATAGTTATATTGACTACGTCCGCCCTAGCTCGCTCATTAATGTTTTAATCAAAATTATGGATTGCCTCTTATCCGCTCATCGCCCACTTATGCCATAGTTTGTACATCTCAATTGTCAGTAGAAACCACATTTGTTTCAGCAAGTCAGCCATATCAGTTTTTTTTAAAGGCAGTAAATGAGGTTGAATTAACTGTTTCGCTGCCAGACAAGGCTCCGCTGATAGCCAGGTGTAGCAGTGGTAAGGACTACTAACCGAACTCATCTATTGTTTAGTGTTGTCACGGCCGTTTAAAGGAGTGGACCAAGGCGCAGCGTTGTGAGCGTACATACTTATTTAATATAAGAATTCACCAACAAAACAATAAACATCAAACGAACCGCCAACACAGTGCTCACAGGCAACTAAACATGGACAACTACCCACAAAACCAACTTGGAAAATGGCAACCTAAATAGGCTCCCCAATCAGAGACGACGATAAACAGCTGTCTCTGATTGGGAACCCATCCAGGCCACCATCAACCTAATAACCCCTAGACAATACAAAATCCCCATAGACAACAAAAACCCTAGACAAGACAAAAACCCATAGACAATAAAAAAACGAAACAAACCACCCTTGTCACACCCTGACCTAACCAAATAATAAAGAAACCAAATATAACTAAAGTCAGGGCGTGACAAGTGTTGTGAAGTGGCTTTTTTTTGGGGGGGGGGGGGGGGGTTTGTCCCACCAAGATTTACATGCTCAAATCCCCACTGTGGAGAAGACACGTGGCCTGTGTTGTGTTACATCTGAACTCACATCTGAACCTTCGTCTAAACTTATTTCAAAGCTCAAACAAGACACACTACAGGCAATTGAGAAAATATGGAGTGACTTTTGTCCGCCATTCTATATTGTTACTTGTCATAACGCATGCCAATCACTGAGTATGTGATCTGTCATTTAGGGGCTAGGTAACTCTAATGACGTGGTCAACGCTATACGCTACGACTCTAATCCAGCAGGTGTTGCCTGAGAGAGAAGCGGTCAAATGGCAGAGGGGATCTGTTCATCAAACCACTAGGAGACAGTGTGTGGGGGGAGGGGGAGATAGACAGCTGGAGGCAAATATGTGTTCACACATTAGGGTTTAATAGTGGGAACCGAGTTTCCGAGATTCCCCGCCAAAACCCATTCTCAATTCCCAGGATAAATAATGTTGAGAAACCGGTAAATTAGAATACATTATTTCTATGAACAGCGTCACGTGAAATGGAACTGTTCAATTATATGCGATGTCTATATCTGGTTTCTCTGCGACCTGCTCTGCTATCTGCATGATCAATCATCAACGCTCAGTGTGTATGTGTGAATGTTTGTGATGTTGTAGCCTACCATAGGCCTGTTTTACATTTTTATATAACCTTTATTTAACTAGGCAAGTCAGTTAAGAACAAATTCTTATTTACAATGATGGCCTACCGGAAGGAAAAAGGCCTATAAAAATATAGGACAAAACACACATCACAACAAGACACAACAACACTACATAAAGAGAGACCTAAGACGACAACATAACATGGCAGCAACACATGAAAACACAGCATGGTAGCAACACAACATGACAACAACATGGTAGCAACACAACATGGCAACAGCACAACATGGTAGCAGCACAAAACCTGGTTCAAACATTATTGGGCACAGACAACAGCACAAAGGGCAAGAAGGTAGAGACAACAATACATAATGCGAAGAAGCCACAACTGTCAGTAAGAGTGTCCATGATCGAGTCTTTGAATGAAGAGATTGAGATAAAACGGTCCAGTTTGAGTGTTTGTTGCAGCTCGTTCCAGGCGCTAGCTGCAGCAAACTGAAAAGAGGAGCGACCCAGGGATGTGTGTGCTTTGTGGACCTTTAACAGAATGTGACTGGCAGAATGGGTGATGTATGTGGAGCTGCAGTAGGTATCTCAGACAGGGGGAGTGAGGACTAAGACGATTTTATAAATGAGCATAAACCAGTGGATCTTGCGACGGGTACACAAAGATGACCAGTTTACAGAGTAGTATAGAGTGCAGTTATGTGTCCTATAAGGAGCATTGGTGCCAAATATGATGGCCAAATGGTAAAGAACATCCAGCTGCAAAGTCGTCATAAATTCAAAGCACTGCGTGCAACGGGTTCTCCTACCATGCCATTGCAAACAGCAAGTAGAGGCAAGTAGGTTAGACAGATCAGCGCTAAAAGAAGGCCATAGCCTACTCTCACCAAGCATCCCTCAAACATATCACAACTGGTGAATGGATAAAGAGAAGGGTCAATTAACCAAGATGCAAAAATACTAAATATGCATGTGAGACATATCAACTTTCTGGCATTATTCATACATTAGACCATACACAACGCTAACAGCCTACCATATTTCCTCAACATAAAGTCCCCAATAGAGAACATCCCTTGGCCTACATGCATGGCTTCTACAAATGCAATTTCTTACTATATGTGCAGGTTAAAATTGTATTGCCACATTCACCAGATAGGTGCAGGGAAATATTTTGTTTTACAGGGTCAGCCATAGTATGTACAGCGCCCCTGGAGCAAATTAGGGTTAAGTGCCTTACTCAAGCCTACATTATCACATATTTCACCCTGTCAGCTCGGTTATTCGACCACTCTGACCACTAGGCTACCTATCGCCACAACACGCAACCTCGCGACGCAGTTACCGTAGACAATGTCTGATCTCAATGTCCACCTCACATTCACATCTCCACTAACGTTTGGCACGGGCAGAGGCTCAAATATAAACTGTTGTTAATCACAAAAAACGGCTGATACACTGTGTCCACAAAAGCGATCGAGGAAATAGACATTTGCAACATTGTTTTATGATGTTACACTGACAAAAGCGGAGCATGGTGGGCTGCTGGTCCGATTTGCTGGCAATTGATCAAGCCTAGGCCAAGTGAGAGAAAAGGGCCAACAAGCTGCCTGACATCTTCCTGTCGAAGGTAGACTAAAACAAATCAAATTTTCACTAGACCTCTTAATATTTTACCAGTCGGCCAATAGTGCTTCATAGGCCTAGGCTACCTTAAAACTAGGCTACATCAACAAAATAGTGTGGTGACAGAGAACTTTGAGTTTAACAAATTGCAACAAACACAAAAATAAAACATTAGATTTGTGCTTATTTTCTCCGTTTAAAGTGTCAGATCTTTTTTCACGGGTATTATATGCTTTTAAATAGCTTTTCTGGTTTGAACAGGAATTTCTTGCAATTTTGGTGTGTGTGTGCGTGCGCGTGCGTGCGTGTGAGGGTCCGTGTGTGTGTGTTAGTGTGTGGGTGTAGACGTGCATCCATGTCAATTACATTAGGCTCATCTCTTCACAAAAAAGTACATTTGGTTTGAGATTTAGTACCACACACTCTCAAGCTTGTCAAGATACCTATAATAACTTGCAGTTTATCACACAACCTCCAACACAGAATCATGGATAACACCATTTCAGGACAAAATGTCCTTTCTAGACCATGACTGCATCATGTTCATTGTAATTTAAAATTTCTCTGCTAATGAGATGGTCTAACTAAGAGTGGAGGACAGTGGCTTGTGGAAGTCAGTGGAAAGTGCTGACAGAACAGTATGGGGGAGTGACATGACTTTTAATGATTTTGGGGGGGAGAGTGTGGCAAAACACAGGCTCCTGCCACACTGGCTCCCTCCTGGCAGTGCGTGGCGCCAACATACATTTTAATTGACGTTTTAATAAAATGCTGCAAAGGTTACCATATTGTTATTCCTCCCCCACAGAATTTCGGCAGTCATTTCTTTACCCAGTGACCTCACCACAAAGGCCAAGGGGTCTCTTATTATGCGCTAATCAGAAAGTAGTCCGCATTTGACATTGCCATGGCAACGGCCATTACTTTGTCCTCCGCTGCAAATCTCTGTCATTATTTTCAAAGTTACTTGTGGAAGTGCTAACAAATTGGACTCGAAGCAACATAATTATCCAAAAACAGCATTACTCAGTTGTTTAAAATCATACCTCACATACTAGAATGAGATCCACAATGTTGAAAATGTGAAGCTTGTTCGGAGGGTTCGTGGATGCCCCTAAATCAAGAGGATGTAGGGAGCACAAGCAGCGTCAGGTCAACATGGTAAGGTCAATTAATTTGACCCTTTTGCGAATAACATTGGAGGCCAAGTAACCCATGTTTTTGTCCAACCTTTAACTCGAGGAAATATTGGTCAGATATGGAGAAAAGTATATTTCCACCCAACAATAGGTGTCTGTCACATCATTCCAAGAGAGGCTACGCTTTGGTTGAGAAGTGCCCTATTGTCTGTTCTCCTCTCAAGAACTAGAGACACGTCGGAAGGTGTCAGGAACCCTAACCCTAACCCTAAAATGTATCGATTGAAAGTGTGGGTTCCCAGCTCCAATTCAGATGTGGTGGTCATTACTGAGACGTGGTTAAGAAAGAGTGTTTTGAACACTGATGTTAACCTTTCTGGTTATAACCTTTTTTGGCAAGACAGATCTTCCAAAGGTGGTGGATCTGGCAACCTTTACCAAGGAACACTTTCAGTGCTCTGTTGTCTCCACCAAGTCTTTCTCCAAAAATGGTATTAGTTGGTTTTAAGCATTAAGCTTTCAAATAGGTATTTATTGACTGTTGCTGTGTGTAATCGTCCATCATCAGCACCAGCCTGTACCCTACCTGCCCTAAGCTCTGTCCTGGCCCCTTACACTAAGTCTGAAATTGTCCTGCTAGGTGACCTAAACTGGGACATTCTTAAACCACCTGACAACGTCCTAAAGCAATGGGACTCCCTAAATCTTTTTCAGATCATTACCAATTCCACAAGGTATGACTCCAAACACCCAGAAAATGATTCTCTCCTTGATGTTATCCTCACAAATAATGCTGGTGTTTTCTGTAATGCCCTTAATGATCACTGTTTTACAGCCTGTGATCGTAATGGCTGCTCTGTTTAACAACCTGTCCTGATTTGTCATAGACTGTGATCTGGCACAGTTACTCCACCTCCTCGGCACACGCATACTCAGGCTGACTAGCTCTCGTTCTGGCAAATGAGAAATAAGTGCACTCAGGCTATCTGGAAGATTACAGTTAGTTACTTTAAGGAGCAGCTTGCTCTGTGTGTCTAACACCAAGAAGTTCTGAAAAACGGTTCAAGACCTGGAGAATAAACCCTCCTTCTCACAGCTCCCATGTCCCTTAATGTTGATGATGTTATTGTTACTGACAAGGAGTGCATGGCTGAGATCTTAGGATTCCTATTTGACTCAGACATGCCTCCTTGCCCATCCAACATTTCCTAATCTCCCAGCCATTCTACTGCGACTAGCCACGATGCTCCTCCCTCTTTTTCCCCTGACACGCTACAAAGTTTCTCCCTGCAGGTGGTCACTGAGTCTGAGGTGCTAAAGGCGCTCCTGAAACTTGACCCCAACAAAACATCTGGGTCAGATGGTTTAGATCCTTTCTTCTTTAATAAGGTTGCAGCCCCTATCATTGTTAAGCCTTTCTCTAACCTTTATAACTTGTCTCTCCTCTCTGGGGAGGTTCCCATTGCTTGAAAGGCAGCCACAGTGTGTCCTTAATTTCAAGGGAGAGATCAAACTGATCCTAATTATTAAAGGCCAATTGCTATTTTGCCCTGTTTATCAAAAGTGTTGGAAGAACTGACTGGCTTACTTCATGTATATAGTATTCTCTCTGGTATGCCATCTGATTTCCGCTCACATCAGGGATAGTCTCTGCAACTTTAAAGGTTCTAAATGATGTCACCATTGCCCTTGATGCTAAGCAATGTTGTGTTGCTATTTTTATTGACTTTGCCAAAGATTTTGTTACAGTAGACCATTCCATTCTTGTGGGCCGCTAAGGAGTATTGGTGTCGCTGAGGGGTCTTTGACCTGGTTTGCTAACTACCTCTCTCAAAGAATGCAATGCAAAAAGTCAGAACATCTCCTGTCTCAGCCACTGCCTGTCACCAAGGGAGTAACACAAGGCTAGATCCTAGGCCCCACGCTCTTCTCAATTTACATCAACAACATAGCCCAGAAAGTAGAAAGCTCTCTCATCCATCAATATGCAGATAATACAGTCTTATACTCAGCTGGCACCTCCCTGGATTTTGTTTTCAAAGCTCTACAAGAAAGCTGTCCTTCTCTCAGCACATATCCAGCTGCAGTCTAAGGTTAAATCTAGACTTGGTTTCTTTTATTGAAATTGCTCCTCTTTCACACTAGCTGCCAAACAAACCCTGATTCAGATGACAATCCTACCCAAGCTAGATTACGGAGACGTAATTTATAGACCGGCAGGTAAGGGTGCTCTCGAGCAGCTAGATGTCCTTTTTCATTCGACCATTAGATGTGCCACCAATGCCACACATAAGTCACATCACTGCACTCTATACTCCTCTTTATTAAGGATCGGACCCTTTTTTCAATCTTTGCTTAAAATGACATACCCAAATGTAACTGAATGTAGATCAGGACCTGAAGCAGGGATATTAATATTTTTGATACCATTTGAAATGAAACACTTTGGAGTTTTTGGAAATGTGAAAGTAATGTAGGAGAATATAACACATTACATCTGGTAAAAGATAATAAAACAAAAAACATGCGTTATCAAAAAAAAATATATCATTTTTGAAATACAAGGGAAAGGCCATAACATAATATTCCAGTGTGGGCGCAATTTCGATTTTGGCCACTAGATGGCAGCAGTGTGTCTGCCCAAATGTGCCAAATTGGTCAATTGATACATTTTCCAGTACATAACATTAGAGAACATACAAAAATGATATGGTAATACAACTTTTAAGTTTACACAATCCCAGGAATGTCATACATGATGGATTATTAGCTTATGCACTAACTTTCACACATTTAGATGGCCGGGTGGGGTGGGTGTGGAACCATAGACAGCAGGGGTTCAAACTGTAGAACCCAGGTCCTACATTTGAATATAAATATGGATTTTATCAAACAGAACTATGCTAGATTTTTATCTCTGGGGCCCTCAGGATGACTAATCAGAGGAAGACTACTGAATGCAAGTACAGTACTTACCTTCAGAGACGAATGTATCAAACCTGATGCTGTGATAAAAGTTTTTTGTTGTTGTGCACTCTCCTCAAACAATAGCATGGTATTTTTTCAAGGTAATAGCTACTGTAAATAGGACATTATAGATTAACGAGACTTTAAGATTTCTGCCTACAGTTGAAGTCGGAAGTTTACATACACTTAGGTTGGAGTCATTAAAACTCGTTTTTCAACCACTCCACACATTTCTTGTTAACAAACTATAGTTTTGGCAAGTCGGTTAGGACATCTACTTTGTGAATGACACAAGTAATTTTTCCAACAATTTTTTACAGACAGATTAGTTCACTTATAATTCACTGTATCACAATTCCAGTGGGTCAGATGTTAACATACACTAAGTTGACTGTGCCTTTAAACAGCTTGGAAAATTTCAGAAAATTATGTCATGGCTTCAGAAGCTTCTGATGGGCTAATTGACATAATTTGAGTCAATTGGAGGTGTACCTGTGGATGCATTTCAAGGGCTACCTTCAAACTCAGTGCCTCTTTGTTTGACATCATGGGAAAATCAAAAGAAATCAGCCAAAACCTCAACAAAAAAAAGGTAGACTTCCACAAGTCTGGTTCATCCTTGGGAACAATTTCTGAACGCCTGAAGGTACCACGTTCATCTGTACAAACAATAGTACGCAAGTATAAACACCATGGGACCACGCAGCCGTCATACCGCTCAGGAAGGAGATGAATGTACTTTGGTGCGAAAAGTGCAAATCAATCCCAGAACAACAGCAAAGGACCTTGTGAAGATGCTGGAGGAAACGGGTACAAAAGTATCTATATCCACAGTAAAAGGAGTCCTATATCGACACAACCTGAAAGGCCGCTCAGCAAGGAAGAAGCCACTGCTCCAAAACCGCCATAATAAAGCCAGACTACGGTTTGCAACTGCATATGGGGACAAAGATCATACTTTTTGGAGAAACGTCCTCTGGTCTGATGACACAAAAATAGAACTGTTTGGCCATAATGACCATCAATATGTTTGGAGGAAAAAGGGGGTGGCTTGCAAGCCGAAGAACACCATCCCAACCGTGAAGCACGGGGGTGGCAGCATCATGTTGAGGGGGTACTTTGCTGCAGGAGGGACTGGTGTACTTCACAAAATAGATGGCATCATGAGGCAGAAAATTATGTGGATATATTGAAGCAACATCTCAAGACATCAGTCAGGAAGTTAAAGCTTGGTTGCAAATGGGTCTTCCAAATGGACAATGACCCCTAACAAACTTCCAAAGTTGTGGAAAAATGGCTTCAGGACAACAAAGTCAAGGTATTGGAGTGGCCATCACAAAGCCCTGATCTCAATCCTATAGAACATTTGGGGGCAGAACTGAAAAAGCGTGTGTGAGCAGTTACACCAGCTCTGACTCAGTTACACCAGATCTGTCAGGAGGAATGGGCCAAAATTCACCCAACTTATTGTGGGAAGCTTGTGGAATATTACTCGAAATGTTTGACCCAAGTTAAACAATTTAAAGGCAATGCTACCAAATACTAATTGGGTGTATGTAAACTTCTGACCCACTGGGAATGTGATGAAAGAAATTAAAGTTGAAATAAATCATTCACTCTACTATTCTGACATTTCACATTCTTAAAATAAAGTGGTGTTTCTAACTGACCTAAGACTGGGCATTTTTACTAGGATTTAATGTCAGGAATTGTGAAAAACTGAGTTTAAATGTATTTGGCTAAGGTGTATGTAAACTTCCGACTTCAACTGTATATAAGACATGTCTATGTCCTGGAAAGTTGTTACTTACAACGTCATTCTAGTTACACTAGTGCACGTTAGCGCACGTTAGCATCAACTGTCCCGGTATAGGGTCACCGATTCTGTAGAGGTTAAACTGGTCATCTCTGTATGCCCGATGCAAGAACCACTGGTTTATGATTATTTATAAAACTCTCTTAGGCCTCACTCCCCGCTATCTGAGATATCTACTGCAGCCCTCATCCTCCACATACAACACCCCTTCTGCCAGTCACATTCTATTCATGGTCCCCAAAGCACACATATCCCTGGGTCGCTCCTCTTTTCAGTTCGCTGCAGCTAGCAACTGGAACGAGCTGCAAAAAACACTCAAACCGGACAGTTTTATCTCCATATCTTCATTGAAAGAATCAATCATGGACACTCTTACTGACACTTGTAGCTGCTTCGTGGGATGTATTGTTGTCTCTACCTTTTTGCTGTTGTCTGTGCCCAATAATGTTTGTACCATGTTTTGTGCTGCTACCATGTTGTGCTGCTGCCATGTTGTGTTGCAACCGTGTTGTTGTCATGTTGTGTTGCTACCATGCTGTGTTGTCATGTGTTGTTGCCATGATGTGTTGTTGTCTTAGGTCTATCTTTATGTAGTGTTGTGGTGTCTCTCTTGTTGTGATTTGTGTTTGTCCTACTTTTTTTTTTATCCCAGCCCCCCGTCCCCGCAAGAGGCCTTTTGCCTTTTGGTAGGCCGTCATTGTAAATAAAAATGTGTTCTTAATTGGCTTGCCTAGTTAAATAAGGGTTAAATAACACTATACTAAATATATCCATTGTCACCAAATAATTGATTTAAACACACTGTTTTGCAATTGTATTTCATTTTATTTATCTAAAAATCTAAACTAAATATTTTGAGTATAACAAAAAAAGCTAATGAATTACATTTTCTGACTGACAGGCGCAGCTCATCTTTTCTTATCTTCTGTCCATCATTCAGGTCAAAGTTCTCTCCTCTCCAAGCTCAAATTGAGATGATGATGTTGAAGGGAGGTTGCCTAGGAACAATTCACCCAGGGCAATTACGAGACCTGGCAATTATGTACAAGTTATTGCCTTAATGCGGGCCCCCGTGTTTGATGGGCAATTCTTACTGCCCAAAACGCCGCGCCATGGCTACATTCAACTTATTAAAGCAGTGTCCTGCTGGGTGCTAGCGCTGTTTTGTATACAGAACTGATCTCATTCTGATGGACCCTATTCACTAACAGCTTGTTTTGATCGACCGCAGAGACATCGAACAAGGCAGAGTGCCATGTCCTTGCACAACAAAAAAAGAGGAAAGATCACTAATCTTGTCCATGATGGAAAAAATAAAAGTGTCCAGATGCGAAAGACACAATATGGATTCCCTATTTCTTAGATATGCCCAAATATGCGTGAATGATGAATTTTCAATGCAGAGTTACCTATTGTGTCTAACAGGGGCACCGTAATGTCTCAGTTGAAGGGACTGAGAAAAGGAAAGAGCTATTACATTATGTTATTGATGTCGCTGATTTCAGGGGGAAATGAGACCATTTAGCATGGCGAGGCCTCAGCCTCAGACGAAACACAGTGCCTTCGCTGGTCAATTCAGGTCTATAATGAACTAGAAATTGTTAGTTTCAGAACAAAGAACCAGAGCAGGATGACATATGTGACCAACATTTTATAAAATGCTCTCTAATAAAAACCTATTTCTTTGTTGGTGCCATTGACAGTGTGTCATTGTAAAAGCTTTCTCATCGTATCTTCATCATTCTCAGAGATGCTCCTTACCAGGCTTCGCCTTGTGTATACAGTTGAGGGTTGAGACAGATGCAGTACTTAAGAGGAGATAATCACATTTGTGTAGTGGGAAACAGTTGAGAAGAGACGTTTTTAGATTATTTTGGGGGGTTTTCTAGACGCATTTCATGTAATATACATGATAGCAGACATTAACAGAATATTTTGTAATACCACAGAAATTACCGAAATGAGTGGCTACTCTGACAGTAACAAATTGAGAGCAATAAAAAATGACCTTGTCTTGAACGCAAACAATAGCCCAGGCCAAAGAAGAGACAGACGAATTGCGCAATATTAGGAGGACCATTCATGGTACAGTACAGTGAGTGTACAAAACATTAGAAACACCTTCCTAATATTGAGATGCACCCCGTTTTGCCTTCAGAACAGCTTCAATTCGTCGGGGCATGGACTCTACAAGGTGTCGAAAACATTCCACAGGGATGCTGGTCCATGTTGACTCAAACTGTTGTCAAATCAAGTTATTTTGGTCACATACACATGTTTAGCAGATATTATTGTAGGTGTAGCGAAATGCTTGAGCTACTAGCTCTGACAGTGCAGTAAAATCTAACAATTTCACAACATTTACCAAATACACACAAATCTGAGAAAGGGAATGGAATGAAGAATATATAAATATATGGATGAGCAATGTCAGAGCGGCATAGACTAAGATACAGTAGAATAGAATACAGTACATACATATGAGATGAGTAATACAAAATATGTAAACATTATTAATGTGACTAGTGTTCCATTTATTAAAGTGGCCTGTGAATTCAAGTCTATGTATATAGGCATCAGCCTCTAATGTGCTATTGATGGCTATTTAACAGTCTGATTGTATTGAGATAGAAGCTATTTTTCAGTCTCTCGGTCCCAGCTTTCTGGACAAGCGGGGTGAACAGCCAGTGGCTCAGGTGGTTGTTGTCCTTGATGATCTTTTTGGCATTCCTGCAACATTGGATGCTGTAGGTGTCCTGGAGAGGAGGTAGTTTGCCCCCGATGATGCGTTGGGCAGACCGCACCACCCTCTGGAGAGCTTTGCGGTTGCGGCGGTGCAGTTGCCATACCAGGTGGTGATACAGCTCGAAAGGATGCATCTGTAAACATGTGTGAGGGTTTTAGGTGCCATGCCAAATTTCTTCAGCCTCCTGAGGTTGAAGAGGCCCTGCTGCACCTTCTTCGCCACACGGTCTGTGTGGGTGGACAATTTCCGTTTGTCAGTGATGTGTACGCCGAGGAACTTGAAGCTTTCCGTCTTCTCCACTGCGGTCCCATTAATGTGGATAGGGGGGTGCTCCCTCTGCTGTTTCCTGAAGTCCACGATCATCTCCTTTGTTTTGTTGACATTGAGTGAGAGGTTATTTTCCTGGCACCACACTCTGAGAAATTCCAGTATACTGATATTCTAGTTTTTCTTGTTGGGGCACCTGTACGCCCCCCTGCTTATGTAAATTGAAATGTTTGGAATGTTTTGGCCTGTGAAACACATTAACTTGTTTGGGATAGGGGGCAGCATTTTCACTTTTGGATGAATTGGTGCCCAAATTGAACGGCCTCCTACTCTGTTCCAGATGATAATATATGCATATTATTATTACTATTGGATAGAAAACACTCTGAAGTTTCTAAAACCGTTTGAATTATGTCTGAGAGTATAACAGAACTCATTTGGCAGGCAAACTTCCAAACAGGAAGTGAAAAATCTGAAATGGGTCGATGGTAAAGTCATCGCCTATTCAAATCTCTGTCATTTATGGATCTGTATACACTTCATATGCCTTCCACTAGATGTCAACAGTCAGTAGAACGTTGAATGAAGCCAATAGCATGATGTGGGGCCGGATGAGAGCTATTGGAGTGACTGGTCTGGCAGATTGCCAGTTCCTGGCCACGCACGCTAGGCATGTGATGTCCATGTTTGCCATGAGTTATATAGACTTGAAGAAATGCTCCGGTTGGGACGTTATTGGATATATATGATAAAAACATCCTGAAGATTGATTCTCAACTGAGTTTGACCAGTTTATTCGACTTGTAATATCACTTTTTGAAGTTTTCGTTCGACGTTTTCGTTCAATTGTGCAAGTGTTTGGACATGTGTACTACACATGCTAGCCAAAGTTGCTAATTCGACAGAAGTAATGGACATTATAAAACAAAACAACGATTTATTGTGGAACTAGGATTCCTGGCACTGCATTCTGATGAAAGATCATCAAAGGTAAGGGAATATTTATGATGTAATTTCGTATTTCTGTTGACTCCAACATGGCGGAGAATGTCTGAGCGCCGTCTCAGATTATTGCATGGTGTGCTTTTTACTAAAGTTTTTTATTTTTTTTATCTGACACAGCGGTTGCATTAAGAACCAGTGTATCTTTAATTATATGTAAAACATGTATCTTTCATCAAAGTTTATGATGAGTATTTCTGTTATTTCACGTGGCTCTCTGTAATTACTCTGGATATTTTGGAGGCATTTCTGAACATGGCGCCAATGTAAACCAAGATTTGTGGCTATAAATATGCACATTATCGAACAAAACATAAATGTATTGTGTAACATGATGTCATATGAGTGTCATCTGATAAAGATGTTCAAAGTTTAGTGATTCATTTTATCTCTATTTGTGGGTTTTGTGAAAGCTTTCTTTGCTGTGAAAAAATGGCTGTGTTTTTTGGATATGGTGGTGAGCTAACATAAATATATGTTGTGTTTTCGCTGTAAAACATTTTAAAAATCGGACATGTTGGCTGGATTCACAAGATGTTTATCTTTCATTTGCTGTATTGGACTTGTTAATGTGTGAAAGTTAAATATTAAAAAAAAATCTTTTTGAATTTCGCGCGCTGCCTTTTTAGTGGAATGTTGGGGGGTTTCCGCTAGCGGAACGTCTGTCCTCGACAGGTTAAACAATACCCATGTTAGTTTCTACTCCCGTCAGCGACAACCTCTTTTCTGGTTTTGCTGGAGGACAGAAAATCAGTAAGATAGACAGACCTATCTACAGATGCATGTGGACCAAGAGTCACACGTACTGTTGACCATACTGAATCACAAAGGACTGTACAGGTACCAGACGTTTCCTTTTGGAATAACCTCAGCTCCAGGCCTTGTTTCAGAGAGCTATGGATCAGATACTGAGCGGGCACACCGGGTCCAATATTACCTCGATGTTCTACTCATCACCGGCAATGACGAGCAGGATCACCTGAGAAACATGGACACTACAGAGACTGGAGGAGTACAGTCTGAGGGTCCGGAAGGAAAAATGCACGTTTTCCCGGCCTTCTGTAGAGTACCTGGGCCACGTCATCGACAGTTCGGGGCTCCTCAAGGCACCATTAAAGTGAAGGCTCCATCAAAACAGAATGTGAGTCAGCTGAGATCATTCTTGGGTATCGTTGGACGGAGCCACAGTGTCTCCCGACCCCCCCCTGTCTCTTGTCGGGGGGCTAGGGTCAGTCTGTTATATCTGGAGTATTTTTCCTGTCTTATCCGGTGTCCTGTGTGAATTTATGTATTCTCTCTCTTTCTCTCTCTTGGAGGACCTGAGCCCCAGGACCATGCCTCAGGACTACCTGGCCTGATGACTCCTTGCTGTCCCCAGTCCACCTGGCCGTGTTGCTGCTCCAGTTTCAACTGTTCTGCCTGCGGCTATGGAACCCTGACCTGTTCACCGTACGTGCTACCTGTCCCAGACCTGGTGTTTTCAACTCTCCAGAGACAGCAGGAGTGGTAGAGATACTCTGAATGATCGGCTATGAAAAGCCAATTGATATTTACTTCTGAGGTGCTGACCTGTTGCACCCTCGACAACAACTGTGATTATTATAATTTGACCTAGCTGGTCATCTATGAACATTTGAACATCTTGGCCATGTTCTGTTATAATCTCCACCCGGCACAGCCAGAAGAGGACTGGCCACCCCTCATAGCCTGGTTCCTCTAGGTTTCTTCCTAGGTTTTGGCCATTCTAGGGAGTTTTTCCTAGCCACCATGCTTCTACACCTGCATTGCTTGCTGTTTGGGGTTTTAGGCTGGGTTTCTGTACAGCACTTTGTGACATCAGCTGATGTAAGAAGGGCTTTATAAATACATCTTGATTGATTGATTTGACTACTGACGTACTACGCAACGTTTGTGCCAATCCTAGCTAACATTTTAAAGCCACTGCATGAATTTATGAACAAAACCAAACAGTGGAAGTGAACAGACAGATGTGAGGAGGACTTCAAGAAAGTGAAAACAACCTTAGCTCAGTCAGAGGCCCTCACGTACTTCAACCCCAACTTGCCATTACAGTTGGCATGTAATGCATCGCCTTATGGCGTTAGCGCTGTTGTCTCACACATCATGCCATCAGGTGAAGAAAGGCCAATTGCTTTCACATCACGGACCTTAAGTAAAGCCGAGAGCAATTATGCACAGCGTGAAGCACTGGCCATCGTGTTCGGAGTTAAGAAATTTTCCGTTTCTGTTTGGCCGAAGATTCACACTTCTGACGGACCATAGACCTCTCACCTCCATCTTTGGTCCCCACATCGGCATTCCGTCGCTTGCAGCCACTATGACGATATCAAGTACAGAAGGTCTCAGCAGCATTGCAATGCAGACGGCCTCTCAAGGCTTCCCTTACATGTCGTACACATTGAGGATTAAATCTTCTACTTCAAGGAAGTAACGAATGCCCCAGTTACATATGTCCAAGTGAAAAAGTTCACCCACACTGATCCAGTGATGTCTGAGGTCGTGGACATTGTCACTCATTGGATTTGAGGAGAGCTGTCGGATCGCCTAAAGCCGTGTCTGGTGAGGAGAAAGGAGCTCACAGTTCAGTCTGGATGCTTGCTATGGGGCTTTAAAGTAATCATACCTCTGCCACTGAGAAGGCAGGTTTTTAAAGAACTCCATTCAGGGCACTGTGACGTGGTGCGAGTGAAGGGGATTGCACACATCTACTTTTGGTGGCCAGGTTTAGACGCAGCTATCGAAGACAAGGCCAAGTCATGTTCTGCATGTCAAAAAATGAGGAACATGCCTCAGCTAGCACCACTACACCCATGGGACTTCCCAGTGGAGCGTTGGCAGTTGAGTCCACATAGACTATGCAGGCCCACTGGAGGATCATATGCCCTTAGTCGTAGTCGACGTACACAGCAAATGGCCTGAGGTGATGAAGAGCACCTCAGTGGAGAGAACCATCAAAGAGCTATGGTCAATCTTCAGTCACTTTGGATTGCCAACTCAACTCGTTAGCGATAATGGCCCCCAACTGGTGTCTGAAGAGTTCCGGTCATTCATGGAAGTAAATGGAATTCAGTACATAAAGTCAGCTCCGTATCACCCTGCAACGAATGGCCTTGCTGGAAGATTTGTCCAGACAATGAAGCAAGCTTTAAAATCACCACAAGGGAACGGGTCCCTCAATAGACGCATAAACACCTTCCTGTTGACCTACAGAAACACCCCCCATGCTACAACCTCGACCTCCAAAGACTGAACAGGTCGTACAGACACAACAGAGAGCACAGGTGGAGAGACGGAGCAAAGCAAAAGACAAAAGCTTCAGAGATGGAGAGAGAGTTTATGCTTGGAACTACTGTAAATGTCCAAAGTGGATACCAGCCAGAGTGGTCGCACAAACAGGCCCTGTGTCCTACACAGTTCACACACCGGAGAACATCATCTGGAGAAGACACGTGGATCAACTGTTGCCAGGAACCAACCTCAGAGATGACTCTTGTCAAGTGACAAACAAAGTAGACTCACCTCTACATCGCCATTACCCAGCAAGAAAAAGATGACCACCTGAAAGGCTGAGTATTTAGTTCAGACTAACCTCCGACATTGGGGCAGAATACACCCCAGGGTTAAGTCTGGGAACTGAGGCATTCTACCCTCTTTCCCTAGTTCAGAAAAGGTTATTCTGAAAAGTTCCTTTATTTACATTAAGAGAACTGTTATGTTAAAAATATAATAATATATAAAACAGTGAATATTTACTTTTTCCTTATGAGGCATCAAAAGTGGAGGAATATGTTGTGTATATGTTGTGTGGTGCCCTAAAGTTTGTCGCTTTAGGGCACCAGTAACACCCCCCTGTTTACATACATTGGAATGCTTGGAATGTTTTGTCCTGTGAAACGCATTAAACAATGCCCACATTAGTTTCTACTCCCGTCTCATGTCCTGTCCTTATATTAGTGGTATACATGTAAGTAATACAGTGTGCTATACAACACCAATGCTTCCCACAGTTGTGTCAGGGTGGCTGGATGTCATGTGGTGGACCATTCTTAAAACTATTGAGCATAACCCGTTCAAAGGCACTTACATATTTTGTCTTTCCCATTCACCCATTGAATGGCACACATACACAATCCATCTCAAGTCACAGTCTCACAGTCTCAATTGTCTCAAGGCTTAAAAATCCTTATTTTACACGTCTCCTCCCCTTCATATGCACTGATTGAAGTGGATTTAACCCTCCTGTTGTGTTCGTTTCATGTTAATTAATGATGTGTTCCCGCTCCAAAATGACCGCCCCATTATAGCTGATTATAAATCCATAATAATACATATATTATCACCTAATGTTGTGTTAGATCTTTTTATCAGCTTAAGTTCTTGTGAAGATTACAAGTTTTTAACTTCTATTTGCTATTTATGGCCTGTAAGGCCTCATTGACCTGAGCTCATTCAACTCATTTTTGAGTAAAAAAAGCAAAATGTATGGATTATTTTGACTATAACAAATACTCAGATGAAACATATTGTGCTATTTATCACAGACTACTTTGTGTCAAAGTTTAACAAGGATGTTTGTTTTGAAACCATTTAAAATGTTTAAATAGTGCCAAGATTTTATGTCATCAACCCGGGATATGGCGTATCTCGTTGGCCATGGGGTCATCCTGATTACATTTTCAGGTGACAGCCGACCTCTCCTCTCAGGTGGGGAGGAAGACCAGGGCAAATTCCCATTCTTTGACCGGAATGTAACAACAACCTCAGCAGGGCCCTCTCCTCATCACTGGATTGTTCCTCATCGGTTGTCTCTTGGTCTGGATCATATTCTGTGTTGTCTTCAACTTCTGACACTTCCTCCTCTAATGCATCTTCACTGTCAGTTTCCTGGCCTCTCTCCTCCTCACCAGTGTCATGATCAAAGATATTATCAAGAGCCTCACATACAGTATATCGTTTGGTCATTGTGCTGCCACAGAATGAATTGTGAGCAAGGCCTCAAAAAAGCTTTATATACCAGAGATGCGAGAAAAGTTCTATATATTATTGAAACAATGTAGCGATTGTTTGTGAGAATGCCAACAGGTGTGGTTCCCGTGGGGGAAAGATTCTATTGGGGAAAGGTTCCCGTGGGGGTTGCCATGGAAGCCAAGCAGGGGAGTGAGGTGTGTGTGTTTGTGTGTGTGTGTGTGTGCGTGCGCGTGCGTGTGTGTGTGTGTGTGTGTGGTGTGTGTGCTCAAACAAACATGCATGTGGGGGTCTGGGAGAGGAAGTGTGTCCATCTGATGAATGGGCATGTGCCTGAACTCAATTTTATACACTAATTATAGTCTCACCCATTCATTTCTAATGACTGGTAATTTTTGATCGGGAACACGATAGGTGTACAAAATTTTATGAAAATCATCAACATTTATTTTGTGTGTTCAGATGCCCTATGTGGACAAAATCATGGAACCTTATGACAATCAGATTAAATTAAGTAAATTTTTCAGAGAGAAAACTTGTAAATCGGTCCAATTCGACCGGAACACAGCAGGAGGGTTAACGAGTGACATCAATAAGGGATCATAGCTTTCACCTGGTCAGTCTATGTTATGGAAAAAGCAGGTGTTCCTGTTTTGTACACTCAGTGTGCATGTATCATGAGGCAAATCGGTCTAAAAAAACAGAGATTTGCCCCTCTTTTTAATGCTTTGCATCAATATATTTTATTAAACAAAATAAAAAATGATGTGGCAAATGTCACCTCGCCACACGTTTTCCGGCGGCCCCACCTCCAGCACCCCTACTTCCTGTGGCTATGTCTGCACTGTGTTGTAATAAACTGTTACACTATGGTACGTGTGATGAATTTTTAAAAATTACTATTTGAGGAAGGGTTTCAGTCTTATAGCCATTTGCAACGATTATATTCACTGTCCCTACTCTCATACATGTATTAATAGAACACCCACATACTTCCAGGCAGAAAGACTATGATGGCAGAATGTGGTATCAGAAAAACAACAAATGATTGAATACGAGACAATTTTAAGTACAATTGCATAGCAGGAGCTGTAATCCAAACCGTTATTCATTTTTAATAAAGGCTCTTACACAGGGACAGATACTTGTATTTAAGTTAAAAAGCTTTGGATTTGTTTGTAGTGGTTAACATATTGATTTGTTTTATTCATAATGTTTGATTTATAAGCCCTGTTACCACACAAACATTTTTTATAACCTATAGACCCAGATTACAACATTGACCCCCCATGAGATATAAATTCATTTGAAAAAAGGTGTTTATGTTCAATAAAAAGGAACAGGATACAAAAGGCTTTCAAAGGAAATGGATTGTACAGACCATCTGATTGGACATTTAATTAGTCTTCAGGATAAATATAGGAGTATTACTTTTTTTGCTCTTTATCTTAGTCTCAGATTGTACTCAAAACGTATTCTCAATGACATTCATCTCTATTTGGGTGAGTCTTTGACAATGCAAAAAAAAATATACCAAGCTATGATTGTAATTCTTCCAAAATGAATCAATGTAACATATCTGTCATAAATTTCACTGCCCTTGTTGCTTCTGAAGAGCTTAGTTTCATATCAACTTAATCTTTGCGTCTCAATTGTTGGCAGACATCAAATTCAATCAGCCAATGTCAAATCTTATATAACATGTCCAGGATGTAAGACATACATTTGAAAGAGATTAGAGATTGGGATATACTGTATATTTTGGTTAGGGTACAGTATTACCGCCACACTGGTAGTCACGACTGCAGTCAAATTCCACGTGACTGTTTAGTCACGGTAATTAGACTTCTCCAAGCTCTGATGCTGCTGATTGTCATTAGTAGTCTACCAAACTGGCTAACTGCCTGGTACTCAGCACTCTATTGTCCCTCTAATCATGCTGACATCAATGCAAATGTAATCAAAAATCAAATCAAACACTTCATGAGAACCCATGAGCTCATGTTGAGCAATGTTTCTATAGGCTATGCAATTGTGTGAGAAAACATAGTTTTGATGGCCTCTATTAAAAAGAGGAGGGTCCCATCAGCTTTCTATAGGCTAGGCCTACTATATTTATTTCTCAACTTTCCTAATATTAAGCACATTGCTTCGCTTTACAACAGGAGTATAGCCTATCTGGTTGGTATTAAAATGAACTACGGGAAAAGAGTCCTCCATTCAATATTTAAGTGCATAGATGACATGTACAGTATTTATCCCTCTGCCCCTGTTCCAAGGAAGGTGCATGATAACTGTTAAATCTAAATCTGTCACGCCCTGACCTTAGATATCTCTGTTTTTCTATATATTTTGGTTAGGTCAGGGTGTGACTAGGGTGTGTACGCTAGTTTGTATGTCTAGGGTTTTGTATGTCTAGGGGTGTTGTCATCTAGGTGTATTGTATGTCTATGTTGGCCTGATATGGTTCTCAATCAGAGACAGCTGTTTATCGTTGTCTCTGTTTGGGGATCATATTTAGGTAGCCATTTCCCTTTTGTGTTTGTGGGATCTTGTTCTATGTTTAGTTGCCTGTCTGCACTATTCGTATAGCTTCACGTTTCATTCGGTTGTTTGTTGTTTTGTTAGTTGAGTTTCAGTTGATTAAAATTATGTGGAACTCTACTCACGCTGCGCCTTGGTCTCATCTTTACAATGGACGTGACAAAATCAAAACAAATTTCACACATATATTCTTTAGTATACACTACCGTTCAAAAGTTTGGGGTCACTTATAAATGTCCTTGTTTTTGAAAGAAAAGCAAATTTTTTGTCCATTAAAATAACATAAAATTGATCAGAAATACAGTGTAGATATTATTGTAAATGACTATTGTAGCTGGAAACGGCAGATTGTTTATGGAATATCTACATAGGCGTACAGAGTTCCACTATCAGCAACCATCACCCCTGTGTTCCAATGGCACATTGTGTTAGTTAATCCAAGTTTATCATTTTAAAAGGCTAATTGATCATTAGAAAACCCTTTTGCAATTAGGTTAGCACAGCTGAAAACTGTTGTTCTGATTAAAGAAGCAATAAAACTGGCATTCTTTACACTAGTTGAGTATCTGGAGCATCAGCATTTATGGGTTTGATTACAGACTCAAAATGGCCAGAAACACGCACATTTCTTCTGAAACTCATCAGTCTATTCTGATATGAGAAATGAAGGCCAAGAAACTGAAGATCTCGTACAACGCTGTGTACTACTCCCTTCACAGAACAGCGCAAACTGTCTCTAACCAGAATAGAAAGAGGTGTGGGAGGGCCAGGTGCACAACTGAGCAAGAGGAAAAGTACATTAGAGTGTTTAGTTTGAGAAACAGACGCCTCACAAGTCCACAACTGGCAGCAACGTCAACAGTGAAGAGGCGAGTCCGGGATGCTGGCCTTCTAGGCAGAGTTGCAAAGAAAAAGCCATATCTCAGACTGGCCAATAAAAATAAAAGATTAAGATGGGCAAAAGAACACAGACACTGGACAGAGGAACTCTGCCTAGAAGGCCAACACCCCGGAGTTGCCTCTTCACTGTTGACGATGAGACTGAACCCTTTTGAATCTTTTGGAGAAATATATTTCTAATTTAATCAGCTATGTTAAATTGTATTATTCATACTATAAAATAATATACATTCGAAGCAAATTCTGTCTGCTAAATTAACTAGTGTAGCCCACAGCCTTAAGGCATAGGCAGATCAGGGCCAAACATAAGGACAACTATGTAGTATGTAATTCTGTTCTTCTGAAATACACATTTTCTTCATATCATGTTTCTTTAGACCTGTCTAAAATAAATAATGAAATTATTGTAATGGTGTAGGCTATATTAAATAGATTTATTAGACTTTTTAAAAATGTAGATGTTCCAAAGGTCTGAGTCAGTGGCTTGTAAGCTATGCGTGGAAGCCAGGAGATGCTAATTGTGTTTATGTTAATTAATGGTCAATTACCGTGAGACCAACAGCCCTAATTGTGGTATATAATATTATAAAGGGTGAGAGGTTATAGACCTACTACAGTCAGTGTCCATATTTCAGATATTATTCTATTTAACCCAGCTGAACAATACAGTTCCCTTTTGACTGTCGAAATTGTATAGGGCCAAACACTACGCTACTGTTCTGGCCATGCTACCTTCTCTTTATTTTCAACTCTCCATTTTGCAGCTTTCCTCTTGTTGAAATATACTCCAACATTGTCCTTTTCACCTCAGTGGATCGACGTAAACTTTTTCTGCACAAGTTCCCAAAAGCATTTGGCAATTGCGTGTATTTGGCACTTGTAGAGGTAGGCCCTAAAGCTTAGACTTGACGTATGCACGAATGGCAGATAAAAAGAATGAAAGATCTCAAAGTAGCCACTTTAGACATGAATTGCACAATAATTATACATTTGTAAAAAATTATATGCATTGTTTTCTCTTTATTCAACCTGCCCATCAACCTTCGTCCACACAATATTTAATGACCCTAAACCTGATCGCCCTGTGGATACAACCGTGGGGACTGTGGATTATGAGTCAACCTGCACATCAGTAGCGTACAGTACATAAACTCAGCGAAAAAAGAAACATCCCGTTTTCAGGACCCTGTCCTTCAAAGATAATTCGTAAAAATCCAAATAACTTCACAGATCTTCATTGTAAAGGGTTTAAGCACTGTTTCCCATGCTTGTTCAATGAACCATAAACAATGAATTAAACATGCACCTGTCGAACGGTCATTAAGACACTAACAGTTTACAGGCGGTGGGCAATTAAGGTCCCAGTTATGAAAACTTAGGATAATTAAGAGGCCTTTCTACTGACTCTGAATAACACCAAAAGAAAGATGCCCAGGGTCCCTGCTCATCTGCATGAACATGCCTTAGGCATGCTGCAAGGAGGCATGAGGACTGCAGATGTTGCCAGGGCAATAAATTGCAATGTCCGTACTGTGAGACGCCTAAGACAGAGCTACAGGCTGAGAGAGGCTGGACTGAGGGCTTGTAGGCCTGTAGTAAGGCAGGTCCTCACCAGACATCACCGGCAACAACGTCGCCTATAAGCACAAACCCACTGCCGCTAGACCAGACAGACTGGCAAAAAGTGCTCTTCACTGACGAGTCACGGTTTTGTCTCACCAGGGGTGATGGTCGGATTCGCGTTTATCGTGGAAGGAATGAGCTCCCAAGGCCTGTACTCTGGAGCAGGATCGATTAGGAGGTGGAGGGTCCATCGTGGTCGGGGCGTTGTGTCACAGCATCATCGTACTGAGCTTGTTGTCATTGCAGGCAATCTCAACGCTGTGCATTACAGGAAAGACATCCTCCTACCTCATGTGGTAACTTTCCTGCAGGCATGAGATGACCCTCCAGCATGTCAATACCACCAGCCATAGTTCTCGTTCTGTGTGTGATTTCTTGCAAGACAGGAATATCAGTGTTCTGCCATGGCCAGCAAAGAAACCGGATCTCAATCCCATTCAGCACATCTGGGACCTGTTGGATCGGAGGGTGAGGGCAAGGGACATTCCCCCCAGAACTGTCTGGGAACTTGCAGGTGCCTTGGTGGAAGAGTGGGGTAACATCTCACAGCAAGAACTGGCAAATCTGGTGCAGACAATGAACTTATCCTTTGCAGCAGAGGAATCTCTGGGTCTTCCTTTCCTGTGGTGGTCCTCATTAAAGCCAGTTTAATCATAGCGCTTGATGGTTTTTGAGACTGCACTTGAAGAAACTTTCAAAGTTCTTGAAATTTTCCGGATTGACTGACCTTCATGTCTTAAAGTAATGATGGACTGTCGTTTATCTTTGCTTATTTGAGTTGTTCTTGACATGATATGGCCTTGGTCTTTTACCAAATAGGGATATCTGCTGTATACCAAACCTACCATGTCACAACACAGGTGATTGGATCAAATGCATTAAGAAGGAAAGAAATTCCACAAATTAACTTTTAACAAGGCACGCCTGTTGATTGAAATGCATTCCAGGTGACTACGTCATGAAGCTGGTTGAGAGAATTCCAAGAGTTTGCAAAGCTGTCATCAAGGCAATGGGTGGCTACTTTGAATAATCTCACATGTAAAATATATTTTGATTTGTTTAACACTATTTTGGATATTACATTATTCCATATGTGTAAATTCATAGTTTTGATGTATTTACAATTATTCTACAATGTAGAAGAAAAAAAAAAATTGAATGAGTAGGTGTGTCCAAATTTTTGACTGGTACACACATGAACATCCCCCAATTCCCTCTGTACCATCATCACAATCACCCATACGCATTGCATACATACACACATTAACCACACACAAACACCTTGGAAATGGTGTGTTTTCCAAAGGTGCCACTACTTACACGATCTCTGTGCGTAATTCAACATATTGGCGTGCTGTGTGTGTGTCTGTGAGACGTGCTGTGAAAGGAAATGTGAAACATGCTTTCTCAGGCCTCAGCTCTCTCTGAAGAGCTTTCCCTTACCATCTTCATTACCACACGCACACGCACACACGTAGAGACACACACACACGCACACACACACAAACACAGCCTTTATTACCAAGCTACACCAGTGGGGTTTATCCTCAGGCCTGTCATTATAAGCCCCATAGAGAGAGAGGGGAGAGCGGAGGGGAAGGTGAGAGTAGAAATAGAGGCCGTTCAGCATGTGAAGAGCCTTTCTGATTAATTTGGGCCCAGTTTGAGTGGCCGATCAGTGTTGACTGGTGCGTCAGTGTTTTAAAAAAAAGCCTATGTTGTTTATATGGTGCCTTAAATCCCTTAACATTCCATGTTAAGAAGAAAAAGCAAGGATTAGCCGTTCTCAACGGGCCTCCCTGGTCGAGTCGTTGAAGACACTTGGCTTATTGTCTTTGTTGCGTCATAAGGACATTTGACATGGCTTTTGATAGTCTTGAAGTTCTTGACAAGGCCCACAAGCACATCTTGAGTGCTAGGTTAGACATAAAGCAAGATGTCATTGGTGAAAAGACTCCATGATGTGTGAGTAGCTGTCACGACTTCCGCCGAAGTTGGCTCCCCTGCCTGCTCGGGCGGTGCTCGGCGGTCGTCGTCACAGGCCTACTAGCCGCCACCGATCCCTTTTTCGTTGTCTGTTGGTTGTGTCTTATTAGTTTCACCTGTGTCCTGTTGTATGTGCTTGATGGGCTTCCTTATTTATAGTACGTGTCCCCGCCCTTGTTTTGTGCGGGATTGTGTTTGTGTTACGTGTGTACGTTAGGTAGAGGTGTTCGTGTTCTGGACCTGGCACCCTGTGTTTTGGGTGGTCCATATTATTATCCCTGTGTTGTGGGTTTGTTGTTTTGTGCCGCGTTAAAGTGCACCTTTTCCCTGTGGAACTCTCTGCGCCTGATTCCTTCCTCACCCGCCTAGTCCCTCGTGACAGTAGCTTTATTTCATGCTTCTTTCACTACAGCACATTGTCCCCTTGTCCTCGTCACAATTCGAGGAGAATTGCAGTATGTTAACTCATTTTGATTCAAACATTTTATAGTTTAAAATATCCCTGTCCCTTCACCCGGTACAAAATGTTGTTTTTAAAGCTTGAGTCTTTTAAATCAAAAAGCTGCAGTCGGCACGGAAGTAAAGGAAAGTCATATATCCTGCTGGTAAATCAAATACCCATCTCTTAATAGTGTGAGGACATAAGCCAGGAGACACATTAGATCCTGCCTCATAAATATTCATTCAGTTAACAGAGGAGGGAAGGTGTTTTAAAGAGTGATCAATCCAGGCGAGGCTGCGTCCCCCAGATCCTCAGAGCGCTCCTCCATGTCTCCCTCACTACTCCCTGAAGGGAGATGAGTGACCTGTGTGAGAGTGAAGAAAGTGTGTCCGTGTATGTGCGAGCGTAACGTGCGTGCACGTGTCTGTGTGCGCATGTGCGGCAGGACAGCCCCTCCGTGGCAGTAGCAGCGGCGACTTAGGAGAGAAAGAACTGTTGGGGATAAATGTTATATTGCAAAGTCCTCCTCTCAGATCATGGCGAGCGGAGAGATTAATGCTGGCCCAGGAGACCAGCCGTGGAGGTCGAGCAAAGCCATCTTCTCCTTGCCCAGAAATAATGCAAACAAATTAACAGTAGCGTTGTCCTTTAAAACCATGAATTTGGGCTCGGCATGAATTCTAGGCCAGACAACGGTCCACTGCCCATCATCTATGAAAAGCTCATGAAGGGCAATTGTAATAGAAAGCACTAAAGCATGGCAGTCTAAAGAGAGAGCCATATAAATCATTAAATGTGCCTGAACTCTAAGAAACCCAGAAACTTCAAACTTAACACTAGAGTTTAGGAAGCTATGAGATGTTTTAAAAAGGCCCTTTTTTCATCAGAATATTCAAAATTATCCAATGTAAATTTGAACATTTTCCAAAACGTATTCATGGATAGGATTTACCTAATAAAACAGCAAATCAGGATATTGGAGAGTGTCCATTTTATCATCCAGGAGGGGGAAACATGTGTAGGTGGGTATTTTCGGGGCAACCAGCCAAGGACAGAGAGAGAGAAAGAGGGAGAGAGAGACTGCGGGAGGAGTAGGATGAACTCTTGCCACCACAGCTTTCACAAGCACATTATCACATTCATCTTCCAACGCACAGGGGGAGATTTATCGTAACGTGAGGGGAAAGATAATAAGAATAAATCCTGTTTGGTTGACAGTCAAGCGGAGGTCTATAGTTTATAGATCATTCACGCTCAGCGCAAAATGGATTAAAAGCATCTTCAGTCCACCTCCTAACGAGTGGACTGTGTGCCAGTCGGCGGGATGACACATGAGATGAAGCGACACGCTGGGAGCCAAAGATGTCACATCCGTCATCGTCACCTGGTGGCAGTGGTGTAAAGTCCTTAAGTAGTTTTTTGGGCTATCTGTACTTTACTATTTATATTGTGGACAACTTTTACTTTTACTCCACTACATTCCTAAAGAAAATATTGTAATTTCTACTCCATACATTTTCACTGACACCAAAAAGTACTCATTACATTTTGAATGCTCAGCAGGACAGGAAACTGGTCCAATTATATTGTATATAAATATTTTAGAAATTACATTTACTTTTAAAACTTAAGTGCATGTAAAACCAAATACTTTTAGACCACTTTTACTCAAGTAATATTTTACAGGGTGACTTTCACTTTTACTTGAGTCATTACTCAAGTATGAAAATGTGGTACTTACTCCACAACTGCCTGGCGGAGAGTAGTAATGGGTCTTAAATGTGACCTGAATTTAATAAGATAACAGTGCATCCACTGTAAATGTCATACACCCAGGTGTTGGAGGATGTAGATGTGAATAGCAATGTGTGCTTTGTGTTTCCCCCTCAGCTCTGGTGTGCCACGACAGAGCCCACTCAAGCGCTGCAGGCTGCCAACACTCAAATCAGCCAGGCAGACAAGCGAGCGGGCCCTGAGCATTTATGAGGCCCTTCTCTGACCCATTTCTGAGGCCCTTCTCCTCTCTACACCCCCCCACCCCGGCACGAGATCTCTCTGACAGGTAAACACGGCGGCCGACACTTCAGAAAACATATGTTTCTTTCTGCTGCACTTCACACAGCCCAGCTAGCCCAGTACACAGAGGAGTTACAGTACAGAGCTATTGGGCCGCGGCCAGCAGCACCTTTGTTCCACATCACCTCCACTCTGCCCCCGCTGTCTCCCCTCCCTCCCTCCCTCCTTCCTCACCCTTCCCTCTTCATCCTCTCTCTCTCCCTCCTGGTTGCCTCTGATATGATGAAAACAGGCAGCCTCTTCCACATCGATCTGGGCCGCAGGTAGACACACACACACACACACACACACACACACACACACACACACACACACACACACACACACACACACACACACACACACGCACTTGTGCACAAACGCAAATGCTCAAGCAGCGTAATTTGTCTATTGGTTCTGACTCTCATCTTCGTGCAATCGGACATCTCGAACAGTGTCCGATCTTCAGCTCACATGAAACACACCACAATTGTGTGGTAGTTCGAACATGTCAAGCGGGGTTTGTTCTGATTCATGTAACTTAGGCTGAGGACCAACACCTTCTGGATGGAACACATACTGTGTTGCATTAATAACAGAGCCTGAACCGAGTTGAGATACAGCACTGCGTAGCTTACTGTACAGAAATATCTAACCCCTTGTCAACACCGCTCTCAGGTCAGCTTCCACAGCCCAATCCAAAGTGACGGAGCAATCTGTAACTGGTCCGAGAGCGGTCGGCTCACAACCCAAGAAACGTCCTCTTCTTGTTTTTTAGCCTGTTTGGGGATGTATTACAAACTCCTCTTCATGCGGACCGTATCGATTCCTGCGTGTTCCGTTCAGCCTCCATTCCGGCTCCATTCGGTGCTAACATCTTCCACAGTTTCCTCCAGGGGGGCTCTAATCATTGCCTTTGCCTTTGACAGTGATAATGTGCGGTGCA